>NC_084901.1:25604971-25958661 GCF_949316345.1 Pungitius pungitius | reverse complement strand
TTCACTTCTCAGTGTTCTGTGTATTAGTGAGCCGAGCAGGACACAACACAAGCAGTGTGTGTGTAGGGGAGGGGCGCTGTGAATACCAGCCAATCACAGAACGCAGACACAGACAGCTACCCAATGAGACTTGTATTCAGTCCGAGCACAGATATTGACCTCGTATTACTCGTATAATACTCGTAGTCGGCAAAAATGCTTTATCCGTACCGGATACTCGTTTCAGCCGAGTATCCGGCTCATCTCTAATCACAACGTCATTTAGCAACCTTTAGCTCACAGTGTTGGGATAAGGGTCACTGCTTTGTATCGTGTGGCACTGCATGAACCCCATCATACATCCATGATCTTAAAGTTGTCTGTATGTTGGGACACCAGTACTTTTTCACAGCAGCTCTTAAAATATCTTCAAGTTAAATTAACCGTTTTACCTAGAAGGTGGAAATACAGACACATTCATAAAACCAAAAAATAACGTTTTTATTTGTCCTAGCATGTCATCTTGATATATTTGCTGTTCCTTGGCTTCATTCATTCTCACTTGTCTTTGAGTAGTTGTTGAGTTGTTTTTAAGTTCAAACAGCTGTTCTGTTAAGTTCAGGTTTTTCCTGGCTGAATGACAGAGTAGTCAAAGTTTTTGACATTACATCAATAAGCTGACATAACAGCCCCGAGGTCTTGCTCTTACAATTACAAGTCAACACAGGCAGGTAATTAAACGCTGCGAAGCTGTGATTCCTCCAAAAATATACCAAACCCCGTTCCAAACACGACCACGATCATCAGCAAATATTCAACTGATCGCTGTAAATAGATGGCTAAATTAGAAATCAAACCTGAAGACACAATCTGTTGTAATGACAAGCTCCTTCAAAAGACCAGAGCAGGCCAGCCTTCCCCTGCATTGTGACAGCCTTTGTTCACAGCTCAGGCTCCTGACAGGGCTTTGTACGCACCATGTCACCTCAAATCCGTCTGCCACTGCTATTTTCTACTCCCCTCCCCATGTTCGTCTTACAAAGACCCTGTTAGAATTCATCAGGCAGCCACTTCCTGGTTGATCAGGTGGGATCCCAAACTGAGGACTTGTAGCCACGAGTTCTCTTCTTTTCCCTCCATCATATCTGATACAGACCCGTTGACATTACTGATCATAAGTTTAGCACAGTGATGCTAATTCCCGCTGATGGCCTTTTCCTCTCAGCTTCGTTGTAACCTGATTATGCCAATCAGTGTCTAACGAGTGGAGAATGTGGGCTTTTGGCAGCTCGCAAGTCCTGTTCCTGAAGCAAACTGTTTTTTTCCCCCTCCCACCCCTAAGTAGATGAAGATACACTACATACTTTGTGTGGTACAACATTAATTTTATGGGCCAGTTTGTATGACATTAGATGTCCTACTACAGTTAAGATTTCAACTGCATGTTCTTAGCCCCGTAATATCAAAACAAATAGGGGAAGCAGGTTTCCTCTATCGCTTGGTCAATACACTAATTTCCCATTCATCGGTTATAGAATAAAAAGTGAAAAGGTTTATGTATCTGGAACATAAGAGTTTCTCGCTCCAGTGGGGGTGTTCTGCTGGGATTAAACCCCTGCTTCTGTGGTTTTATAGGTGGTTGGTTTAAAGTATTGCCTCTTAAGGTACAAGTGGTATCATGAGATATGACGGGCCAGTTGGAGAGGGTTAGCATGCTCATTTCAGCAGATAACTCAATATGCAACACTAACCTTTTCACATTTTGTTTCTTACCCATTGCACAGAACTTTCAAAAATCCCATTGGACTGAATGCAAGGCTACAAGTAGTCTGTACAGTATCTATGCTTTCTGTCATGTTTGTTGTAGATGTCCCACAATAAATTAAATTAGTAACCTCATATATGTTCATTTACCTCTTGACAGCATCCAGCTCACACCTTCTTTTCATCTTAATTAACACACAACGATTTATATTTGCAGCTCTTGCCTGTTATTTGGAGACATGGGTCGGCACAGATGGGTCGGTTTACAGCTGAAAGACAAACCAAGAACAAAAATAGGAGAGAAGGATTGTGCTACTGAGCAACAGACTTATGCTGTTTGTGGGTTTGGATGCAGGGGCCTGTTGATCAAGTGTACATTAAAACATCCAATGCAGATGAATCGTAGAAATTGGAACTAGAGGGGGATCACAGCATAGGCAGCCATATTTAGCCCAAATGAAAAAGTGAATATCAACAAAGGTCGGCCTTGGCTTTTACCGGGCATTTGGAGACTAAATGTCCCTCTCCCCCACGTACATACAGATTCAGTCTGCGACGGTGCTGGCGCTCCACGGTTGACAGGGTGGTCCGGCTGAGTTGCATGGGTTCCAGGTCCTCCACCAGGGGGTCCGGGTCGGAGAGATGAAGCCTCGTGTGGCGGACTGCGGCGGCGGGGTTGACTCTCCTCCCGCTGGGCCAGGATGAGTCTGTCGACTCGCCGTGTCAGCTCTATGTTCGCCCAGGGAGGTGGGGAGGTCGAAGGACACCAGCTCGTCCTTCATGTAGTCCTCCAGGCCCCACAGGTAGGCGTCGCACTGAGCCTCAGTGTTCCATCTGCTCTGGCGGGCTCGGGTACGAAAGTCTATGGCGTAGTCTGCCAGCGTACGGTCTCTCTGGTGGAGGTTCAGGAGACTGCCGGCTCCATCTGGGCCCAGAGCTGGCAGACCGAAGACCTTCCGGAGCTCGGGGGAGAAGGACTGGAAGGAACTGCAGGCGAGGGTCTGGCGTTCCCCACAGACGGGCCCTCTCCGTGAGGTGATTGATGGTGAAGGCCACCCGGGCCTCCTCGGAGGCGAATGTGTGGGGCTGCAGGGCGAAGAGGATGGAGCAGTTGTTCAGGAAGGGGGCGCGGCTCTCTGGGTCTCCACCATTGCGCTCTGGAGCTCCTATCCTGGGGGAAGCCGGCAGAGATACAGCTTGAGGTGGTAGATCTGTGTAGCTCCACCCGTCAGATCGCTCTACCTCGTAGTTGACGTCCCCTTCTCGCCGTGTGACCATAAAGGGCCTATGCCACTTGGCGAGTAGTTTAGAGCTAGAAGAAGGATTCAATACAAGTACTTTTTCTGCAAATGTCTCGGCTTGGCCCCTCTGTTGTACAGCCGTTGTTGACACTCCTGGGCCTGCAAAAACTTATCCAGTGTATGGAGTTTGAGCAGGTTGTTCTTTAAGCAGGTCGAGCACCCTCCGTGGTTTCCTGCCAAAAAGCAACTTGAAGGGAGAAAATCCCGTGGAGGACTGGGGAACCTCCTGTACAGCAAACAACAGAGGATCAAGCCATTTATCCCAATTACATTCATCGTGGTGAATCAATTTACAAACGGTACGGCTGAAAAAGACTTTTATATCCATCAGTCTGGGGGTGATACACACTGGTTCGAACAGACCTAACCATAATTCGTAAAGTTCCCGAAGTGTACGAGACATGAACATGGTGCCCTGGTCAGTCAGAATGTCTTTCGGGACCTCGACTCGGGAAATGACCTGAAACAGAGCCCGTGCCACACTATTTGCAGAAATGTTGCGCAATGGCACTGCCTCAGGATATCGTGTTGTGTAATCCACCAGAACTACCACAAAGTGATATTCCCGTGCGCTCCGGTAAAATGGCCCGAGAGGTCCATGCAAAAACGTTCGAATGGCACCTCCATGAATGGTAGCTGTCGCAATGGCGCTCTCGAGATGGCTGACTGGTTTACCAGCTGACATTGCGGGCAGGACGCGCACCATCTGCGAATATCCACCCAGATCCCTGGCCAGTAAAATTGGGCCATTATTCGGTCTTATCACTACCCATGTGGCCATCCGCCTGGAAAATTGTTTCCTGACGGATTTTTGGTACCAATGACTGCGTTTTCTTGGCCTGTTTGAGCATCACGACTCACTCTGTATTACCTATCCCTAATCAATGAAACGTGCAGGTATGACAGTGCTGCGTCAGGGCGCACCAGTCGACCATCAATTCTTACTACTTGGTTGAAGGCAAAGCGTAGAGTATCGTCACAAGACTGTTCCAGTGAAAAATCCTCTGTAGGTTCCCCCTCCCTGTCTGCAGTGTCAGAAAACCTTGCATCACCGCTGAGGACAGCACCCTGTCCCTGTCTGTTGTGAACCCACTGCCCCGCTAATTTATGAAACCCAATCTGTCCCCAAGATTAGAGGGTGTTCTAGGCGGGAACACCCTCTTTACCCCCCAAAATCTAATCTCTACTGGAGCCACTGGGTAGTCGTGAACATCCTCATGCACAGTGAAAACTCACCTGCGATGCCTCCAACAATGCCACAGGTCAAATCCACCATCGCCTGAAGTGTACTCCCCTGGATCCTTACTGGAACGCAGTACATCACTCCTGGACCGGGGGGCGGTGTTGGAGGTCCGGCAACCCGCACCGTCCGGCCCACCTACATCACGGGCACTCCTGTCGGTAGCGTCCGGGCTGCCCGCACCTCCAACACTCCTGCACATACAGTTGAGGAGGACCCTGTGGGTCGGGAAGAGTGCCCAGTACAGCAGGGGCTCCGTGATGGGGATCGGAAGGGCAAAGCCGCGGTCTGCTGTGTGGGCCTCCTTCGCGGCACTGGGATTGGCTGTGCTACCGCTGGCGGTCGATCGACCTTCGCCTGCCTGCCGGGATGAAACGCCACGTGATCTTCAGCCATTCAGCCAGAGTGATGGTGGCCTCCAGTGTCCGGACCCACTCTGATGTCCGGGGTGGCAGAGCCTCAAGGAGCTGCTCCACCACTACCTTCTCCACCAGAGCCCCTGGCTGCAGCCATCTGTTTGACGCATCTTTCAGCTGCTGGGTGATTGCAAGCGGGCGGTCCCCCGGGACCGAGCCTAGCCTCCGGGAAGGCCCTCCTGTGGTCTTGAGCCCTAGTCAGTCCTTTATGGCCCGCTTCACATCTGTGTTAACATGCCTGGCCCCGGGTGGCAGACCGGGGGCTGCCATCTGCGTCTCCCCGGTCAGGTTAACTACCTGCTGGCAACGTTCCCTGAATCACTCCCACCGCTCTCCCCCTCTGCAGCTGAGCTAACCACCCATGTGCACAGACTATAAAGCCCTCTGAGGCAAATTTGTAATTTAGCCCAGTGTTTCTCCACTGGTGGGTCGCGGACCCATTTGTAGTAGGTCGCGGGCCTTTGCATGGGAAAATAAAAAAAAATAAAAAAAAAACAATCATCCTGTGATTTTATTTTGAAGGGACTTTCTCTAATGCAGCGGGAGTGTCTTTTTCTTCCGGCTCGTCCGTCCATTTTTTCAGTCAGCGCGGCAATTAGAACGCGAAAGCACCCCCCGTTGACCGATCGATTTGTCGATTTCGCGGCTTGTCATCAAGGGGTGATGGTGGGTCCCAGAGCCAGACCAGTTGAGAACCACTGACAAAATGAATTTAACTGATGCTTTCATTTAAAGACAAATCAGGGCCCGTACGTGAATCTGACAGCAGGTATTATTAATAACCAGTCTAGACTGCCTATTCAAAAAAGATTTCCTTGAGAATTAATAGAACTGGATTACCCCTTTTTAATATAATACAAATCTTAATATCAAAACCCAGAGAAATAAATAATTTGATTTTCCAAAAATGAGAAGAGATGGGATCGGATGGGATGTCTTTGGATAACATGTGTTTATCAGCAATAGCAGGGATTACTAACAGTGTGGACCTTTTTAGCCATAGCTTTAAAGCCAGTAAATAAAAAGCACAGCTTAGTTGACCACCAATGTGCCACACCATGTAGACAATTTAAAACATTTTTAACCCGAGTTAGCAGGACCTCAGACACAGGCAGCTTGCTATGTCAGGATCCGGGTCTCTCTCTCTTCTCCTCTGCCATATACACTCATTGACACACTCTTGCCGATTCATCTCACACCTTAGCGCACACATCCACTTCTCTCGTAGCTTTTCCATCCACCTGCCGTTCATTACAATCAGTGCTCGCGCCGCTTGCTGTGACACCTGTTTCTTGTCATGCCTAATCACCCTGTTTATTTCTAGCATGTGTTCCTTTTGTGTCATGTCGGATTATTGTGTGTGTAAGCTCCTGTCAAACAGTTCTCTGACCACTTGTCTTGTGTACAGCCAAGCCTTGCGTTTCATGTCTGACTTGTCTTTAGGGCATTTTAATTGCATAAATATTTGACCTGAGAACAGTGAGAAGTAATTTTTTTCACATGGATTTTTATTTTTGTTCAACCAATTCCAGCAGACAAGTGTGTTGTGTTGTGGATTCCAGCCTGAGAATCTATGAGAATTGAGGTTGGAATCAAAAGCATCAACAGGTGTGTGGTGGAACAGTGCAGGGAGATACCAGGAAGGCTGAAGTGTGGAGGATCCTCAGTTCAAACCTGCTCTCTCAGAAGGAGGGTTTGGTTGCAGTCAGGGCTTCAAACTGTAAACTTTGAAACAGTTTTGAGGTTTAGTAAACAATCCCAAGGTCTAATATGAGAAACGGACACAATGAGGCATGTGCTTGAATAGCACAAGGGAACAACTGAAGGGCTGCAGGCTCCAACCTGCTGTCTGAGGTTGTGGGTTCATGCCCCTTCATGCAGACATCACTTCTGCTTTAAAAGAGTTTTGAGGTTTGAGTAGCAGTCTCAAGGTTAAATACGAGAAACAAAAATGTAATTTGTGCATCGTGAGGTAGTGCAGCACAAGAGCTGAGGAGCTACTGTCCTTACCCTGTAGGTTGTGGGTTCAAGCCCAGTCTTGGGCTTGAGCCTTTGGCTTTACTTCAGGTTTGAGTAGCAATCTCAAGGTTAAATACAACAAACAAAGGGTTGGTTAGTGTGTGGCGAATTAGCACAGCAGAAGAGCTGCTACCACAAGCCTGCACTGCACTTGAAGGTTGTGGGTTCAGGCCCAGATGTGGAAATAGCATTTTAAAGAGTTTTAAAGTTTAACTCACATGCTCAAGGTTAAATAGGAGAATCAAAGTCGCCAAAATGTGACCAGGACTGGTGGTGTAGGGGTGAGTGCAGGGGCCAAAAGCCTCTGTAAGCACTAGCGGGTTCAAATCCCACTGCTGCCAAGTCTTGAGCGCACTACCGCGGAGGTAGTTGTGGGGGCATTGTCCCCACTGGTTGTTTCAGAGAAGTGGACCCTGGGGGTTATGCAGAAACACAAGGTGCGTTCACTTGAGTTATGATGGCATTGTCAAGAATGATGAAGAATCGTTTGAATGATGATGAATTGACTAAATTTGATGTTAATTGCTAATTAAGCTTTTATCACTTATTAGCCTATAGGGTTCCACCTTTTTGACGGGAGAGAAGGCCGGATGAGTCAGTAAAGATGAGCAGATGTGTCTCATTCAGTGGTCACACTGACATGAAACTTATTACAGCCTCTGAGGGCATTTTTCAAGACAATCACATGTTTGTCTACTTCAGGGCATCCTGTGGACAACCTTAAACTGACAGTCTGGCACAGGGTGTAGATTTGTTTACCCTTTTTAGTGCATCCACCCTCCAATTCTCTGTTACATTCAAATTCAACTTACTTGTGCCTTTACCAATGCAGGAAGGATGAATAGCATGGTTGATCCTCCAAGATGCACCAATCCGTCTCTGGGGCAATATCCCATTATGATTTTTTATAAATTTCAGTTACCCAAAACTAAAAAAGGATTTAGGAAGAGCCACCATGTCCCTTGAGGGTTGAACCCAGATAAGGTTCAAAGTACAGAAATTTGGGGCATTTGACATTGGTGACAGGGACGTGTTGCTCCATCTAAGATCATTCCAGTCATGTCATGGGAAAAAAAATATTGTGAAAAAAGTCAAAATATGTAGGGTCAAAAAATGTCACAGAAAATATTTTTTTTAATAATAGGTAAAAAATTATTATAAAAAAATATATGTAAGGTCAATATATAATATAATATATATATATTATTAGGGCCGGGACTCGATTAAAAATATGAATCGAATTAGAGGCTTTGTAATTAATTAATCAAAATGTATCGCATTTTAATTGCATAAATATTTGACCTGAGAACAGTGAGAAGTAATTTTTTTCACATGGATTTTTTTTTTGTTCAACCAATTCCAGCAGACAAGTGTAGCAATAGCATATTTAGAAATATAGTACTTTCAGAAATTCAGGTAGCCTATAGGTAAGTAGACCAATACTTTCAAGTACATTCAGAACATTGGTTATTTTTTCAGACGTGGACTTAGTTACCCTGGTCCTTAAACCAGTCATCTGGTGCAGTGTGGGTTGGGTGTGGGTCCTTGTACTCGGGTCGGGCTAACGTCCACGCTAGCTGCTAATTGTTTTGCGTTGAGGTGATACTTGAGGCTCGATGCGAATTCCTTGTTGCACAGCTTGCACACAACCATGCTCTAATCGACGCTTCCATCCGTGTGTATTATAATAAGATTTCCCATTCACGGGGCCACCCGACACGGTCTCGTCAGCTTCTTCGTTCATGTTCACTGTGGTTTGTTGTTGTCTGAAGTCATGAACGCTAGTTGGTGCTCCAGTATAATCGGTCCGCCGAAACTCATCCAGTGAGAAACGTTCCGCGGTGCAAAAAATAAGTGTAAAAATGAGTAAAAAATGTTTAATGTGTTTTTTTTTGTGTAATTAATTAATCTTAATTCACATTGTAATTAATAAATTGTAATTAACGCGCTAAAGTCCCGGCCCTAAAAATAATATGTACGTTTGGAGCCAAAGGTGTTTTTTAATTTCTTTTCTAATATTTAGGGATTTTATTTGATTTGGAACATCGTTTCCCAACCTCTTGCCACAAATCCGGCTTCCTGTTAGATAATATTTCGCAGACTGGTCTTGAAGGTGCGGTGGATAAACAAGATGAAATGACCTTGCATAAAAATGTATGTAAAAAATGAATATTAGAGATGAGCCGGATACTCGGCTGAAACGAGTATCCGGTACGGATAAAGCACTTTTGCCGAGTACGAGTATTATACGAGTAATACGAGTCAATATCTGTGCTCGGATTGAATAAAAGTCCTCATTGGGTAGCTGTCTGTGTCTGCGTTCTGTGATTGGCTGGTAGTCACAGCGCCCCTCCACTACACACATACTGTTTGTGTTGCTGTGTCCCGCTCGGCTCACACATACACATAACTCCTCTCTCCCTCCCTCAGTCAGCGGGTTCGCGGGTCTTTCCCGATAAATTTAAACGATTTCTTCGCCTATTTTTTATTTCGGTTTGTTGTTCTTAACTAGTAGAGTTCAGGTAAACGTGGGGCTTGTTAAGACGTGGTGCTTAAGAATGCGACTCGCATTGCGTCTCTGCCTGTCGGAGTTTCAGTCGGCTCTAACCAGTTTTTTTTTTTACTTCACGCACTGACCTCTCTCTCCCCCTCCTTCCCCCCTCTCTCTCTCTCTCCCTCTCTCTCTCTCATCAGTTTTTTTTACCGTCTGCTGGCTCTCTTCACGCACTCAGTGTCTGACGTTGACTAGTTGTGTTGAATAACTAAATATTAATATTACAAATTAAGCCACACACACACTTCCCCTCTCTCTCTCATGATCATCAGTGATAAGAATTAAGAAGGAATTCTGTTTTAACCACAGAAAGGCTTAACCCGACAATTTACGGGGTAAATCCTTCCTACTTCCGGGTTAGGTCCCGCCCATTTTCGGGTTAGGCCCCGCCCAGTCCGAGTACAGATACAGATACAGATAATGCTGTACTCGCTCATCTCTAATGAATATGTAATATAAATGAAGAACTTCACCAGTTAATTGTGAAAGACATTTTTGAATTCGCTATCATGTCCCTCGTGGTCGACGCCCAAATATTTTGGTATACAGTTATGTAGACAGTGAAGGTGGATAGCAAGGCAAAGATAATATATTTTTTTCTGTAAAGGAAAAGCCAGATTAGGCCACATCAATGGGTTTGGGGAAGCAGTTCTGCTGTTTTTTCTACCATCTATTTTTATGGTACCTGCAGGCTACCAATAAGCAACACTATGTCGTATTTTGAGTGATTTTCTGTCCTGCAGATGTGTGCGGTTATGTTTAAAATGAAGAAACTCCGGACGAACAAAGGATATCTTGGATAGAAAAGTTATAAATCAGACAATTAAAAGGTCTGCTAACTATCCAATTGGTCTAACAGAGTTCTTCTATGGTGATAGAGTTGGTGCGTTAGGCAGTGTCCACGCTTCTGAGCACATAATGTATTCTACAGTACGTTCAAGGTAACTAGTTATTTGGAGTTTTCCATAGAAAAATTGGGCAATGAGGTCAATGTAACTTGGATTTTGGATGTCCTCATTCAATGTAGATGGTTTTATCACGTGTTACATGCATTTAGCTGATGACATTACATCCAATACATTAATATTCATGCATTTTTAATACTCAAATGATTTGTTTTAAGATTACAGTTGTACACTGGCATTACATCGTTCTCATTTCTTTATTGATTACAAAACTCCTTCAGAAACTGTACACTAGTGTTACACAATATGCATTTCATTAGTGATTACATATGTCATGATCCAGGGCTCCTCTTCCCCTGAATACTGAAGCCTTCACATCGGTTTGTTTGTGTATGTTACCATCACATTCTAAGCGTTATTCTGATCTACTGTTTTGCCTCGTGTTGAAGACTCCTTGTTTGTTCTAAGCCGCGTTGCCTCCTGCCTGATCCTTGTCGGTACCTTTGCCCATCTACCTGCTCCTGGATATTGACCTTCTGCCTGTTTACTGGATACGTCTAGCCAATCTCCCTTTTGTATCTTTGCTGAATAAATCTGCGCTCTGCGCTTGGTCCTGCCTCCTGTGATGCTTTACAACATAATTCAAAAGGGAAAGTGAACTATCAGTTTTTGATATCCTATAGTTCCAGTAAGTTAGGGCTGGGTGTGACTCTAAGGTCGAGCAGCTTGTCTCACAGTCAGCAATCAGTAGTTCAATCTCTAGCTCCTCCAGTGTCCTTGGGAAAGATCCTTAGCCCAAATTGTTCCGCAATTGATGCCATTGAGTGCCATTTTAGTAGGCATGGTTGCCTCCCTGCATCAGTGTATGAATGGCAAGGGCAACAGAAAATCTTTTTACAAGGGGCCATTGTTCGCCATTTACTCTAAGTCATTGCACTGGCACCTGTGGAGACGAATCAAGATTATTTTACAGTATTGAATGTTGTATTTTGTGTTTTATCCACTTTCTATCCACTTGACTGAGAACTGGCCATTACCCAATTCAAGCAGACAGACTTATTTGTCAAGGTCTCTAATTTGACAACAAATGTATTTCAAGGTGCCATACTTCAAGCAGGACATTCCTCCATTGTCGATGAATGAAGCCTTTAATCTTTGGGGTATAAACAGTTATGGATCGGTGCGGTGTGGAGCTGTGTTATGTCCCCTGTTCTGTGTATCGGTTGGTGGGTGTGTTCTGTTTTGTGTGTGTGTGCATACAGGTGGTACTGATCATCCATGATCTCCATTCATCTTGACTCCACCCCCGCTCGTTACCCGGTTCAGCTGTTTTCACTCATCTCCAATCCCATCATGCCCTTCTGTCAGTATATGTACCCCTGTGTTTGTTTCACCTGGGTGTGTGGCACTCTGGTTGTGTATACGTGAGTGCTGTTTGATGGTATAATATTTGTATTTCTGGTGATTTGGTATAAGTGTGTATGCAATTAATACGTGTTGTTTGTTTCTTTGTTATCTTTATTACAGGGGGGTGAGGAGTAGTTTAGCCCTGCTCCGGAGTTTACATACCTGCACGTAGTGTTACTCCCCTGTCTAACAACACTAGCTACACCTGGCTGGGCCACCCAATGTAAGTTTTGTTAGGGCGCCTTGGTAGTGTGCCAGTTAGGTTGTGGTTTTGTTGGGAGATAGGACAGGTAAGGGGGTGGGAAGCATTTTGTTCTTTTCGTTGCTTTGGTACTGCCAGCTCTCCTCATTTCCCCTGTTAACAGCGCTATAAATAAAAACAAGCCTGTTAACCTCAACTTCAAGCTCACGTCTATTTCTTGCACCTTCAACACCACACGCTGTTTATTGGCCACAGGACGCCGTCAGGCAGTGGCGTGGATCCCACTCCCCTCCTGGGGAGGCAGAACGTAACAAGCTGTATGAACATGTGTCATTCATTCATATTGGAGCAAGACTATTAGCGACAAAGAGAATAATGTGATTCCATTGGCATTCAGCATGTTACTTAATGGACTGGACCGATGAGAGCAAGAGCACCGAAAGTAATAAAAGAACTGAACTGATAGAAAGTTTGAATGAATAAGGTGCTTCTGGAAATGAAAATAAAAGAGTTTGTGTCTAGACGAGGAAAAAAGGTCAATGAGTTTAGCAAAGATAATACATTTTTTAAGGAACATTGAGCGTTTTTGCTGTTTATATATATTAACAGCAAATATCATTATTATTATAATTTGTGCAAATTCTAGATGGATTATTGGGGCGCCAATCCCCTTGCTGGTGACTCTCACCTGTGTTTTATTTCATTTTAAGTATTTGTGTTTTTAAGTGTAATTTATTTGTTATGCGATTCATGGACATCAGCATGATGACTGCACTAAACAAACGCACTTTAGTTTGCCTTCTGATGCTTTGTTTCTATACTTTTCTGGAGAGCCTCCCAAACATTTCACGTTGGGAGCAGAACAGGCCCACTTTTCATCTCCTATAGTCGACAGGAGCTTCTTCAGTGGTGGCTTCCTGCATCAAGTGGACAGTACCCTGTCTTGGATTTGTCTGGTAGCAGGACCAGGAAGAGAGGCTGCAGAGGCAGGGTCCTGGTCAGGAACGGTCGGTGGGGGGTAGAAACCTGTGTTACCCTCCTCTAATATGGGGAATGTCTGTTCTTTGTCTAATAAGAGGGATGAGCTTTTGGCCCACCTCAGAGATCTTGCTGTCTTTCTGAATACCGGAGTCCCATGTGAAAATGGAGGGATTCTCACATCTCAAAGTACAGTTGTGGGACAAGATATATTTCAGGAATTCTAGGAATTCAAAGATATTGTGTTGTAAAAGATCTGAACGTCACTGACAACATGCTTTTTCCAACTCCTCTCGAACTACACACAGCAGTAATAATACAGCAATAATTCATTTCTTAAAGAAGTCTTTACGAGGGCCCCGGTGCGGTTGGATCATTTCCAGGTACTTTGTTATCCAGCCTTGAACTGCAGGTTTTTTTTTGTTGAGAATCAGTAATATTAATCTGTAACAATTAATCAAACACTGAATATTTTCTGTAATTTTTTTTCTTCTATTTAGATGCTGAATACAGTTGTTGCTGATAATACGACTCCACAAAGTAAATCCAAACAAAGACAGGATTTTGACACACAACTAGAATGAGAAAAGGGATCAAGGACAGTGAGCATATAGAAAAGCATCCTATATTTATATCTGACTAATGTATCCTTCATTTACCTACAGTACATCTGATATGTGAGGATGATTTAGCTTTTTTAGATTGTGGATTAAAACTCTATGTGCAGTTCTATTTATATCCATCTGTACTGAGATGGATTCGGAAGGATATATTGTATGGATGTTATCTATATTCATAGTATGTCCCTATCCACTAGAGAAAACAACAACCATTGTGTATATAAGCCAATATTAATTGGAGGTTCTCCTAACTTGACCCCATCATATTGTAATTAGGTTAGTGTAAGCTCCATGCCCATTCCAAGGGTATAACTAATGTATGCAGCAGGAATAGCATGCACTCTGTTCAGAAAAAGTGAATGTGTTTAAAGCTGTCTGGCTGCTCCTATTCCCCATGTCGTACACAAAAAGGAAACGCAGTGGAGTGTGGGATGTTTCTCTATGTTGATTTAAAGCCTGTATGTCCCCAGTAAAGAGCCATGGAAATACTGTTGGGACTAAGCATATAGCCCCATTCTCTGTGACTTAATCAAGTGATATCTGAGCTCCAATCTTCTCATGCTGCTTGACTGGACCACACTTCTCTAAGGCTGGATGAAAGGTGCCGGCTGGAACTCTAGAGAGGGAGGAAAGAGAAGGAGTTAGAAGGCTGCATTTGTCTCATTCTCTTCCTCCACTTTGCCCCTTGATGTTAATGCATGCGTGCATTGGATAACACATTGAGCATCTGTTGCTGCTTTCCTCCATAAAGTGTGAATATGTACAAAAGAATCTCTTATCACTCTTTCTCTAAATCTGATTAGCTCCTATTTCTGTCGGGCCCAATTACTTTTGTGCAAGATAGGCTTCCTTGATGAGGTCTTTTCAAGCCAAACAGCCACATCATGGTGTGGGGATGCTTTTCAGCAAATGGTACTGGCAAACTTCACATAATTTTTACAGACATTCTTGACAGAAATCTGCTGCCATCTACCAGGATGATGAAGATGAAACAAGGGTAGACATTTCAGCAAGACAATGATCCCAAACACACAGCCAAGGAAACTCAACTGGTTTCAAAGAAAGAAAATAAAGCTGCTAGAATGGCCCAGCCAGTCACCTGACTTAAATCCCATTGAAATTCTATGGAAGGAACTGAAGATCAAGATTCATAGAAGAGGCCCACGGAACCTTCAAGATTAGAAGACTGTGTGGAAGAATGGGCCAAAATCACACCGGCGCAATGCATGCGACTAGTTTCTCCATACAGGAGGCGTCTTGAAGCTGTCATTACCAACCAAGACTTTTGTGCTAAGTATTGAATAAATATCAGTAAGAGTGTTCAATACGTTTTCCCTGTGTCATTTCACATTATTACACATAACTTTATTCATGAACTTTTGTTTTCTTTGTATGTATTATCATGTCAATAGCTCCTTTGGAAATATATTTACTGAGAAAAATGTTCAGTACTTATTTCACCTGCTGTATAAACAAACCCACATTGGGTGTTCCCAGCGTTTAAAGGCTGTGGAGAAGATTTCTTTTGTGGCATTGCGCCGAGCAGAGGCCCTCCATTTTCTCATTTGAGATATGCAGAGGTGTGGACTCGAGTCATGTCATGAAGAGTCATGAATTTGATGACTTGAGACTCGACTCGACAAAACGTACAAAGACTTGCAACTTGACTCGGACTCGAGCCTTTTGACTCGAGAAGACTTGCTACTTCCCATGAAAACTGGGGGAAAACATTTTCACACCACCGCGCGCCCTGTTTATCTGCATCTGTCAAAAAAATGTGCGCCACCTGTATGCAGAGAGCGCTGCCTGAACAACATCCAATCACTGCAGTCCATTTGACCGTATCAACGAGACAGCTCGTTCATGGTTACAAAAATCGGGATTTTTGAACCCGGATTCAGACTCCGATGGAAATCCTCGCCAACATTATGTCAACGTCCGTTTTAATGTAGTGTAATGAGCTGAGTTAAAGTTATTAGTTAATCAGTTATGCAGATGTTGCATGTGTTCACGTTATGCTCTGTTACCAGCTGTAGTTACGCGAGACAACCCGAGTTTTGGGGGGCCGTGTATGCGGAAGTGTTCGTTCGGCGTGGTGACGGCCAACAGTGACCGAAGTTGAGTTGTTTTATATAAATAAATGCAGCGGAGTTGCAAGCCAGTCATCGCCTCCTTATTTACGCTGCAGCATTGGAGTGAGCGTTACAGCACTATAACACAGTCACAGTCGATCCACCATTACCCTTCCCTTCGTAGTCTAGGTCTGTGAGGCAGCGCACCATCACCCAGGGTTCCCCGTCCCCACTATAATAAGATGACTTGAAATGACTCGAAAATAAAATGGTACGACTTGTGACTCGTGACTCAACTTGACTCGGGACTCGAGGGCAATGACTTGAGACTTGCTTGTGACTTGCATAACAGTGACTTGTTCCCACCTCTGGAGATATGTAATAGCCATGCAATCTTGACTCTGCTCTTTAAGTCACTAAAAGCGTGGCTCTGTCCAAACAGCGTTCGTCTCACAGGTTGTGTGACCCCATAACACAAGCCAACAGTGCAGGGTGAAAGTAGCCTCCACGCTCCAAGAGACATTTGTCCTCATCCATGGTCCCTCTTCAGAGGGATGACAGTGGCAGACGTTTGCACGGTATCTTGAACTTCT
Source organism: Pungitius pungitius (assembly GCF_949316345.1). Taxonomy (NCBI): domain Eukaryota; kingdom Metazoa; phylum Chordata; class Actinopteri; order Perciformes; family Gasterosteidae; genus Pungitius; species Pungitius pungitius. Next base: position 25,942,611 of record NC_084901.1, on the reverse strand, counting down.
TCTGCTTGCCTTTTCATTCATTCTGCATGATATATCCAAGTCTTCCTTAATCATTCAGTGCTAAATGTGCCAGAGGGCAGGAAGTGATGGCCAATACGGCACTTATTACACAGGTTTCTAATGGAGTGTTTTTAATCTGATCATCAAGGATTTGTGCGCTGCATGGGAACCATTGTGGCACATAATCTTCGTCGAGAGTGTCATGTCATGTCGAGATGAGTGTTTTTTTGGCACCGTCAGTGTTTTCCTGTTTTATTATGAGTAGCACATGATATTTATGAACCGGTGTATGCTGTGGACTTTAGTGTGAATGCTGGGCATCCACTACATCAGCTTAAAGCAACAGTTTACAATGGCCAAAATCCATTAGTTACTTAATATAATTCCAAGATCTGTGTTTAATCAAAGCCCTCTCGGCCTCCACCATCATCAGAAATACTGGTATAAACCGGGAACAGCTGATAAAAATGACAAATTCAGCAGTAATGGGGGGGCATGCAGAAAGGTTTATTTCCATTTGACACCCTAAGCCAACAGCTGACAGAGAGCTACGCCCATTAAATTACAATATGTGCAAGATATTTGCATTTAGTTTGTCCTGTATGAACAATTCAATTAGTTAGATATAGGCTGTCAATGATCATAGACCAACATGCTTAACTGGTCAAAACATGTTAATGGTGTTAACTGTAACAAACAACTTCCCCCTGGTGCCATCATAGGCACAGACTCAACGTGGAGAGTGTTTGTATAAATGACCCGATTTGTGAAAATGTATTAGGGCCTGAGCCGACTGAAAGTCGAGCGAAGCCCTATTGAGTTTCGAAGAATTCTTATTATTATTATTAGGGCCTGAGCCGACTGAAAGTCGGGCGAAAGCCCTATTGAAATTGCAAGAATTCTTATTCTTATAATTATTTCGCCACTTCGATCGCACTTTTGCGGTCTTTATCATATTCAAAAACTCTTGCATTTTTGCATGCGCTTCAGAAGTGTTAAAAATTTAGATATTCTTGGGGTCGTGCAATTAGGGGATGAAAAAAAGTGCATCCTCTTGGGGAATTTTTTTCTACTTTAACCGATTGATCTGGAACCTTTGCACACAGGTGCTCTTGGATGTGCTCTACAAAAGTGTGAAATAATTGTTCTAAACTCCAATTAAATCCTACATTGAATATAACTTTCTTCATGGTTGGGTCGACCTGTTACATATGATTCAGCCTTTTAAAAGTCTATTCAGCCACTGCAAAGTAACAGCGCGACGTAGTCTCGCGTGAGTTCGCCAGCTTTAACTTAATGTATTTCTGTTCAAAGTAACCTCTATTCAGGTTTTGCACTTTGTACATGGCCTCAACTTATTTAATGAGACTCCTTAAATTGTGTTTAATGAATCCAGAATGTAATATTTGTTCAGTATTCAGGGACAGTGATTTAATTTATATTTAATATGTTGTACATATTTTGGTACATGCTGAGTTAATTAATATACATTCTAAAGTGCACTGTCCATATGTGAATAGAGTTGTATACGTTTATGATCGTCAATATGGTGTGGAAATGTCCCTTGGAACTATATAGTAGGCAGGTTTTTATCTTAAAACAAAAAAGGATAACTCTGTTGGACAACTACTCAATTGTCTCGACGACATAAAGGCCTGGATGGCTCAGAACGTTTTCAATTTTAATGACAAAAAAACAGAAGTGATGATTTTTGGAGGAACCACTAGGATCCCACCTGTAGATCTGGGCCCCTTGGCTTCTTAAATTAGAACTAGCATCACAAACCTAGGAGTTAAAGTGGACCCTGAGCTTAAATTTGACTGTAAGATCAAAGTTGTTTTCAAATCAAGCTTCTTTCATTTGCGGCAGCTGGCCAAAATAAAGCCAATTCTGTCCAGACAACATTTTGAAACTGTAGTCCACGCTTTTGTAACTACACGGCTGGACTACTGTAATTCACTCTATGTGGGGGTTGGTGGGTCATCCTTCACCCGTCTCCAGATAGTACAAAATGCAGCAGTGCGTCTTTTAACGGGCACACACATTTCACCTATTTTAGCTTCATTACACTGGCTGCCCGTTCAATTTAGGATCCGTTTTAAGATCCTGTTATTTGTTTTTAAATCCCTAAATGGTCTTGCCCTGCCATACCTCTCTGAGCTTTTACATTCTTTGTTATGACCCTGCTCATTTGTGTACGGCCGTGTGCCCTGTGTATTTCCGTTTTGGGTTTTTTCCTTGGTTTGTATTTTTCCCTATGTAGATCGGGGTGTGCCACCGCCATGTGCTGATTGGCCGAAGATCCTCGCCGGGCCCTGGATGGCTGCAGCGGGACTCCTGGGAGATAAAAGGAGCCAAGATGGCGTCCTTTGCGAGAGAGGGGAAAGTAGCAGCAGCACGCCGTCCTTGTCCTCCTCGTGTCCCAACTGGCCAAACTGTTGTTTGTACATGTTCCTAATGAGTTTGTTGTCTCCTGTTTTTGTGATAGTTAGGTAGGTAAGGTTCTCTTGTCATTCTTTACCCTTTTTGGTTGGCAGGTCAGCTATTTTCTTTCTAGATTACTTATTTTTGGTTTAGTTCTTCATACGGGATAGGCCGTTTTGTGCCGCCAGATATTAATTACGTTATGGAAACTATTATTTCACCTTTATTTATGTTTGTGAAAATAAATAAGTTTATAATTTAAAAGCTATTTGTTTGTGGCTGCTTGGGAGACGGGGAAGATGGGGCCTGTTCATGTTGCGTCCTAGGCACCCCTAGACTGGGGCGTAACATTCTTATAAACCTCTCAGGTCAGATGATCAGCTGCTCCTGACGGTGCCTAAAACTAAGCGTAAGCTCAGAAGGGGACCGTGCCTTTGTTGCGTCTGCCCCTAAATTGTAGAACGATTTGCCTCTGCATGTTAAGCAGGCCTCTTCTTTATCTGTTTTTAAAACCCTTCTTAAAACCCATTTTTTCTCTTTGGCCTTTGACCCCTAGTAAGATGTCGACTTCATTTTGGCCTACTCGACTTAATTTGTTACTTTGCATGTTTTATTGTGTGGTTATTTTAGTGTTCATCTATTTTTCTGTACAGCACTTTGGTCAACCTTGGTTGTTGTAAAGTGCTTAACAAATAAAGTTGGTGTGGTAAGGTAATTACAGGTGGATATTCTGTAAATTGACCTTGATTTAGACTGCATCTATAAGATAAACAGGACAAGAAAAATGCACTTGAAGTAAATTGTATATGTGTTGAATCAATTATACAGACGCAATCTAGCCTAGTGTTGTTGGATTCGGTTTATGAAACCACAGACTCAGGTTTGAATACCACCCTCAAGAGTGATTTATTTTGTCTCTTTTTGACCCGCGAGTCCGGCTGACCGCTGCCCCCCTGACATGTGAGGAGAGGCGAAAGCCCGTTCATCGCTGCTTGCAGCTTTAATTACATATTGCTTTTAAAGCTGCTGTAGATTCCTTTACCTTTTGTATATCAATCAATCACACCCTCTCTTGCTGGGTCAACACACCTAATTGATTCTGATCCGTATTTTCGTGTATAATCATATTTTTTAACGTAAAAATACCTGGGGGGGGAAAGTACAACAGTGCAGCTTATTCACAGGGTGCAAATCAAATACTTATTTTATAGGCATATTCAGCCTCGGTGGGTGTGTTTTAGCCTCTAAGAAGCAAAGTAATGCACAGACTTCTGTGGGTGACAGCAGGAGCGTCAGCAGCTAACCCACATAACAGCTCCCATTTACGAGCTGATATATCTTCCCGTTTCGCTGAAACTGTGACAATTTAAGGACTTCTTTAAACAGAAAGCCTGAATCAGTAAATATGGTTGATGCTGGGGGAAAGTCAGAGGCTACTCGCTATAATGAGATTTGTTCCTGCGGATTTGTGGAATCTTACAATTCCTCCTCACAGGTTTTTCTCTAGTCCGTTTGATCACCCAACATGAGATTATGTTATGGCTCGGGATTAGCCTCGGAGGGAGCGGCTCGGCATCCTAGGTGTGTCTTCCTGCCCCCTAAGAGGCTTATGGGAAGATATGTGCTGGCTAATAGCCTTATATTTTCCTTTTTTTTTAGGAGAGAATCATATTTCTTTTACCTCCCCCTCCCTTAAAAGTTTGTCACAGACATGCAAATCCAGTTTTACCATAAAATGCGTATGAACATGCCGATAAAGCTTTGGCTTTAAATCTGATTTCACCACAGGAGAGGAGCTTTCCAACAACAAAGGCATGTCAAATCGGTAGTGGGAGTATTCTCACGCAAGCGGAGTAGGGAGCAGTGTTGAGTTCACTTTTCGAGGTAAAATCCACAACCCATTCCTGACATTGTACAGCGAGATCCCCTGCTGTACGGTGTTCATTTTAGGACATCCTCAAATCTCAGACTCAAGTATCAGACTCAGACCAAACTCCGTCAGACCAAACGGAGTCAAACCAAATGAAGTTAAAAAAAAAACTAAATATTGAATGTAGGCCACGTCACCATGATGCGACACATACTGCCCACAAACAAAACTTTGTACTGAGTGTGCACGCCTCTACTACGGTGAGTTTGCATGTCATAATGTATTTTTCTTGTTGTCACATTATGTGCTTGACTGGATTTAAAACCCCTAAATACAATTATAAGTTAGCAAGTGCAAATGTCTACTTGTAATGATGTTGTTATTTATGTTTCAATGTCGTGAGCTAGCAATACAACTGCTAACGTTAGCTTGAGCAACACGGAGGAATAATGAATAACAAACCTACATTCATTTAAGCTTATCTTTAATTCACCTTTATTTTTATGTAATCCACAGACAATGGACAGAGTTAAAGAATATGAGAACTTAAAGCAACAACTTGAAAATGGTAAGTGTTAGGGTGGTCATATTTTCAGTTTACGTATGAGGTTTAACCATTAGCAGAGCAAGCATCTAAACACGCCGGTATTAATTTATCTATAACCAGAACTTGGAACATAGTTATTGACCTTGTTTTAATATTGCATTGGCCGAACATTAATATTTTAATTAACATGACTAAAGTTAGAAAAAGTTGTCATATTATAAATATTCACAATAAGATGAGATGTTGGGTTGCTTGGATTTGGCACAGTTGCTCAAATAAATGTCTGTGTTCATTTCAGCTGAGGTTTTTGCTAAACCCAAAAAACGTATACAGCCGCAGGTTGTGAAGAAGAAGCAGTATCCACAGGCAGCTAAAATGGCTCCCATGGAATGGAGGCCCAGGACTGCAAAGAAGTCATGGAAAATATCACAAAATCAATTTGGAAGAGATCCTTCCCTGTGTTGTCCTGCATCGAGATGATACTTATGACGATCTGCTAAAATTCGGAAAAGAAATGTTCTGGCCTGACAAGTGGGATCAAAGTGAATTCACCCTTTGCCATCCAGACGGTAGTAGGTGGAATTATCTAAAGAGTTCAGGACTTTGTCTGATATGAGGACACTTTATGTTGGATGAAAATAATTGGGTAAGGTTGGGTTATGTTACAATATCACAAGTTTAAAAACTCTTTAGAACTAAATGTTCGTTATTTTTGCAGAGGTTATCTGCATGGATGATCAAACTCTGGCACCGGGTATGTTCATGTCAGCCAAAACTAATTGCCATAGTGGAAATATTTTAGTGTCTATATGCATGGCTACATGTTCTAGTTATGAAGTAGTCTGTATATTGTATGTACCAATGGAATTTCAACTAAATTTTCTGTTGTTTCTGCTGTTGTGTTTTGTAGATGAAGAGGATCAGAATATTTTTGATGAGGAAATGGCATGATCTGGTCTGATCTTGCACACACAAATTCTCAAAGATACTGTCAGTGTAATGGTTAGAAGTGTATTGGTAAGTACTTTCACTATTTATGTTTGTAGGATTCCGGTGCTGATTCAACAGGAGCCAGTAGTGCAGGGCCAGGCACAGCTAGAAACATTTTATATATCAGGGTCAACAGCGAGTTGACTGCAGTCAGCTGCAGGGGCAGCGATAGATTTGAATTTGACACCAGAGAGTGCAGTGGAGAGAAATGAGAAGTCTCTTCCACAGCATCACACAATCCAACCATGCCCTCTTGTAAATTTGGTTTTCTAACCTGATATTTTCTTTTCACATATAATTTATGGAACAATGAACATCTCATGTATTATGGGGAGGGTCGAAACAGAATGTTCAACCCATAGATCGGTTTGAGGTCACTAAGTAAAGCTTAAGCGATAGTTCTGGAAGGAAGACTCCCATTTCACGGTGGGTCAATAGGTGTGGCTGGCGTCTTAGCTGTTTCCAAACAGCGAAGGGGGCGGGGGAGGGTGGTTTCCACCAGTAACAAACAACCAACCAGAAGTGGCTATGGGTCGGGTGACCAATCATAGCATTGCTGTCAAACTTTTTAAGGAGTGATCTTGGCGGGTCCTGTCAGCTGTCATTTCAGGTCGGACCAGACGCAACCCTCCTCCACCCCAGGCACCTCCGGTCTAACAACAGGCAGCATCGGCCACTACAACTTCCTGGCATCACCACCACCACCAGTGTCTGGACTCTAGGGGGGAAATTCTGGAGGAGCCGTACTGTATCGCCTCCCCCGATTATCCTGTTCGAGGATAGAGTCCAAATCGCCAAAGACTATAATTCTGTTTCATACGTAATAAAGGGGTCTATTTGCAGAACGAGTCTCTCCTGATTGAAGTGCTGTATGTAGAACAAAGAACAGGACAATTTGCTACAGCATAGACATAACAGTGGAACAGCAGATATGGCTCCAATAACAAATCCAATTTAAATGTACAAAACTTGGTTGTGCTTGATGTGTATTTTTTATCCCTAGTGTATCTTCCACGTGTCCCATACGTGGACAGCTCCTTAATAAAATATGATGAAAGCCTTCTCCTTGGAGAAGGAACATTTGGTCAGGTGTATGGAGGCTCCTACCAGGGTACATCTGCAGCTGTGAAAAAAATACTGTTGGGAGGTGCCAAAGCTGAAGAGAAGGACATCCTCCATGAAATAAATGTGTCATGTAACATGCTTTTTGTTGGCTACAGAATATATTCACGGAGCTCCTCTTGATGTCATCATTAACTCTGACAGCTGCATTGTAAAGGTATTTTACCTATTGTTATTTCAGTTACCTGCAGTTGATGTGTTTAAATGTGTCACTGCACATTTTTTAGGGGAAATAAGAAAAGTCTGAATCTAGAAAATGCGTTTGAATGCAGAAAGCTGAAATTAATTTTAAAAAGTTGCTTAAAGTACAGAAATTAAACGAGCTGAAATTATTCTAAACATTGCTGAAAGAATAGAAAAAGCTGAAATACATTGGAAAATTGCTGAAAATACAGAAATGTGAAAAGCTGAAATGAACTTGAAAGAATTGCAAAAAAACAGAATTGGGAGAAACTTCTAATTCTATGAATTTGAAAAAATACAGAACTAATTAAAGCTGAAATTAATTTAAACATTGCTGAAAGAATAGGAAAAGCTAAGAATTAAAAAACATTTTTTGTAGAAATATAAGGTTTAGTACTAGTTATAGTTGTAATTGTGGAACTAGCAGTATAAGTACACTGTAAAAAAAAAACGTAAAAAGAAGGTAAATGACTGGCAGCTACGGCTGCCATGCAAAAACCCTAAAACTAAGGTAAAATACCGTAATTCAAAAAAATTGCTAAAACCATAAATTTACGGTTATTTCCATTTAAGTTTATATATGGAAATACCTTTATTTTACAGCTTATTCCTGTATTATTATGATCAAACACCTTCAATGACGTGACATCACACAAAAATCTGCAGTAAAACACTGTTATTTTACAGATTCTTCATGTATTACTACGTTCAAACACCTTCATTAAAGGGATATTGCTAAACAACAATGCATTGAAATACCTTATTTTACAGATTATTCCTGTATTAGTATGATCAAACACCTTCAATAAAGAGATAATTGCCAAAAATTCTGCATAAAAACAATAATATTTTATATATTTTTCCTTTTTATTATGATGAAACACCTTCAATGAAGTGATATCACACAAAAATCTGCAGTAAAACACTATTATTTTACATATTATTAATGTATTACTACGTTCAAACACCTTCAATAAAGGGTTATGGCTAAAAACAATGCGTTAAAAAAACGTTTATTTTAGATATTCTTCCTCTTTTTTTAATGATGAAACACTTTCAATTGAATGATATCTCAAAAAGTTCTAGTGTTAAACTGTTATTCTACAAACCTTTCCTTTATTATTTCAGTGAAACACTGTTAATAACATAATTTATCTAAAGGTTGTACAGTTAAACACTATTATTCTACAGTTTTCTCTTGTATTTATTAATATAATTAAACACTTTCAATTAAGGGATAACACAAAACAATTTGAGGCCAAAAATGTTACTTTACACATTCTTCCCACACATCGAAATCAATCCAACCAACTATGATTGTATTATCTGCAGCTAGGTTTACCATGTATCTTGTGTGCACTGTTCACTGTGCTGCCCCAATCCTATGAATCATGAACAAATATCGTATCTTTACTGTTTACTGTGTTACGGTCATTCCCTTCAGGAATCGTTTATTGGCAAAATATGTCAGACATCCAAGGAATTTGACTTGGCGGTTGGTGCAAAACAGCAAACATTACGACAATGGACAACAAATAAAAATGGGATAAGATAAAAAATATAATTAAAGCTGCAAGCAGCGATGAACGGGCCTTCGCCTATTCTCGCGCGTCGGGGTGGGGCGGCGGTCGGCCGGGCTTGCGGGTCAAAAAAGACTAAAGAGACTAAACGAATCACTCTCGGGGCTGCCATTCAAACCTGAATCTGCGGCCTCGCGAACGGAATCCACCGACGCCGGGCTGTTGCCCCGCTGCAAAAGACCTGCGGAGTAATTGTTACGGGTCTCGGGCACGATGACCACAATAAGTATCACAGCAACACTTGTCTCGTTCTCCGGTTTGCGTCTGTATAATTGATTCAACACATATACACATCCAGTGCATTTTTCTTGTCCTGTATATCTTAGATATCATAGATGCAGTCTCAATCAAGGTTAATTCCCAGAAATATCCACCTGTAATTACCTTAGCTGTTATTTCTGCCTACTATAGTTCCTATTGACCAACTACATAAGGGATATTTCCATACCATATTGACTATGATAAACGTATACAACTCTTATTCACATATGGACGTTGCACTTTAGAATGTGTATTGATTAACTCGGCATGTACCAAACCATATTGACAAGTAAAAAAAACAAAATATGACTAAACATGACTGAATAAATCACCGCCCAAAACATGTTAAAGATAAGTGGCATTATAAGTACAATTTAAGTGCTACCATTTGTTAGTGCTACGGTTTGCTAGTGTTTTAGTCGAGGTAGAGTCTAAAAAGGTGTGTCTTGAGTTTTCGACGGAAGATGGAGAGGCTCTCTGCGGTCCTGATGTCATCAGAGAGCTCATTCCACCATCTGGGAGCAGGACAGCAAAGAGTCGCCATCTCGTCGAGTGCTTTTCTCTCAGTGAGGGAGGAACAAGCAGCTTGCCAGATGCAGATCGGAGTGCGTGGGTTGGGATGCAGGGTTTCACCATGTCCCGGATGTAGACTGGACCCCATCCATTCACAGCGTGGTCCGTCAGTACCAATGCTTTGAACTGGATGCGGGCAGCCACTGGTAACCAATGAAGTGAAGGGAGAAGCGGTGTGGTGTGGGAGTATTTCAGAAGGTTGAAGACCAGTCGAGCTGCTGCATTCTGGATGAGCTGCAGTGGTCGAATGGCGGTAGCAGGGAGACCTGCCAGCAGAGAGTTACAGTAGTCGAGGCGAGAGATGACAAGAGCCTGAATCAGTACCTGCGCCGCCTTCTGAGTGAGAAGGGGTGGTATTCTCCTGATGTTAACGGTGTTCGCCAAAGTTAACGGTCAGGTCCTGAGTGGGCGAGTTTTTTCCAGGGAAGAAAAGTAGTTCAGTCTTGTCGGGGTTGATCTTCAGGTGATGGGCGGACATCCACTGGGAGATGTCAGTCAGACATGCAGAGATCCGTGCCGCCACCTGAGTGTCCGAGTCGGGGAAGGAGAGAATTAGTTGGGTGTCTGTGTTTTACAATTATGCAGACAGAACAAAATATACATAAAGAAATGCTTTCCCACCTCGCTGGAGTTGAAAGCCACGTGTCCAATGTGCCATTCCCATTGCATGTGTACAGACTGTAAAGCCCTCTGAGGCAAATGTGTAATTTGCGATTTTGGCCTATACAAAATAAAATGAATTGAATTGAATTGATGGTGGCATGACTTTGCACGGGCCATCTGAAAATATTTGAGCACCAACGTGTATTATCAGAATACGATTATGGCTGTCAACAGATTATAGACAATTGACTAGTTAATCACACGTTTTGAAAACATTTATCTTGATTACAATATTTTTTTCTCTTATATTAACTGTTTACAGTTTAGTAATTTGTTGTTTCAACTCCATAATGAGCTTGACGTGTGTATATTATTTCTTTGGAATGAGGGGCATATTAATCATATCATTTAATGTTAGATTCATGCTCATTGTGAAGGCAATAAATATATAACATATTGAAAAGCATTGAAGACGCACAATACATTACGTGTCATTTAGCTGCGCCCGGCTGCACGCTGCGGGCAGATTATAGACAATGAAGTTAAACAACAAAGTAGTTAAGTTAGCTGCTGTGAGCACGGTTCTACTCATAGTGTGTAAATAAAGTGATTCAATCGGGCCAAGTTATTTAGGGCACACGGAAACGTAAACAAAGTGGCGTTAATAGCGTGAAGAGGTGTCTTTTGACGCTGTAAAGCTACCGTAGTTAGCTTAGCTAAAAGACGTATGCTGGGTAAGACTGGAGAACGCACAAGGAAAACGTAATCACTCACCGTCAAAAGCGTTTCCACTTCGTTGAGTACATGTGGACGTAAGCATCGGTGTGTAGTTAGCAAGCTGGCTGACTGGCTGGCCCGTCCGGCAATCGCTAGCTCCTCTCTCTAGCCCAGTTAGCTGTCCGTGCCGTCGAGCAGATATAACAAGCCCTTAAACAAAACGTACCTCACTGGCTGCACACATCCAAGAGGGAATGAGAACACTTTGCTTACATCCACATAGTAGTAATAGTTCCTGAAGTATAGGTGTGTAGTTAGCAGTTTAAAATACGGAGCGGTGATACTGTGCCGGTTCAACACAAACCCGGAATCCAGTGGCGTACATGCGCAGACTACGTGCGCACAGCCGCGCACGTAGTCTGCGCATGTCCGTCAACCAAGAATAGGGAATTCTGGGTGATGAAGTTCTTTAACTTACCAGTTCCCCGTAACATCTATTTACATCACAAAACGTGTTTGCATCTCCACCCGTATGTTGCAGAATACGTGTATTTAAATCCAGATGTAAATATATTGAACTGTCCGTGTTATTTGTCTAGGTTAGATATGTCAAACCCGCGACACGCTGCCGAACGGCTGCGCCGTGAGCCAGCTGTCCTGCATCAGCCTTACCTTCTTCTGTCAGCTGTATGCGCGGCCACGGAGCAGTTTCTGGCCTTAAACTGAAACGAGTTTGACATACCTGCTCTTAAGTGTACAAAGTCCATAACCTCAGCAAGGAGAGTAAACTGAATCATTTTGTTCGTTAGATCAGAAGTCACGCGTTTAAAAAGAGGAGGAAAAAAAAAAAAATTGACTTCGCCGGGACACGATCTCACGACCATTGCATCGGGGGGCCAACACCTTAGTGACTGAGCTATTCTTCCAGATGGCTTTGAGAATTCGAAAACTCACTCAAATAGGATTGGTCACTCTCCGCCAAAAATACAGGGAATATTCACACTAAAAAAATTGTAACTGCCTTCCTGTTTGTTTTAGAGAAAATTCCTCAGAGACTTTTTTAAGTCTCCCTTTAATACATTTGGTAAAAAATCAGCGGACTTGTCGGTCAAACAGGGTGCGGGCGGGGCTTCGTCAAAATCTTCCAGGGGGCGCAATGGAGGCAATTTTTCGTTTTTGATCCAAACCTGCACATCAGGTCTGTAAAGGTCATCACGTAGGATACTCACAGAGGTTTTCAAGAGTTTTGGAGTGTGCCGAGGCTCAGAAGATGTGCTTGAACTTTCATGCGAATATGGCGACGTCACAGCCACAAAGTTGGTCCAAAACTCCTAATTCTCACTGTGAGCCATCGTCACAGTCTTACGTCTTATATTCCCAGATTTGAAGTTGATCAGATTAAAGGGCTAGGAAATGGACATGTAAATGTAGAAACTTTGCATTGACCTAAGCCAATAGGTGGCGCTATACTTTTTCGAAAATCACTGCATGGCATTACTTAAAGGCCTACACAAGCATCATGAATATACATTTCTAGCCAGAAATATCAATGTTCCTTGGAGTTATACCATTTTACATTTTGGAAAAAAATCTTCCAAAATTGTCCAAACTGCACGCAAGCTCACGCCCAGGTAGTTTTATGAAAACTCTTGATTTTAATAACTTTTGACCCCAAGGGTGTCAGGAACCACTTGCCAGATTTTGAAATGGATCGGATTTAAACTCTCGGAGGAGTTCGTTCGTTTGTAAATGCAAAAATTGAAGGAAATGGCCAAAAATACACAGAATCACCACAGCGCCCCCTAATGTTCAAATATTCTGGGAAAATTTGGGGATGTTCTAGGACTCAATGTGAACATGTCCTCAAAATTTGGTGAAAATGGGGGTTGGAAAAAAAAAAGTTATAGGCCTTTGAACTTTCAGGACACAAACCTACAAACTTCATTGGTCCATAACTTTATTGAAAAATGAGATATCAACATTCTTTCAATAACTTTTGATCGCATCGAGCCAACGATCATTTTGCCGAAGATTTCGTAAGAATCGGACCAAGCGTCTGGGAGGAGTTCGCAAAAACGTGTTTTTCACAAAATTCAAAATGGCGGCCATAAAACGGTAGGCGCATTTGCATACCATAATTTTTTTTGTGTACAGCACATCCAAGAGCACCTGTGTGAAAAGGTTCCAGGTCGATCGGTAAAAGTAAAAAAAAAAATTAACATTGCGGCCACTTTGGGGGGCGCTAGAGAGTTCTTTTTTTTCTCCTCTAATTGCGGGACCCCAATCATACGTCAATTTTGCGCACTTCTGATGCGCGTGCAAAAATTCAAGAGTTTTTGAACATGATGAAGTCCCCGAAAGTGCGTTCGAAGTGGCGAAATAATAAAAAGAAGAAGAAGAATTCTTGCAATTTCAATAGGGCTTTCGCCCGACTTGCAGTCGGCTCAGGCCCTAATAAAAAATATGCTATGGGTTAGAAAGCTATGGGTTAGTAATTTAAGACATAGAGATAAAAATAAAAAATAAGAATGCAAATTTGAGAAATTGAGTTAGTGCACCAACTAAACAGATAAACACAAGTGATGAGTGACAAGTGAATGTGACAGTGCAAGTCCATGGAGTGAGAGTCAATCAGGGGGGGACCGATGGGAAGAAACTGTTAGTGTGGCCGGAGGTCTTAGTCCTGATAGACCTCAGCCTCCCGCCAGATGGAAGGGGCACAAAATGTTTATGTCCGGGGTGAGAGGGGTCGGCAACAATCTTTCTGGCCCGCTTCAATGTCCTGGAAGCGAAGAAGTCCTGGAGAGACGGCAGATTGCAGCCAATCAGCTTCTCTACAGAGCGATGACACGCTGCAGCCTGCCCTTGTCCTTGGCTGTGGCTGCAGCGTACCACACGGTGATGGAGGAGCAGAGGATTGACTCAATGATGGCCGTGTAGAAGTGAACCATCATCCTCTTTGGCAGGTTGAATTTCTTCAGCTGCCTCAGGAAGAACAACCTCTGCTGGGCCTTCTTGGTGATGTAGCTGATGTTCGGCTCCCACTTGAGGTCCTGGGTGATGATGGAGCCCAGGAAACAGAAGGAGTCCACAGGGGTGACGGGGGAGTCACACGGGGTGAGGGGAGAAGGTGGGGCTGCGTACTTCCTGAAGTCCACAACCATCTCCACTGTCTTAAGCGTGTTGAGCTCCAGGTTGTGCACCACGTCAGCAGGTGGGCAGACTCCCACCTGTAGGCGGACTTGTCACCACCAGAGATCAGTCCAATGAGGGTGGTGTCATCGGCAAACTTCAGGAGCTTGACGGACTGGTGAGGTGCAGCTGTTGGTGTACAGGGAGAAGAGCAGAGGGGAAAGAACGCAGCCTTGGGGGGAACCGGTGCTGATGGTCCGAGAGGCAGAGACATGTTTCCCCAGCTTCACGTGCTGCTTCCTGTCGGACGGGAAGTCAGCGATCCACTTGCAGGTGGAATCGAGAACGTGCAGCTGAGAGTTTGTCCCAGACATGGGCAAACTACGGCCCGTTAGGCTTTTTAATCGGGCCCGCCGCGCATGCCCGCGAACCGTTTGTCGTTACCGCGCAGCGCTGTGCAGTCACCTCCCCCGAATCGCCCCCCGGCCCCTCTGTCTCCAAGGAGGTGGGGAAGATGACTATCCTTATATTTACTCTGTGAACTGACTTTTGCTGACCACTGCACGCAACTCAAGGGGGGGGGGGGTCGCAGAATTGTAGCCAATCCGTCTGCCTCCCCAAAGTTGTAACACAAGGGGAACACTGAGCCTTCATGTGGTGGGGTTGAACGCAGCCTTTCGGCTGGCTCCTCCCCAGCCAAACGGCCAATTAAGAGCAGGCCTTTAAAAGCACCTGCCGTCAGGGCCTCAAGCACCTTTTGTGTTGTGCTGCACAGGTATGTTTGGTTGTGTTGGTTTTTAATGTCTCTAAATCCATATACTAACAAAGACCTTTTGTGTTGTGCTGCACAGGGACCCTGCTGCTGTTTTGCTCAATTCTATTTGGTAATGTTTTCTCTACTTTGTTATTTCTTTGTTGTACTGTTTCTTGTGGTTTTATTGCTGTGTTTCGTTTGCCGTGTTAAGTAGACTTGAGTTTGTTTGTTTTCTTGTAGTTATTAGAATTTACTGTGGTTTTATTGCTTTGTTTAATAAAACCGTTTACTTAAATATTAACTGGTCTCTGCCTATAGCCCACAGTAACTTATCTGCGTGCCTTGGGTGTTTTTTCTATAGCTCGTGGGTCCCCAAGTGGCGTTGTTGACTCTTTCCCCTAACCCCCCCGTCACATTCATATAAGCATTACCTTAATCCGTGGTGGTGATGGTAGGGGAGTGTGTACATTTCACAAGATAGTTGTCTGTATGGGGGTTATTTAAGGAAGGAAGTCTCCTGGGAATCTTGGTCTACTGTTAGCTATAACTCAGAATATTGTTTGAATTGTATTGATTATTTAATAATGTCTATATGATTATTATGCAGGCTACAGACCGTCATTCCACTGTTGAACTGTGAAATCTCAAATATAAAAATAAAATTCTGCTTTTCCACTCTGCAAGGTCCTGCGAGGTGCATGCAGCACACTTTATGTAACGTAGATCAGTAGCATGATGCAAGTCCACAACATGAACATAAACAAATTATACACAAACCTGACTTCAGGAGTCACAACAACAAGCTTGTCCGAGCAGTGTTCATCAAATTTTAGTTTCCCCTGGAAACACTTTAATCTTCTGTATTTTCTGTGCAGTGTGTTTTCTAAATGCTGCACACGTATTGTCATTTGGGTGAAGTTTTTACTTACTAGTGATGGACTTTGGGTGTTGTTGCGTGTCTGTTCTCCCCACGTTGTTCCAATGCTTAATCTGAAAAATGTAAGACTTTCTTATAATTAGCAGTTATCAGTGTTAGAAAGAATTTGCCACTACACATATATAAGTATTCAGACCTGTTCACTTTTTATATTAGAACGATTCCATCTGTGTATATCTTGCCTCTTTTTTGCGTACCTGTCCCTGGGTTTAATTCTGTACGCCACAATCCGGTGGCATGTTGTCAGTCCTGGTTCTTCAGCATTCTCATGAGCTCACGGGCCTGCATAGCGGCCTTTGCTGTGTCAAGTAGTTTGAAACAGTGAAGAAAACTGTCAATTATACTTCAAAACTTCAACCGTAGAATTTAAGACATGCATCTTTTTAAATTATTATAATATTGGGTGTGCATTATTTAAATACTCAGGTCAAGGTGAACAGTACATTAATGCTGAATAATGCACCCTTCCCTAAATCCCCCCCCACACATTTCTAGACTATTGAAATGAGATTAACAAGGTTTGGTGGCTACAACTATTTTGTGCTGAAAGCCAGCTATTTACTTACTATTTATTATGTCGCTGGTAAACTTTTACTAAAGAAATAAGGTACTTTATCTTCAATAGCGTAAGACTTATGCAGCTGCATCGGAACAAACAACCTTGAACTGTTGTCAGACTACATCCTCTCACCTTATTGCTTTAATAACATCCATACTGTTAATAAATCAGTAACTGCGCACCCTACCTTCAATATGAGTATATTCGTTTATTGTGTTCCAAATAAATATAACGTTAATAGTACTCCTCAGGCAAATGTGTAACGTTATGCCTGTTGCAGTTGTGCTACAATCCGTTTACAGATGCAGTAACTGTACATTTAACGTTACGTTATTTGAATAAACCAAAGGGCTACATAACTTAAGAACATCAGCACAAAACATAATTCTGTTAGGTTGTTTCAGAAAATACAGGGTAAATGTTTTCTTAGCTGATATCCTTGCAGGATATAAATTCTCTTTACTGAAGTGAACAGATCCTGTGTGTTCATATTCCAGTCTGGTCCGTTGACATCCCACAACTCAAATTCGCATCCATAAGTGAAGTTGAAATACTCCAGCCGTGCTGCGCTGCGGCGCCGAGGAGCACCTTTCCGGTAGCAGCCTCCCGCTCTAACAGAGTCATTTAAAATGTGAGCGCGCACTATTCTCATTGGCCAGTTGACAGGCAGATTATCCGATCTTGTTCAAAGCAACATGTTGAGAAAGCCAATAGCAATTGTAGGAAAACATGACTAGTTTTAAAATAAATATGTGCATTTAGTTTTATTTGTTGGTAATAATAACTACAGGCTCACAAACAAATTTCCATTAGGTATCGGGATGAAACCCATAGTCCGACCCTATACGCTGATGCACAACATTTTTCAGTCTATCAGACAGGGCCAAGTTGCTCCTCAGACTACAGGAGCTCACTAATGTGCTTAGACAGTTCTGGGAGGACATAACACAAGACACCATCTGTTGTCTCATTAGGAGCATTCCTTAATGTTGTCAAGCATGCATACAAGGCACACAAGATATAGAGGAAATTTAAATTCGTCAAATAGGATACCCTGCCACATAAAAATGGACCACCCTGCAACATAATTTTATTCACTTGGATTTTTGGGGTGTCTATAAAACAAGTCCAGTGGCGGGACTATGACTTTTCCATAACTTTAAACCAAATTTCCACAACCAAACATTTTGTGAAATCCTTGTGTATGTGCACCCAGTCTATTAGGAGGCTGACTTAAGCCTGCGAACACCGTTGATTTTCGATTGCACATTCGCCACTACTGGAACTCTGCGTCCGGGCTTAAGTGGAGGAATTAAAGCCGGCCAACACCACTGTAACAACGCCAGTGTTACCACTACTGCCCTCCCTTCCCCTGTCTAAATGCAGTCTTTAGCCGGATTACGTATGCCCATGACTTCATGCACTGCAGCAGCACTGACCCTCCATCACAAGGGTTAAGGACACCCTCTTTAGCCTCAGGATGCCCATTGTGGGCAGCCACTTTCGCAGAATCAGGCTTCCATCATTAGGGCAAACTCAGCCTCTTTACACGATCTGGAGGTGCCCATGTGGACATAAACTGTAGCAGCCAAGCTATTTTATAACTGCACAATTTCTAGAATGTGGAAATCAAACGTTTTCAATATTCTGAACACAGGGTTCATACACATTTTGACCAATAGATATTCATGACTTTTCCATAACTTTAAACCAAACTTTTATGACCAAACATTTAGTGAAATCTTGGTATACACTCACCTAAAGGATTATTAGGAACACCTACTGTGTTTGACCCCCTTAAGCCTTCAGAAATGCCTCTTCTACGTGGCATGGATTCAACAAGGTGCTGAAAGCATTCTTTAGAAATCTTGGCCCATATTGATAGGATAGCATCTTGCAGTTGATGGAGATTTGTGGGATGCACATCCAGGGAAAGAAGCTCCCATTCCACCACATCCCAAAGATGCTCTATTGCAAACGTGTCAAACTCAGTGGCCCGCGTTCGGTTGAACTGGGCAGTATCTGGCCCGAACCTGAAATGAGTTCGAGTTGTTCAAGAAACCGATTTGAAACGATTGGAGCTTTGCATTATCCTGCTGGAACTAGCCATCAGAGGATGGGTACATGGTGGTCATAAAGGGATGGACATGGTCAGAAACAATGCTCAGGTAGGCCATGGCATTTAACAATGCCCAATTGGCACTAAGGGGCTTAAAGTGTGCCAAGAAAACATTCTGCACATCATTACACCACCACCCCCAGCCTGCACAGTGGTAACAAGGCAGGATGGATCAATATTCTATTTCCGTTTACGCCAAATTCTGACTCTAATCTGAATGTCTCAACAGAAATTGAGACTCATCAGACCAAGAAACGTTTTTCCAGTCTTCAACTGTCCAATTTTGGTGAGCTCCTATTTGTAGTAGAGATTGTTGGTACCCGGTGGGGTCATCTGCTGTTGTAGCCCATCCGCCTCAAGGTTGTGCGTGTTGTGGCTTCACAAATGCTTTACTGCATACCTCAGTTGTAACTAGTGGTTATTTCAGTCAAAGTTGCTCTTTTATCAGCTTGATAGACGTGCTGCTTGGCGTAGTTGTTGCCCTCTGATGGGTTTGCTGTAGAAGCTTTGCTAGCAGCAGCACTCTGATGTCTGCTTCTTTTAGCATGGCTCGTTAATGCACCTGTCCCATATTGGAAATGTTTCATCTTTTGCTAGACCATAACATTTGGCTCGTCCCAGGTCTTTGTCTTTCAGGAGTTCTTCCATAGCCAACCACGGTTAAATGTACA
Organism: Pungitius pungitius; assembly: GCF_949316345.1. Taxonomy (NCBI): domain Eukaryota; kingdom Metazoa; phylum Chordata; class Actinopteri; order Perciformes; family Gasterosteidae; genus Pungitius; species Pungitius pungitius. The sequence continues at coordinate 25,923,569 of NC_084901.1, read as the reverse complement.
CTTCCCTGAATTATTTCTTTAATGAACATATGGATATAACACATTTCCATAACTTTCTAGCACCTGGAAACCATTTTAATGTCCATTTCTTTTGCAGGTTTTTCATGAGCGTACAAAAGTATTTAAAAACACATTCCTGTTGAATTTAACACAACGAATATAAATTATATTATATATTAATTATACATTATAAAATGAAGTGTACATTGAAATTTATAAATGTTAACCTGCTCTTGATTTATTTTTCAATAGTCGTTGGTTTTTCAGCATCGTTCGAATTCCAAGTTGATTCACTGGTAAACATGTTCTGCCCAGCAACAGGAAGGCTAATAGGAGTTTGATTTGTTGCTGATGTTTCCCCCACCACCTCCGCTCCACCCCCTTTCCCTCCCTTCACTGGTGCGACAGAGTGAACTTTGCTTCGACTACTTCACACATACATTCAAGATTAAGGTGAGCATTTATGTTAGGTCTAACTAGTGTGCTTATAAGACTAGGAATATTTTTTTGACCATGTGCAGCAAGTCTTAGTAACTTAACGTAACGTCCTGAATAAGTTCATTCATTTTTTGAACGTAATAATTAGGCTTTTATTTTGAACCATGTTGTCTGCTGCATTTAAAGTTTATACATGTCTTCATGTGCTCTATTGTTTCTCACTGGTTCCCAGGTAACGCTATTAAACCCGAGGAACTCTACATAACAGGCTTCCATCGCAGCCATTGGTATGTCACATCTTACATGCAATCTTAGCTTTTCTTAGCCTTTGTGTGTGCACCATAGAGCTTTTTCTTACAGATTTCCAAAGGATTTTTTTTGTTTGTATTTTCCTTTTGGGCTCGGTAGAGAAGCCAAGATTTTCCAACAGTGGGCTAGAATGGCAAATATTAAGCCAAAGTTTACATGTCGCTCATGTGGTATGTTACTTAAAAGTATTAAAACTTATGTTGATCATCAGATTCTGCATAGGCATGAGGTTAATAGTTACTACCTATGCTGCTTTTCAGACTGCAAACAAAGATTCACCAAGTACAATGCCCTAAAAGCTCATGTTTATCGTTTCCACCACAGCCCTGTCTCAGAGTTGGATGACACGCAAATGTAATTTGTATGTGATGATGTTAATTGTAAGAAGCAATGCATAGATCTGAGAGATATCCTTACACACCTTAAGGTACATTTGAGTAAGCATGAGTTAGTACATTGCCCATTCAGCAATTGTAACAAGGCGTTCAAAGTGAAGTCCTCATTTACATCCCATGTTTCAAGAACACATAAACATGAAACTAATGTAAATACTAGAGTCAGGTACTCTGAGCCATCTGTGTCCTCGCAGATTGAGCCCAATGAAACAGGAATGGTCCAAAAAGAAACTCTGTCTCAGGTTACAGAAGATACTGATATCAGGTCTCTGTACATGAGAAATCTGTGTCTGTTTTTCATGCAACTTCAGGCAAAGTATCTTGTTCCATCGTCAACTATTCAAATGATTGTTGAAGAGATCAATGGTTTAAATCACATTTGCCATGAGTACACAACCAACAAGATTAAAGAGACGCTTAAAGTTAATACTAACATGTCAGACACCGAGGTTAAATCAGTTTTTCAGAGTCTTCAGGAAACTGATTTGCATGGTGCATGTAGCTCTCATCTATCCACTGAATACACTAGAAGGCAGTATTTTCAGAAGAACTTCGCCCACGTCCACCCAGAAGCTATTTACCTGGGCACCAACGAACACAGACAAGACTGTTATGCACAATACATACCCTTGTCTGACACTTTAAGAGGTATTCTAAAAGATCCTGTTGTGTTGCAACAGTGTCTCAAATCTCAAAATCATCTGGTGTCTGATGGCATCTTAAGTGATATTTTTGATGGCTCAGTCTTTAAATCAAATGAGATGTTTCTGCAAGCAGGTGACATCATCTTGAAACGGATCTTGTATCAGGATGCATTTGAAGTTATCAACCCACTTGGGTCAGCCGGGAAAAAACACAAGCTTGTGGGAGTATACTTCACACTTGCAGACTTTGAGCCATTCCATCGTTCCAGTATTGACAATATGCAGTTAGTACTGTTGTGCAAAGAGACAGACTTCAAATCCTTTGGTCAGGAAAAAGTGTTTTCTAGGATGTTGTCAGATTTGAGACAGCTTGAAGAACACGGATTTGTGACCACTTCTGGTTATGTGGTTCAAGCAACAATCATTTCTGTTGTAGGTGACAATTTGGGGTCACATTGCATTGGTGGATACACACAGAATTTCAGCACTTCCAAGTACTTCTGCAGATATTGTGAGCTACAAAGAGACTGTCAAAAGGACATCCCGAGTTTCTCCACAATCACAAACGGAGGACGTTATATGCCAATGAAGTTTTTATTTACATTCTTCCCAAGCCGTAACGTGCAGGTGCTCACAGGTGCAACCGCTCCCACCAGGCGTAGCCCACCAACCTCCCGATTACTCCACTAGGTGAGACATTTATACACCTGGGTCCCACCAATTCTAAGGCCCTAATCACATGGGGATAATAACAACCATTAACATGGGATATTTATGCAGACCCGGTCTTACTAGATTGCCTACCCCATTTCCCTCTGTTAACAGATTTTACCATAACACCGTACACATCCACAAGTAATTTTAACGATGATTATGAAGCAAACCTCACTAACCCCACACAATTTACCCCCTCCTTTCCCACCACACTTGGTTTCTCCCACTACCCACAATGCAACAGCACAGGTATAAAGCACTGAGAAACAACCCTTTCAATCTTTTATTTGAAGTAAAGATGGCCGCCACCATGTCTGCTGACGTCAGGTGAGAAGGGGAAACCAGGGGTCACAGAGAACAGAGGGTGGCCAAATTGAGAATGTGAGTCAGAGCTTTCCTGTACGAACAGTTGATGCATACAAAGAATCAGTGCAGTTTTTGCAGGAGAGTGATGTGGATGCTGTCAAAGGCATTTATTGTGACTCAGTCTTTAATATTTCCATGCATTGGGCATGACTTGTTTGAGGGAGTTGTAGCTTATGACTTAGCTATTTACCGGCACTACTTTGTAAAGGTCAAGCATTGGTTCACATACTCTCAACTGAACTGACGAATCACACAATTTGCCTACAAAGACTCAGATTCCAGCTCATCTCCCTGTCAGGTGAGCGAAAAGGCCAAAACAATAGGTGGCCAAGCAGCTGAAAACTGGTGCCTCCTCAGACTCCTGCCTGTCATTATTGGTGAAAAAGTTGATCCTCATGACCCAGTGTGGCAACTAGTGATCACTTTGAAGGAACTAGTCTGCGCACCAAAGCTCACTACTGCTCAGGTCGCTTACCTCAACATCGTTGTGGTTGAATATCTGGAAACAAGGAAAGCAGTGTTTCCGTTTGAACATCTAAAACCCAAGCATCACTATCTTCTCCACTACGCATCATTGATCCTCAAACTGGGGCCCCTAATATGGCTATGGACAATGCGATTTGAGAGTAAACACTCCTACTTCAAGAGGTGTGTGAGGGGGATACAAAACTTTGAGAATATTTGCCAGTCTCTTGCAAACCAGCACCAACTCCTTCAAACAACCCTGAGCTCAAACTCCTTTTTCGCCCCAATGCTAAGGGAAAAAAACTCCAGTCCATATCATTCTCACCTGTACAGTGACGCAGTGCGCAATGCAGTTGAAGCGAACATGTTTACAGAACCAGATTCTGTGTCCACTGAGGTAAAATTGGAAGGGCACCCCTTTACAAAAAGGGATCTTTTCTCTGCCTAAAACGAGAGTCTGATGAGTCAATCAAATTCGGTCAGATTGAGCTTGTTTATACTAAAAATGAAAAAGAGGTGTACTTTCTGGTGACACCACACACTTCGTTGTATTTGTCAGAGTATGGACTCTATGAAGTCAAACAAGCAGCAGAGGAAATGCACTGCATAAATGCAGAGCACTGTTGGATTTCTACCCATTGCCTCTGTACAGCCTGAATGGACATAAGGTCATATCTCTTAAGCACAGTGTTGTTGATCTGTGTTGAGGTCTACAATTATTTTTGGGGCGGAGGAGAAAGCAGTATATTAGCCAAGGTAATTGCAATTGTGGTGTAATGTGTAATCCACAATCTGCCACAAAGCCATACTCATCTTTACCTTCTCTTGCAGGCATGGATGGGTGGGTGAGTAACCTTACCTTATCCCTCAGTACTGTGTTCAGCCAAGAACATGTTATCGAGCGGGTAGTGGAGGAAATAAAAAAACTTGTCTCTTCAGCTGAGGACCTGAAGTATATACATGCAGATGACCTTGCAGGAGTCCTGAAGCCATTTGAAATCAGAAAATGTATGGCCTGCATTCAACGCAAGTCAAATTTTATTGTGAGCGACTGATTCATATTTAGCCTGTATGACATCTTTCAGAGGCTTACAAAATACATGTTCCTATCTAGTTATATTTCATGACTGTTTTAATATAAAGCATTTATTCTCAAAGTCAGTAGAGACCTTTTAGGTATGATTTCAAGAATATTAGGATTAACTCATTAGACAGAAGAAGAAACCAATTTGTGTGAATGATATTGATTAATAATTGAATCTTTTTATTAATTTGGTTCACCCTCAGTCATGAGAGTAGAGGATGAGTCCTCCTCAATGGATACTACTCTAATTGAAGAGTCAAGCACTGGTCAAGATTCATTCATCAGTGACATTGAAGATTCTGTCACCAGCTATCACTACACACAGAAGGCTACTCCCACAACAAGTCAAGCCTCTACATCAGAGAATATGTCCTCACCTTTAGCCAGAGGAGATAATTCCTGGCATTACAGCTTTGACGTGCCTTGGAGTAAGATGCCCTCAAGTACAATAACGCTATTGGATACTGACAAGAGGCCTTCTTCAGCAGAGAGAAGGGAGGTCATTAGGATAGTGGTTGCTGAAATATTGACTGTGTGCAACAAACCAGGAAAAAAGCACATCACTGAAATCGCAAGGGAGATGGTAATTCAGTACCCCAAATCCTTCCGAGATGAGATTGAGGGCCAGATTGTTGGCACCGGGTATGACTCACTTGTGAAACAGTTCATAACCTTGGATATATAACTACAGACGACTTCAAGCTCCTCCTTCCCAGAAAAGGCTGAAAGTGGCAGCCCTGACAATACTAAGAAAAAACGTTGAGATGCATATGGGTGCATTAATCCTGGGCCAGAGCTTCCTGCTGGCGAGACAAAACAATTGCAAAAGCAAAAAAAGGAAGAGCTGATAAAAATGTTCAAAGACAGACAAAGATTCAAAGAAAATAGAATCATTTATGGTGGATACCTTTCCCTCACAGAGGAGAGACATATCAGCAATGAAGGAGACAGAAGAAATCCTTAAGGAGTGGCCTTTCCTCTTCCAGGAAACTGGAATGAGCCTTCATTTCAGGGAACTAACAGGTGTTTTGATTGACCCCAGCTTTAAAGAGTCCACAGCCATCAAGTTAAAAAGAATCCTGCGGTTCTTTCAGTTTGTTCAAACTGACCCATCCAGCAGAGTAAGCACTATTCTGAGCCAAACCCTGGCAGAAGGTGATGAAACTTGTGCGGCTGTACTGAGCATTCTTGCCTATTTCAATGAGCAGCAAGAGAAGATGTTCCTAAATGTCGATGACACTGCCATTGCAACTGATGTTGACACCACCAAGCTACCATCAACGCCCTGCATTGCGGTCTGTGGTATGTTGTTCCAAAAAATAATTACTTATTTTAGTATTTTTAAACCCCTTATTTTTGGTTTGCAGTATAGACACAAAATTAATTAAACAGTGTGCAGAACACAGCTCCTGGCCTACTTAAGCTCATTGGATCCATATACCTGAAGCAAGCTACTGACCACTGTTTTCCTTTTCTGCTTGAATTGTGTACAGGTAACAGCTGTAAAAATGTTCATGGTCGCGGTGGACCAGGTCATTGTCAACATCCAGCTTTCCAGCTTCACTAAGGCGTTCCAGATTATGTTCTGCATGTATTACGTCCTTAACATTGACTATCCAGGGGAACTTGCAGCTACACTGGAGTTCTTTCAGAGGTATGAATTTAATCATTCTTGCATCTACTTCAAAATAAGACTGGATTAGGTCTGATGTAATGATAAAAGCCAAATTGAAATCCACGTCAATATAAAACTTAGGATTTACCTTAGTGGAATGTTTGTCATATAATCACAAATTAAATGGAGCCCCCTGTCAAGCTAGGAAACATAGACTATTTAAATGTTTTGTTCCTCTTGGCGGTCCCTGGAGAACTGTTTTTGAATAATTGCTTGATATTGTGAATGTACACCTGAATACATTAAATCTATTACAGGACAAATCTGTGAAATGGTAGTGTTCTACTGCAAAACTTGATATCACTAACAAGGTGTTTGATCGTAATAATACCTGAAGAATCTGTAAAATTACAGCTTTTAGAGATCTATTGATTGTTTTTGAATTTAAAAATACAGTAAAAATCATTAAATTAACATTTTTTTGCGGCAGAATATTTGGTGATATCTCTTTATTAAAAGGTGTTTCATCAGAATACAACAGGTAAAATCTATAAAATAGTTAAAGAAAATTCCTGTATATTTATAGTTTTCGCACTTTATTTGATTTAAGTGATTTTAACTTAATTTTAAGGTTTTTTTCTGGCAGCCGCAGCTGCCAGTCATTTGACCATTTTTTTACGTGATTTGAATGTAATTTAAGAAAACAGGAAAATTATTACAGTATTTCTTCCATTAAAAAATGGGGATAAAATTAATTTACAGTTGGACTGTTAATTTACATATAATCTTTATTTTCAAAGCGTTTTTTACGTAATTACAAAAAATGGGAAAACTACTGTAAAAATGTAAAGTTATTTCCCGTAAAATTAGGATCTTTTTTTACAGTGTAAGTAATAAGTAAGTACTAGTTTTACCAGTATTTGAGGTGTACCTATAGTTAAGGTACAGGTAATCATTGAGGCTAATTGGGTGAGGGGGGGTTGGGAGACAGATCGTTTTTCATTCAAACTAAATGGACTTGAACAGCGCTTTTCTAGTCTTCTGACTCAAAGTGCTTTAACACTACATGACATCACTCACCCATTAATACACTTTTTTTTTACTGAACCCTGACATGGCTCCCACTCTGCCTCGCTCTAAGAAAACCCAATACACACTCATGTAAAACTCAGAAACGGACCCAAAAACTAATTAAACGTAATTAGTGATTATGAAAAAAGTATAATAGATATCAACAAGCTGTTTTTTCTATAGAATTGTTAAGACTTGTGTCAACACACTGCAGAGAGCCTCTACATCTTCCGTCAAAAACTCAAGACACACCTCTTTAGACTCTACCTTGACTAAAACACTAGCACTAACAAATGATAGCACTTAAATTGTACTTTTCTATAACATGTTTTGTAACTGCTTATTTGGTGAAAAATGTACTTTCTTGTTACTTGTTTTCTGAGTTTGTATCTATGTGGAAATGCACTTATTGTACGTCGCTTTGGATAAAAGCGTCAGCTAAATGTAATGTAATGTAACATTTTAAAGTTTAAATGATGTCTCCAGGTGAGATTGGAAAAGTTGAAGAAGCGGCGGAAGAAATAAATAAGTAGAACTAGAAAATGCATTTCCTGCTGAAAATGCGTTGGAATGCAAAAAGCTGAAATTAATTTCAAAAGGTTGCTTAAAGTACAGAAATGAAACAATGAAATTATTCTAAACATTGCTGAAAGAATAGAAAAAGCTGAAATACATTTAAAAATGGCTGAAAATACAGAAATGAGAAAAGCTGAAATGGGAGAAGCTTCTATGAATTTGAAATCACAGAAATAATAAAAGCTGAAATTAATTTCAAAAAGTTGCTTAAAATGCAACACGCTGAAATTATTCTAAACATTGCTGAAAGAATAGAAAGAGCTGAAATGAACTTGAAAGAATATCAAAAAAACAGAAATGGGAGAAGCTTCTATGAATTTGAAATCACAGAAATAATAAAAGTTGCTTAAAATGCAACAAGCTGAAATTATTCTAAACATTGCTGAAATAGAAAAGGCTGAAATACATTTAAAAATTGCTGAAAATACAGAAATGAGAAAAGCTGAAATGAACTTGAAAGAATTGGAAAAAACAGAAATGGGGGAAGCTTCTATGAATTTGACAAAATACAGATCTAATAAAAGCTTAAATTACTTCTAAACATTGCTGAATCTTTTTCATGCAAACTAAATGAACTTGGTAAATGGACTTGTACACCGCTTTTCTAGTCTTCCGACTACTCAAAGCGCTTTAATACTAGATGACATCTCTCACCCATTAATACACTGATGACACAACCTACCATACACAGTGGCACCTGCCCATGTGCACAGAATAAACAGGAGAAGATCCTGGCAACAAGTCAAAATAAAATATAAAAACATTTTGCATGGTTGGTGAGTGCCTCAAAAGTTTGCAAATAGTGTAGAAATGACTGAGAGCTTCGTGGCGGTCCCATCAAAAACGCCCCTGGATACTTCCGGATAGGTTAACCGTCATGTTTTGATGACGTCATAGAGATGCGCGGTTTTGTGAAATAAAGATGGATGCATACAGCGCCAATGACTAATATAAGTACTACGTGTTTCACTTGGACAATTAAATGTTAGTGGACACACAAATACTACAGCCCCCATCTCGATTACAATTGTTCACTCCTCAGTGCGCAGTTTCGCCCACCAGCGGACCCCCTCCTCCCCCCTAACCCCGGCTGGTCTACCGTAACCTTTAATGTGACGGACCTTCTTGCGGTCCGCGATAAAGGTTATTAATAGTATATTAAGTTGACGCTTTGTTGCGTAAAATAAAGACCAAACGATCTCCTGTCATTCGCGTAAGAAAACAAACTCGCGTGTCTGCAGCTCAATCCCCGAAGGAACAACGTCACGCCCCTCCCCCGTAACTTTTGACGCGCTTATTAACCTACGGACGAAAAGGTTATTAATAGTATCACTCTCGTAAGAAAATAAACTCGCGTGCCTGCAGCTTAATGACAACACCGAAGAAACAACGTCACACCCCCGCTTTAAGTCTCCAGTGGGGAGTAGCCTCGTTAGCAGTTTAGCTAGCTAGCACTCTAGCACTTATCGCTCTCACATGTTTGAAATATCTTACCGTCCAGCTTCCACATTACTTACGGTCTGCTCGTCCCAGGTCTCCGTCCCAACTCACGACACGCACGTCCATGTACAGTTATCTAACCACGGCTAAACCTGCACGTCCCTGAGCTACGTCTTTATGGCCATCGATCAACAGCTGGTCGCTAATGAGCTCACAGCGAAGAGAGTGAAGAGATTTAGACAAAATCCACACCTCAAACAAATGCTTCCTGGAGCAAAACAATAATGTCATTTTGAGAGACCCAAGACCATCCTGCTTATACAGTCAGACGACTACTAGATGTTAGACGGCGAGGCCGGGGTTTTCAGTATCTCGTGGACTGGGAGGCTTACAGCCCAGAGGAGAGGTCTTGGGAGCCTCATTCACGCATTCTGGACCAACGCTTGGAAAACTGCAGGAGCGTTGGTCAACCCAAAGGGCATTACCAGGTATTCGAAGTGGCCTAGGGGTGTATTGAAGGCTGTCTTCCACTAGTCTCCTTCACGAATTCGTACCAGGTGGTATGCGTTCCTTAGGTCCAGCTTGCTGAAGATGGTGGCTCCCTTTAGGGGTTCGAAGGCAGAACTGATTAGCGGTAGAGGGTACTTATTCTTAACCGTGATGTTGTTCAAGCCCCCGAAAGTCAATACAGGGGCGGAGAGTCTTATCCTTCTTACTCACAAAAAAAAAAAACCTGCCCCGAGAGGCAAGGAAGATGCTCTGATCATGCCAGCGGCCAGTGAGTCATTAATGTCTCCATTGTCTCTCTTAGGTCGACTAGAGGGAAAGGTGGAACCCGGTAGCAGCTCGATTACACAGTCATAACGACGATGCGGTGGCAAAGAGAGAGCCCTCTCCTTACTGAATACCTCGCCGAGGTCATGATACTCCGTAGGCACCAAAGACAGATCAGGGGGGGCAGACTCTGGGATTGTGAAACTGCCCCCGGTTTGAGGCAACGCAGACTGTAGACATGAGTGGCAGAAGTTACTCCATTCACTGATCTTATTTGCAGTCCAGTCGATGTGAGGGTTATGTCTAGAGATGAGCGAGTACAGCATTATCTGTATCCGTATCTGTACTCTGACTGGGCGGGGCCTAACCCGGAAGTAGGAAGGATTTACTCCGTAAATTGTCGGGTTAAGCCTTTCTGCAGTTAAAACAGCATTCCTTCTTAATTCTTATCACTGATGATCATGAGAGAGAGAGGGGAAGTGTGTGTGTGGCTTAATTTGTAATATTAATATTTAGTTATTCAACACAACTAGTCAACGTCAGACACTGAGTGCGTGAAGAGAGCCAGCAGACGGTAAAAAAAACTGATGAGAGAGAGAGAGAGGGGGAGAGAGAGGTCAGTGCGTGAAGTAAAAAAAAAAAAACTGGTTAGAGCCGACTGAAAAATAAATCTCCAACAGGCAGAGACGCAACGCGAGTCGCATTCTTAAGCACCACGTCTTAACAAGCCCCACGTTTACCTGAACTCTACTAGTTAAGAACAACAAACCGAAGTTAAAAAAAATAAAGGCGAAGAAATCGTTTAAATTTATCGGGAAAGACCCGCGAACCTGGTGACTGAGGTAGGGAGAGAGGAGTTCTGTGTATGAGTGAGCGGAGCGGGACACACACACAATAAACAGTATGTGTGTAGGGCAGGGGCGCTGTGACTACCAGCCAATCACGGAACGCAGACACAGACAGCTACCCAATGAGGACTTTTATTCAATCCGAGCACAGATATTAACTTGTATAATACTTGTACTCGGCAAAAGTGCTTTATCCGTACCGGATACTCGTTTCAGCCGAGTATCCGGCTCATCTCTAGTTATGTCGCTTCAGCCACGGATGTCCGAGAACTAGGGGGGTCTTAGGAGACGAAAACACTAAAAACTGAATTACCTCACGGTGGTTACCAGACGAAATAAGGTGTAAGGGCTCAGTGCGGTGGGTGACAAGGGCTAGGGACTTTCCATCTAACGCACACACACAGGCCGGAGGAACTAGTGGTTCTGTTCGGATTCCTGCCTGAGAAACCACCTCGGTGTCCAAAAAACTCTGCTCAGCACCCGAGTCAATCAACGCCAATAAGGGCAGCGACAGCTGTTTGAGACAGACTTTAGCTGGGATTTGGGTTCCGAGTCTTTTATTGCGGGGGTCTTCTGAAGTGCTCGCCAGGACCCTGTGGGATGTGGGGTTCTCTGTGTGTCTTCTTGTATTTACTTTTTAGCTTGTAGAATAGATGTCCGCTTGTAGGACAGATGGCGTGACCGGATCGGTCCTTATCGGGCAGACAATGTGAATGGTGGAAGAGAGAGCACAGGAAAAATGAAGATAAAATATTATCTGAGATAACACACCTGCGACCGAAGGGAGAGCCAGTTTGAACCCATTTTCAGAGCAAGGCCGAAGGCTGCAGGAGAGAGTACCAGACACTCATTGTTCGGGGAAGGCATTTGTTACAGAAGGATGAACTGGGTTGAACCAACGTTCAAGGGCACCAGAGGGATTAAAACAGGTCAGTGTCAGAAGGCAGGCGGACTTTGGAAGGGATTTGCTTGCGATGCGTATTTCATTGTCTCCAGATACAGGACTGTCTCAGAAAATTAGAATATTGTGATAAAGTTCTTTATTTTCTGTAATGCAATTAAAAAAAACAAAAATGTCATGCATTCTGGATTCATTACAAATCAACTGAAATATTGCAAGCCTTTTATTTTTTTAATATTGCTGATTATGGCTTACAGCTTAAGAAAACTCAAATATCCTATCTCTAAATATTAGAATATTTTGAACTGTAGGTCTCGGGGCCCCCGGGGGAGAGTCTCTGGATTTGAGATGATGCGGAATGGGTGCCCCCAGGAGTGCAGGGCCTACAGTTCCTCTCCTGACGTGGCTCCCGAAGACGGTTATCGAGTGAAATGGCTACTTTGATTGCTGCGTCCAGGGTGTCGGAATTGTCCCGGACAGCAAGTTCGTCCTTCATCTGTTCCGACAGGCTGTGTAGAAAAACCCCTCATAGCTCCTTGTCCCCCCAGCCGGACTCTGCTGCCACCACCCGGAACTCCACCGAGTACTCCGCCACACATCTCTGGTTCTGTCGGAGATTGAGTAAACGTTTAGCAGAGTCTCCAGCACAAACATGGTGGTCAAAAACCGATGCCGCCCTCCCCCAACAACGACTCGGCCCAGTCTAATGCTCTTCTTCTCAATTGCCCTGTCACCTACTTTGAATAATACACACGGTCAACCCCATGGGTCATCAGAAAACAACGAGAGCTGGCTGCTCTCATGGCATTGAATACCCCACCACATGCTCTCCCAAGACTCAACGAGAAGTACCACTTTTTGTGTTCATTGCACAACTATGAGCAGCATTCCCGACCCATCCCCTCAGCAGTAGTCGAGTTTCTCAAGTCAGGGTGTAGGCGACGTAACTTGCTTTGTGTCGCCGAGGGGCTGAGTAGAGGAGAAAATCCGCGGACGCGTTGTGATTGAGTGACACCCGGATGCCGTAACTGTTCAGTGTAGTTTTTTATTTTACTGTTCATATGATCATCGGTGTTTACAATACTATCTTTGCGGTCAACAAAATATAGAGCTCCTTCTCTCACCCCCTCTCTTTCCCTTTCCAAACCAAATATTGAAGACGCCCCTTTATCCCCGTTGAACACCAAAAAACACCATGTGACTCAATTAAACAATCAAAGGAAAAAGGGCGTACGAATACGATACCTTGCCCCTACACAGGACTTATGCTGGATTTAAAGAGCCGATATGGATATAAAGTGATATGGAAATGCTGTCAGTGTGTGAAAGTGTTTTTGTTTTTGGTACTTGTTCCTGATAGTTCTGAACGGAAGTTAGGTACAGGATCAGTTTAAATAATTAAAATAGTTGAAATGTTGTCTATATGGATCCATTGTGTGGTCACTAATGTCCAGCAGTAATGTTTTTTGTTCTAACAAAATGCATGCAAAATGTAAATTGCATTGATTACGTATCCATGGAGGGCTAGACATCGGTTTACTTTACACGAGCGAACTAGCTGTAAAAGCTGTCTCACCGGAGTCTGACACCTGACGGAGTTTGGTCTGACTCCGTTTGGTCTAAGAACGACGGAGGTTTTTCTGAGACCTGACGCCTTTTCGTCTGAGATCTGAGGATGTCCTAAAATGAACACTGTACTGCTGGTGCCACACAATCAACAATGCAGCGATGTCAAATGCAGTGGTGGACCGTCAGGACCAACTGAGCTTCCTCTGCTGGCCTCAATAGAATTACAAGTTATAGCTATTTTATATATTTTTGTTTTTGTTTCTTATGTTCCTGTGCAGCGCTGCTTCCAGTGCAGGTAGTTGAAGGAGTGCTTTTATTGATCTGTATGTAAAAAGATGCAGATTAAAGTATAGGGGATGTTGCCGTTGATTGTCATAGTCTTCCACCAATCAGATCTTTGGTTTGACATGCTGTGGCATTGATAATCAAAAGCTTTTTCTTAGTGCTGAGTTAGAAAATTGTTGCCCTGTTTTGCTGAAGATTTCAAAGTCAGAGACAGTCTGGCAGGATGGGGGTTCCTGTCTGGACTTGATTCTGTGTGTATTGATAAGAAGATCGGTTTCTGTCCTGACTGAGGAAGCAAGGTCAGCGGGTCAACCAGCAGATGTGTATGATAAGGGGGGGTTCACACCACACGATCCAACATCCATACTTTGTTCATTGTTTACGCTGGACATTGGATGTGACCGGATCTTTAGATGCGGGGGGAGGAAGATCCTCCCCTACGCCAGCTTAGGGCCAATAGAAATCTTTTCTTTGTCTTTCGGGTTATAAAACATGATGTTCTTGCTGATGTTAGTTTGTGTGTTTTTCCGGCCTGTGGGCCGGCAGGATTGCTCTTGCCTGTGATCTGACGAATAAATCTACCAGAACGAGAGAAGTTGTTTGGCTGAATTTCTTTTAACATTTAGTGTTAACTTGGTGGCGGATTTATTGCTGACGCATTTTTCATGGAAGATGTTTCACAAACGGCGGGAAATCATAGCAAAGGCCAGCCAAACACCACAGCAAGCAGCCTTGACCCAGCAATTAAAAGCATTTGTGCATCGCTTTCAGTCAACCAACTACGAACAATATCTCTGGCTGATGCAGTCAGCCAAAGACTTGCAAATTGTATTGCTGGGAATGCTGTTTGGTGGCGAAGGAATGTTTTGCTGTCTGGAGCCAAGTTGGATTTACTAACCTGGGTTGCCTTTCCAAGCCTGCAACATGACACCAAAACAAGGCAGAGAACATTTTGCTGGGAAACGGAGCACCACAATGAAAGTTAAGAAAAATAAAAGGAAATACTGAACATATTGTCATCTTTATGGGTTAACACCAGCAGTAGGTCAAGGGACACAACGAATATAAAAAGTTGATAAAAAAGGTGTTCTGATGAGGTAAATGGACATTGATTCAAGCGCAACACACAGAAGTAACAGGAGTTTTATGGGACATAATGATTCTATTTCATCCTTGCTGCGTTGAGCTGACCGAAGGGCACGTTAAAGAGATCGTAGTAAAGCTATGCCGTCGCACTGCCCGTCCCAGTTACCGCCATACGCTAACCTGTGAAATACTTAACGTAAGATCGAGAATGATCGTGTACATTGTTTATAAACATGACTGCCGTCCCAGTTCAGAGTACTGATGCAGGACTAACCGTTGACTCTGTCAACAGTAGCACATTGTAGATTTATTTTTATAAACATTACGGCTATCACAGTTAGCATGGCGTTCTCGTCCAGACTAACTGATGTGTTGCAGGCTGACTAATTAGGTCAGCTGCAACACATGTTTGTAAGCATTATGGCTATCGTAGTTAGCAAGGTAGCTGTGCCCAGACTAACAGATGTGGTACTAACATTGGTTGACTAGATGAACAGTAACACGTTGTACAGTTGTTTCATAAGCATTATGGCTGTCACAGTTAGCAGGGTGTTCCCGCCCAGACTAATTCGGCTTATGTGGTGCTAGTTGAGTAACTAGGTCAACTGTAGCACTGTGTACAATTGTTTTTATTGATGTTACAGCTTCACAGTAAGCAGGGTGATCCGACCCAGGCTAACTGATGTGGTAGTGGTTGACTCGGTCAGCATTCAGTACACTTGTTCTTAAATATTTGCAACTATCACAGTTAGCAGGGTGCTCTCGCCCAGAATAACTGGTGTGGTGCTTAGTTGACTGACTCAGCACCAGCATGTTTTAAGTTGTTTTTGTATCACTGGAGATCTAGCAGAGGTAAAGGTTAACCCTGTACCTTCACTTGGGATAACACATTGGAAAGCTGGGTAGCGGAGTGTCCTTGCTCAAGCTAACTCGCAGAGAGGCCAAGTGGACTAAATCGACACTGACTTTGAGTCCACTGAGGCTTTTTTTTACACAGTGCAGCTTTCGGTTGGCAATGTATCCTCGCTCAAGAGAAGACTGGACAAAACATTAGCTACAGCGACTGTCCTAGTGAAGAGAGTGCCGCTCCCCTCCCACTGTAAGGATGACTCAGACCCCATCTCAAGGGTATAAGCAACAATTCCAGCCTCCAGCTGGGTCTCTAGATGGGTCGCGATGACCAACATCACTGTACCAGCAAAATCCCTAGCCCTGAGCCAGGAGTTAGGTCCTGGCTGAGGGAACTATTGAGGCTGGACCCCCTGTCACATGCTGAGGGGGTACTACTTGAGCCCACCTTCTTGTAAGAAAGACAGGCTTCAGACTATGTAGAGTCACCGACCTGAAGTTAAAGTCCTGCAATGTTGCTGTTGCACAGTAGTTCACGTCCGTCAACCTATTCTCATGTTCCAGGGTGCGCTACCACAGGCAGTGTCTGTCTTTGCTTTCGCACCCTCTCCACTGGCACTTACAGGGTGTGTTACTGCTGCCCTTTCCTCACGTAATTGCAGGGCAACAGGTACTGCTGCACCTAGACAACTGGCTGTGCGGCCAGCCTGGCAGCAATATCGAGGGGGCAACAGATTACGCTTATCTGTGTGCCTTCTTACTAGGGCAGCCTTTGCCTGACCCATCGGTTTTCCGACGGAGAGGATCACCGCTCTGGGGGAAGATGCTCTGGCTCACACGTGGCCAGAGGACCCTCTTCAGACATTTGCCTCTGACCTGTTCTTTAACGACAAGAAGAACCTCTTGTGGCAACTGAAGAGCAGGGTTTGGCATTCCAATCCCTGATGCCTTCAATTATGGACCTGGCCACATGAAGACCCGACTGGGTGAACCCCTGACACAGGTGTAGCCGATATGGCTATTGGCCAAAAGGGGTATTTCTCTCCTTGCCGCTAAACCAATTGGCAAACTGCATGCCCTGTTGGTGAGCAAATCATGTCTGAGGGTACCTCAGAGTGCTCGGGCATTACTCTGTGGCTTAATGCAGCGTCTATCCCGACACGCTCAAGGTTGAGTCTGGAGTGGGTAATGGCCTTGGAGAGCCAGCCAGCAGGGAAGTAGGGATCCCAGAGCACACTCTGACAATGGAATGATATGGCAGGAAGACTGTTGATGTAGGGAAGTCCCCTGATGGCTGATTGCCATCAGCTGTTCCAGCCACACCCTCAGAGGATGAACAGGAGAAGGCCACACCTCCTTGCTGACAGACAGGGTAAACACAGGCAAAGTGAACAAAAAACCCAGGGGTGCTGTTGGAGTAACAGCATGAAATAAGGAGAGCTATGTGGAGCTACTTTTCCTTTGTCACTAAGCATAACTGTTTACCGGGGCATCAGACAAAATACAAAACAACCTTATCAGAACTCTTAATCCTCGTGGAATATTTTTCCAGGTCTCCAAAATGCATACAGATGATCAATGACATCTTCCTTGTGTAGGACCAACACAGAGAGCAAACTATCTGTGTCTTTTCTCTGTCCAGGTGTCATACTGGAAAAATACCAACATTGGAGTTGGTTCAATTGCATGCCTAAAAAGCTTGTGTTACATGTGCAAAGAGAGGAGGATGGACTTTGTTTGTTGCAGTAGTGTTAATTTGTCTCTGTTTTATTTTGTAGTTTCCTGCCACATGTCCTTTGGTTAGCTTCCTACCCTGTTTTCACCTGTGGGTGTTCCTAGTCTCTTAGGTTTGAGGTGTATTTTATGTTCGACTGAAGTCACAAACCAACAGGAAAGAAGATTTGATTCATTTAGCTGTTTATTTAGCCATGCCATTTTATTTAGGTGCTTGCATCATATTCCCACGGGCCAATATTAAAAGGAAAGTAACTCAACATAGACAGACACATAGCTAGATTAAATGCCTGTAAGTTAGCTGGTGTCCGACGTTTGTGTAATTTCCACATTAAGTACAGAGCAGAAATAGTGTTAATTTCCATGGTGGATATCGGAAAGTTAGAGGTGCTGGTGAGGCACCGTCTTATCTTAAAGAGCTCGTTACACCGTACTGCCCTACAAGGCATCTGCGCTCCGTAGATGCTGGGCTACTTGTGGTTCCTAGAGTTTTAAAAAGTAGGATGGGGGCTAGAGCCTTCAGTTATCAAGCTCCTCTTTTGTGGAACCAGCTTCCACTTTCAGTCCGGGGGGCAGACTCGGTCAGCTCATTTAAGATAAAGCTTAAAACGTTCCTCTTTGATATTGCTTATAGTTAGGGCTGGCTCAGGTTAGCCTGGACCAGCCCTTAGTTAAGCTGCTCTAGGCTTAGACTGCCGGGGGACTTCTAAAGACACACCGAGCCCCTCTGTCACTCTCACTCTCTCCTTCCACAATCAACCATGTTTTATTCATGTACGTCACTAATTTCAGCTTCTTTCCGGGAGTTCTTTGTGCTTTCTCGCCTAGCAGGTCTCCGTGGATCATAGTTTCGTGTGGACCCTGGTTCTGACTCCTGGCATGGCTCTGCTGACACCTGCTGCTGCCATCACCATTACTTTAAATATAATTAGTGTCACCATAAACCAACATCTTTCTGCTCTCCCTCCCAACAGAAGCCTCTGTGGATGGTGGTTGTCCCTGCAGTGGTCCTGCCGTACACCTTTTTCTGCTACTTGCAATTACTTGTAGAATTTCTGTTAGAGGAATTGAATGTATTGTACATTTTTTTACATTGTTGATTCTGTACACATGACATCCATTGTCTGTCCATCCCGGGAGAGGGATCCCTCCTCTGACGTTCTCCCCTAAGGTTTCTTCCCTTTTTTCCCCATTGAAGGGTTAGGGTTATTTTCATATTTTGGGGAGTTTTTCCTGTGCCGATGTGAGGGTTTCGGGACAGAGGATGTTGCATGTGTACAGACTGTAAAGCCCTCTGAGGCAAATTTGTAATTTGCAATTTTGGGCTATACAAAATAAAATGATTTGAAATTGAATTGAATCATCTGCGTAATAGTGAAAGTGGAGACCATGTTGATGTATGATGTGATGAGGGAGCAGGTAGAGGATGAACAGAAGAGGACCAACCACCGAACCCTGGGGGACGCATTGAAACAGAGGAGCGGTGGAGGAGGTGCAGTTTTTAATGCTGATGAACTGTTGTCAGTTTGTTAGATATGATTTTTTTACTTTAATTCCTTCTCATCCTTTATTTTTAAATTGTTTATTCTATACCCCCTAGCCCTTAGCCTTATAAACTGTAAATTTGTTCATTGAACATGTCATTTTCTTGCACTCTATCTTATCTGTCTTGTTGTCCGTTGCAATGATTATGTCAAATTCCTTGCATGTCTAACATATATTGGCAATAAATTCTCCCGATTCCTGAGGATTTGTGCACCAAATGTTTTATTTGCATATTCGGCAAGATTTGCCATTCGTAAAACACTGGGCTCTTGGTCTAAATGCACATCTCTCAATATAAAGCAAAATAGAGTTTTGTCCTCATTCAAAATGCGAACATTCCTTTGATATCTCCGCAGATGGCAATGGCGTGTGGGCGTAATCTGAGTAGAACTCCAAAGAGGGAAGGGCTCAGTGTCGGTCCAGGCAGGAAACATCTTTTTACATTCTGTCCCATGCATTCGAAAGAGCAGTCAAACACAATTGTGTTTGTTGTTATGTTCAACAAAGTGATGTAGGAAGTTCCATGTTTCCTGCGGTTTATCTACCTGCTTATTAAGCTTAGTGTGTACTGCCAATGGGCCACAAGGGTGCTCCATGAGTTTTGGGTCTGGGGCATTGATGCGATAAGCGTAGTCTAGGACAAGTAGGAGTCCATGATTTATGGAGTGTATTGGAATACCTGTGAGGTGTTGATACTGTTGTCAAAGCTGCTTTACAGGGTATGTGTTCTCTGACAGGCCAATATTTTCTGCAGTGAATGCTCCATTAATAACATGCCTTTCAGTTTGCTTGGGAGAGGAGCCAAACATGGCAATTACTGATTTGTTTGCATGTAAAATGATCAGGTAAAACTCCTTAAACATGTTACATGGCCTTGTTAACGTGCATTTGTCCGTTTTGTGTATTCGTCCACATTTTTGGCATCCCAATTCTCTTTGAGCCATTCCTTACGTTCTTGAAAAGATGTGTTGTCCTCCTGTCGGTGGCGTGTCGGACACCCTAAATGCATATACAAATAAACTGTTTTAATGATGGTGTTTATACAAAGTTACAAAGTTTATATGAAGCTTAGGCAGTCAGGAAGACTGGACAGGCGTTGCCATTCCCGGTAGGCTTCCTCTCTCCATGGGGGCACACGGCCAGCCGATTAGGGGCGGGGTCAAGTAGTACCAGCCAACCAGATATGGGTTATGTTACCGTAAACCAATTGCATCAGTGCCGGCAAACGTTAAAAGACTGTTCCCTCTCTCTGCTGTCAGTTGTCATTTCAGAGCGCACCAGACGTGAGCAGGTGTCATTGCAACCCAAAACCAGATGCGATAGTTTGGCTCTGACGGCAGGGCATTCGCGGTAAGACGATTCCGGAAGAGCAACTATTATCCCTCAGCCGCAAGTCCTTGCGCAACTGTGCATGTGACCGGTTGACGTTTAAATTGAGTTAGTTCTCAGCGGCACGTCCTTGCGCAACTGTGCATGTGATCGGTTGACGATCAAACAAGCTATTATTCAGCGGCAGAGAGAACGAGGGAGGAAGAAGAAGGGGATCCGACACAACAATGTTGCGAAACGCCGATGGGACGTCCGATCGATTGCGATCGATCGAGAAGCTAAAGCAAAATCTGAGCCGGTGAGCAACCCGCCGAGGTACCGGCGTAGTAGCACTTTTACGAGGCGCAGCAGGAAGCAGTTATGCTGAACGTAAGAGCGCTGCGCGGTCCCAGCACCAAGCATCCCTCTGCCCAGGTGTGAGTGGGTAAGGATCACAGCTGGCAGAGAGCGAGTCGATCCCTCCCTGCCAACCGCACCGAATTGAAACAACCCATTATGTTTTTATGTAACGTCATTTAGCATAAGATTTAATCCAAGGGACAAGAAGTGCATTCAGCAGAGGGTACAAATAAATCAAGTAGCCAAACTATAAGTGCGTTATTAAGAGCCAGGGCATAAACAGCCGTGCTGTTAAGGACTTAACGGTAGCTTGCGCTGAGGGAGCGTAAAGCACACGCTCCCGGTAACGCTACCAGCCGAGGCATCGCTCCCATAGATCGTGGTAACGCTCCTTTAACTTGAGGCATCGGTCCTTTTAGCTCCCCCGACCGAGGGACCGGTACCTGAACTCATGGCACCGCTTGAGCTACCTCTCTTGACCGAGTAAACACATGAGGCAGTTGCCACAGAGCCACAGGCACCGCAACCTGCAACAGAAAGTGCCTCAACAAGTTGCCACTGCCACGAGTTGCGCTAGCTCCTAGTGCGGGAGAGCGCTACACCCCGGACCGGCTCTCCAGCTACTGCTGAACATAGAGGACGGCAATCACCTTCATCTCCAACGCCTGGGAGACGCGCAGCGTTCCGTCCAGCAATCCGCCCCTTGATGGGCTAACACTCGGCAAGTCGACCCTCCGCATCTACGCAGATTGAAGCAGCTCGGCATTCACAGGCACCCGCATTCCCTGATCGTCCACCGGGTAAGCACGCAGATACTGAACTGTTAACGTATGGACACGCTCCGCGATGCGAAGCTATTCCCCGGTTAGCTGTCGGTATTCCCCTGTCCTAATGTGATGCTAGCGCAGCGTCGCGAGACGACGCTCTATGGTGTTTGAAGTAAGCGCTCCACGGCGGAGCACGCAGCGCTGGCGTCTACCGTTGTTTGCGCGGTGTAATGTAATGTATACCCTGAGAGGGGGCATGAGCTAGACTCTTACAGAGCTGGGTAGCGATCTCGGCGTGAACTACGGGAGTAATAGGTCGGCAACCAGCAACTCAGGCCGGGTCCACCATATTGACTACAAGTAATCGATCACCTACAAGACCAGTATAGCAGAATAACGGCTATAACTGGACATGATTTTCTAGTCAAATAGGCTTTGATATAGCTAATGTATAGCATAAATAAATAAATACAGGACAACTAGCAATACGGGTAAAGTGTCATAATTATATGTGCCTATGCAGGTGCATGGCTTTCAAGGCTTTCCAGCTAAAGAAATATAAGGATAAATAAATAAAACAAAAGGAAGCTTGCGCTACTCCTGCATACAGAAAGAAGTCCCAGTAAATAGGTCCTTGTGGAAATGGAATCACTGCCCAGGGCCGCCAGCGACATTCAACTGCAATCTATCGGTGCGGCGTTTTGGGTCACCCAGCTCAGTCGCCCGTCAGCGACACGTTAACCACCGGCATCGGGCTCGCAACAGTCATAGCACCGGCATGAGGTCCTAATAGCCTAGTTCATGGTCCTGCGTTTTCAGAGGAACACAGGGGCACGCACACAAGACCTGGTGCATGCCCGTTCCGTGCTTGGTTACCCCTTCTTGCAGCTGTCAACCAAATGCTGGACTAGCAAGCTATGCAAGCCTCGCGCAATGCTGTGATTGGTCGGATAACTACATCCTTTCCATCCATCCTGTTAGCATAATACCGGCGTATAAAAGATGTTCAGGAGAAATGAATCGACTTGAAGCGCTTTGTCGGAAGTAATAGAGCTGCGTCTACCCATTCAACCAGTCATTGGCAGATTATAAGGAGGGAGATCTCTGCAATTTCCGGTTGAGGGGCGTAAAAGTCCTGGAGGAAACTACGGGACAAACATGGCTGCGGTATCTAATAACTGAACATAACAACTTCCACACGCAGAAGACTTTGTGTTCTGGGTCGCCTTCGACAAGGGGCGGTGTGCCACCTATGCTGGCGGTGAATGGCTTTGCAGCACGGGCAGGCCCGTTTCAAAACCATGGATGGGAATGAGTATCGACTCAACTGCCCATAAGATGCAGCCGCGTTGCAGAACCAGGCACCGGAACCATGTAAGCTACACTCGTTGCATGATGACAAGAGTTTGCGCGAAGAGGCTAATTCGTCATACGCATGAAGCGTATTTCCATGCTGCTAGCAGGATATGACGTCTTATTTATGCAAACAGCCGCAACCGATATGGGAACAGGAGCGGTACTGACGGAGCGTGAATGTCAGTGGTTTCAATGTGTTAGTGTAACGGCCACAACAGCGGTTCTGAATCAGTAACATTGAGGCATGCAGGCCAGCTGTGTTTTGGGGGGTTTTGGTCAAAGCCACGGCTGGCTAGACCATGGCCTCCTTTCTTCAGATGATTCCATTTAGCGTGACAATCAAGCGCGGCCAGCAATCTCAACTAAGGGCTAAAATTATTCTTGGTTGGCTGAAATATTTATCCGCTTAAGAAGTTGGCACCAACAGTACGCAGGGCATTCATTTAGGGGCAGCTACTTGACTATAAACCAAGGTATCTGCTCGTCATCCCTGCCTAAGGGTACGTTGCACCGCGGCAACCCCATACATTCTCCAACATCAAGGATGGTGAGTTGGATTCTGGAAGCCTAAGAGGGTCTGTGAATTCCAGAAGGTAATAGCTGCTAGCATTCCAGTGACAAGCTCTCAGCCAATAGGGCAGGGGGGTTGTCAGAGGTTGTGACGTTCCTCCGCCCTGGTAGTAGCGCAGTACGTGCAAAGCAAGATCTATAAGCAGTAAATGAGCGGGTAAGCATGCATGTAACTGGTGGTGGTGCATTCCCTTTTGGCATGTTGGTAGGCCAGGTCAGCGTCCCCTTGCAGTGGACCGGCGTAGTTCCTTCCATTCTCCCTAAGAAAATCTAATTTCCTATGTGAACGTGACCTGACTTAACGTGGCTGTGTTTTCTAAGTTTAACGTTACCTGGCTTAACGTGTCTGTTTCCTGGTCTAACGGGACCACATAAATTTCCCCAAAAGATGTCCGAAAGGACCCGTCAAGCTGACAACACTCTGTTTCGCGGTCTCATGGGACCAGTCAAGCTGACTATCTTTCTTTTTCGCGCTCTCACGGGGCCAGTCAAGCTGACTACCTTTCCGTTTAGCGGTCCCGCGACCAGGTCACTATAGATCAGGGTTAGTTGCCTGTCTGAGCAGGGCCCGGTCCAAGCTGGACCCGTCAAGCGGGCGCACAGGATCAGTCAGGGACACCATGTGACCATCTGTTTCCCGGTCTGAGCGAACCCGGTCAAGTTGTTCTGTGAGGGGTCCTCGCAACTATGTCTATTCTGCGGTCTCCCTTGACCCTGACTCTCCTGTTCTGCGGTCGACCGTGACCACATCTATCTTGTCTGCGGGCTTACACGACCACTCCCTGTCCTTGTCGTGGGTCTATCTCGACCCCAACCTATCCTACGGCAAGATGGAGTCCAAGCCCCAAACACATTGCAATATCAATATTAATGCATGTTATAATAAAGCAGTGTTCAAACTTCAACAAGTCTTCCATAAGCCGTTGTTCTTCTGAGACTTTTCCACACATCCATTTCTTTCCACCCAATTTCCAGTCTTGCTTCTCATCATGCAACTGTTTTTCATGGCTGCACATGTTTTCATTTACTAAGCCTTCTCCTGCCTTTTACTTTAGTCTCACCATCCATCTTCTCCCTCATGTCTGCAGCCGGCCCACGTGGCCATACAGTGAGCCTGCCTCGTCAGCAGAATCAACAATGGCTCGGCCATTCTGCAATTGGTTGCCATATATCGCTAATCAGCCTCTTGTTGTTGGTACAAAAAGCTCTGTATTGTGGCAACGTAAAGTCAAGAACCTGTCTAAAAAGCCGCAAATTAGCTGCAAAGCAGCGTGTTTAGTAAAAATGGACAGCACGGCTTCAATTTCTTCTTAGCTCACAGGCCTTTTCCCAGGAAATAAACAGAAAGAGCAGCTGCAGTCTATATTTCGTCAATAGAAGCTCATACCGGTGGACATTTATGAGCCTATGAAATACATGATGGCCTCAGTCTTTGCTATGTCGGGAGACAGCAGCATAAATAGGCACATACACAGTGCTTGTGTCACAGCAGGTTCAAAACAAAGCAAGGATGGTGCCGTGCTTTTGTTCTTGTTGCTTTCTTCATGTAAGCTGGCCACCCTGACATTTATCCCACATGGTGAAACAATGGAGGGAATACACCCGCTGCCCTCACAGAGCACCTCCACCACCTCCAGGTCTCGCTTCCATCCTCAGTCACACTGAAATGTCAGCCATGCTGTCTCTTTCCATCTGATGACTGTGATCTTCTTCCACATTGACAGCAATGCCATAAATTCTCTGACGTGACAATCACTTTGACTTGATGTCTCATCAATGGAGCTAGGATCTCTATAACATTTGAAGCTATACATGACAATACTTTTATATTAGCAAGGATGCAATGAAAGCAATGAAAGGAGTACATGTGAAGTGCATAGGTTCAATATTAATCATCAGTACCTCAGTGGGCTCTATAGCTATAAGCTTAAATATCAACTTTTAAAAGGATCATTGATAACAATGGGCAGAAATATGCAAATGCATCACCTAGTCTGCCAACTCCCAAAGAAGACTGTTATTGGAGTCCATTCATTGTAAAACATTAATGCATATTTTAACTGGCAAAGGAGAAGTTACCCGAGTAGGCCATCTAGTTTTGCATCTATGGGTTTTTCTTTTTTTAAGTGTTACAATAATCATCTCAATCAACTACAACAAATATCACTGACCGACCGTGGCGCATGGAGTAGAGAGGGTGTGCTGGGAACTGAAAGGTTGGTGGTTTAAACCCTGGCTGTTCCCTTCCCATGTCAAAGTGTCCTTGAGCAAGACAACTAAGTGTCCGCTAAATGAAATGTAATATCTCTACATTTTATATTGCTATCTGTAGAACCCTAGGCAATATACATTTATGATTACTTTGAAGAACGGCTTTATTGTTTGAGTATAATGACATGCAACTGTGAAATATGGATTTCACTAATCTTAAAAAGAAAGAATGAACTAATGGTAAGTTTCAGAAATCACATACTGAATATCACAAACAATTGATTTTAGATGTGATGCAGAAAAACATAAAAACAAATTCTAGCAAGTTATCAGTTTTAATAATAAAATGTTTTGGCACAAGTACTGTGGTTATGACATTTTTTTTCATCTGAAAATGTAGCAGATAAGGTAACCCTTGATTTATTACTGCGTCCCATGGAGCAGCTGAGATTCTGGTATAGGTAATTTTATCTAGTGCTACTAGCAGCTCAATGGTCCCTCCATGCTCAAACCCCAAGTGTTCACTGCTACTGGCGAACATGGTACCCTTTAGCATGGTGACATGTCAAAGCATTGCAGTGCCAGGCTCACAGATCCACACATTACAGATGGAATACCAGTATTGAAGCAACCAGGGCTGGACTGCTAATCTGGCATACCGGGCAAATGCCCGGTGGGCCGACGCACTTCGGGGCCGGTCGATAGGGCTATACAATTTTTTTTTATTTTTTTTCTTTCGACCGGCCCATAAAGCAGGGACAGCGGCCCATTGGTTATTTTTCCATACTGACACTGGGCTGGCCCCATCATCTCTCACCTCCACCCCTCTCTCTCCGTGTGTCAGTCAGATGCATTCAAAGGCTCAGAGCGCGGTAGAAATCTGTTCATTAGGATGGAGGTACAAAAACGTAAGAGCAAGGGGGGTGCGGAGAAATTGCGGGCCAAAAAAAAAAATCTAGAGGTTGATGCCTCAACATGTTAAAAAATAACCGACATGATTAGTGCTGTAGCTTCAGTTTCCAAAACTTCTACAGTACCTGACGACATGTTGCAGAAACAGCAGGTGAACATAGCACATGGAGGAGGAGAGGTGATTAGAGGGTTGCCAACTCTCCCAACCCTAAATCAGGGAAACTTTCGCGGGCTGACGGGGGGTGCTAGCGGTCGTCGGCAGGGCTTGCACAATGAGCAGCGCACACAGCAACAACCGGGAGTTTTTCGCGCTCATTGACTTAGGAGGCTGTGATTGGAAATCGGGACTGGACCTGTCCCGGCCGGGACAAATCAAACTTGCCCATAATTCGGGATGTCCCGGGTAATACGGGACGGTTGGCAACCCTAGTGCCTAGCCACAGCGATAGCAGTGCGTGCGGCTTGCAGGCAGCAGAGGAGAAGGTGCAGCAGGTGTCTGAGTCTGACAGAGTGAGCAGGAGAGTGTAATTGAAACGGTAAGCAAGCAGGTAGCTACATGAACAGGGAGGGAGTGTTTATCAGGGCGGGTGCATAGGGATAGTGTGTGTGGGCCTGGCTGGGCCACAATGAAGATGATGACGATCTAACAGTTACCGAAAATTAATGAATATAATGAGGCAACAGACATAATCGTTGTCGGTTGTTGCTATTATAAAGTCTGAGTGTCAGGTTGCCATTTGTCAAATTATCACTTAAAAGTTACTGCAATGGCCACTCAGTCAGGTAAAGTCAAATAACACAGCATAAGCTATTTTGCACTGTTTTAGCTAGCAGAGTTGAGAGTTCACTTATTCAATTGCAACTTGGGATATTCTAATGTAACTATTTAAAACTCATAACAGCCGTCAACGGCCCTTCTTCTCTAGAAAAAACCTTAAATGATGCCATTTGATTATTTTAATTACTCGCCCACAACGAGTTACACGTTAGAAGAGGTAGCTAACGTTATTTGGCGGTTAAAAACCCGCTTTGCATTTTGAAAGCTGTATATTCAACTAACTAGATATTTTCTAATGTTTCTTCTGAATTTCCAATATCATCAATATGCAATATTACGGCAAGTGAATACTCTAAATTTCATATATATAATCAGGACGTTTTGTGTGAGTAATTTGTTTGTAAAGGTTTTTATGGGAAGTATCTCAACAATTAGAGGTAAATGTTGTTTGTTTCATATTAAAGAGGGGTTTGTGCTCTATAAAGGGATAGTTCAACCAAAAATGAAAATTGTGTCATCATTTACTCGCCCCCCGGGTTGTTTGAAACCTGTATGAATTTCTTTATTCTGCTAAACAAAAAGAAAGATATTTTGAAGAATGTCGGTAATCAGACAGTTGATGGACCCCAATGACTTCCATCAACTGTCTGATTACCGACATTCTTCAAAATATCTTTCTTTGTGCTTTGTACACTGGTCCATGGCACTTACAGTAGTTCTCAGCTTTGTATCGGTTTTGGGAACGGAACAGTAGATATGTGTGGTGACGGGCGTGGTTTGCGGCTCGGCTGCAGGGGGGAGAGACTCGGGGAACAGTGGCAGGTGGGAGCATTTACAATCAGCTGGCAATAATTGACGTGTGTGTGTGTGCTCTCCTAACTATAATGCAGTGAGGCGGCGAGTGAGGAGGAACGGCAGAACGAGCGCGCTGGACGCCGGGGCGTTACCGAGCACGAACAAACGAGATAAAAACATTGTAAATTACCACCCGGGTGTCGAGTGCCTTTGTCCGGAGCCGTATAGACCCACACCTACAGTGGCGCCCAACCCGGCGTAGGATGACGGACGAGGGGCAGCAGGGTATGCCAACCCAACCGGCGCTCACACTGGACCAGATGATCGGTGTTGTGGAAGTTTTGTATTTTGCCATTACATTGAAGAGCTGGCGGCGATCCAGCGTGACCAAGCGGAGGCTAACCGGCAGTTCCAGGCGCTGGAGCTATTGGTGGCGCGGTCGGGACCCGCTCAACCACCACCGGGCCCGACAGCAACAGCGAGCCTGACCCTCCACCGCATGGCGGCGGAGGATGACGCCCAGGCGTTTGTAGAGGCCTTCGAGGCAACGGGGGAGGCCTGCGGATGGCCGGCGGGGGAGTGGGCAGTGAGGCTGCTCCTGCTGCTAACCGGGGAGGCACAGAGAGCCGCCATGGGGCTGCCCCCGGCGGGACTACCTGGCGGTGCGGAAGGCCGTAGTCGATCGGCTGGGGCTGCTACCAGAGGACCACCGCCGGCGATTCCGGGGGGCCAGAGGACAGGCCATTTGCCTACTGGCAGCGGCTCTGGGACACTGCCGCCAGGTGGCTCCTGCCGAACGAGATGGGAACAGGGGCAGAGGTCCTAGAAAAGGTGGTGCTGAAGCAGTTTGTGGAGGGGCTCCCGGCCCGGACGTCGGCGTGGGTCCGGTACCACCAGGCGGTGCACCCTAGCGGGTGGGGCGACCGGGAGGGCACGCCGCCTTTGACCCGACCAGCAGCAGTGCCACGGGGAGGGAGCCCGAAGCAGACCACGGAGCGTCACATACCGGCCCCACGGCGGGCGCCGCAGCAAGCCCCGGCACCCTTCCTGACCCACGGGGAGGTTCTCAAGCACTGGGGCAGGAGTGCTGGAGGTGCGGGCAGCCCTGCCACCTGCAGATGGAGTGCCTGCTGATGGAGGTGGAGCAGGTGATCCGGGTTGCCGGCGCTCCATCACCCTCCCCCGGCCAGGGAGCGACGTACCGCGTTCCGGTAAGAATCCAGGGGGGTATACGCCAGGCGATGGTTGACTCGGGCTGTCTGCAGTCTATGATCCACCAGAGCCTGGTTCAGCCCGGGGCATTGGTGGAGGCATCGTGGGTGAGAATCAGGTGTGTGCACGGGGACATTCACGAGTATCCCATAGTGTCCGTGGAACTTAGGTTCAGGGGAAAAAAATATTGGCCAAAGTTCGCTCCCACCTGACGCACCCCGTGATTTTGGGAACAGATTGGGCGACTGGTCAACTGGTGCGCTGCAGCGCAGTCGTATCCGCACTTTTCATTGATTAGGGACAGACTGTATACTCGGACGGGGCATGAAAACTTGTGCCGGGAAATGATTTTCCAGGCGGCTCACTATACACCGATGGCGGGTCACATGGGACACGGGAAGACACTAGAACGGATAACGGCCCGATTCTATTGGCCAGGCATCTGGGGGGACATGCGCCACTGGTGTGCATCCTGCCCGGAGTGTCAATTGGTTAATTCACCAGCCATTCCGCGGGCCACGTTGCAGCCCCTACCATTGGTGGAGGTCCCGTTCAAACGCATGGGCATGGACCTCATCGGGCCATTTCACCGGCGCGCACACGGATAACGCTTTGTGCTAGTTGTTGGGTGTTTTCATGCCCCGTCCAAGTATACAGTCTGTCCCTGTCAGACCGCACCACCTCATAGTCGACATCCCCCACCTGGCAAGTGAGCTCGAAGGGCCCTTGCCACTTAGCCAGGAGTTTAGAGTTGGAAGAAGGAAGTAATACAAGTACCTTTTCTCCCGGTGTGAATTGTCGCAGCTTGGCTCCTCTGTTGTACAGCCGTTGTTGTCGTTCCTGGGCCTGGAGCAAATTCTCCCTTGACATTCTACCCAGCGTGTGCAGCTTTGCTCGCAGGTCCAGGACGTACTGGATTTCGTTCTTGCCGGGGCTCGGAACTTCCTCCCATCTTTCTTTAATGAGGTCCATCTTTCTGAGGACCAGAGGGCAGACATTGCCCAGTTGCAGAAGCGGTTTGCTGATGCCGACTTGATAATGCACCGAATCAAGACTCCCCCGGGGGTGACGGTAAGGTCACGACCCTACAGAATGCCCGAACACAAAAGAAAAGTGGTTCGGGAGGCATTAGCGGCTATGTTGGAGATGGGGTTAATAAAAGAGTCCAACAGTGCCTGGTGCAGCCCCATCGTTCTGGTCGCCAAGAAGGATGGGACTGTACGGTTGTGCGTGGACTACCGCAAGGTGAACGACGTATCACGATTCAACGCCTACCCAATGCCCCGGGTCAACGAACTCCTGGACCGGCTGGGCACTGCATGTTTCTTTACAACCCTGGATTTGACTAAGGGCTACTGGCAGATTCCCCTGTCGTCAGAGCCCAAAGAGAAAACAGCTTTCTCCACTCCGTATGGTTTGTACCAATTTACCATGCTTCCCTTTGGCTTGTTCGGTGCCCCGGCCACATTCTAGCGGCTCATGGACAAGGTGCTGCGCCCGCACGCCGCATATGCGGCCGCATACCTGGATGATATTATTATCCACAGCACCGCATGTGCGGCGGGTGGATGCAGTGCTGGGGTCGCTGAGGCGGGCCGGGCTCACCGCCAACCCGGGGATCTGTGCAGTTGGACGGAGGGAAGTACGGTATTTGGGGTACCTCTTGGGGGGTGGGCAGGTGCGTCTTCATGTAGACAAGACAGCGGCCATTGCAGTCTGCTCGCGCCCCAAGACGAAAAAGGAGGTGAGGCGGTTTTTGGGGCTGGCGGGTTACTATAGGCGGTTCATCGCCGGCTTTGCGGACCTCACCAGCCCCTTGAACGACCCTTTTTTTGTCCCAGTCCAGCCCTGCCATCAACCAATCCCTACTGAAAACTACCTTGAACCACAGTGTGGCCAATCCAGATGATGTTTGACTTCAGCTGACAGAAAGTATTTATAATTCTTTTGAAGATCCTCAGTATATCTAGTCATTTTTGGGATTAAGATGTGTTTCATGCAGACATGGCAAAACATTTTTGGGTGAAATTTCTCAGTCTTAAGTCTCAAAACAGCAGTTTTTGGCGAATACAACAATGATTGGATGAACATTTATTGAGAATGTATTCAAGACATGACATTAGTTTACTGCTTTGGCTGACCAGCAGCTCAATGATTTTCTAAAACGAGCCTCGTCACCACAGCCCAGATTCAAAAAGTAGGTCAACACACGCCGCTCCGTCTCATGAACATCATCCTCCCACGTCCCTGTGTACAATATGACTAGCATCTCAGATCAAGTGAAGGATGACAAAAAGCAGGAAAAGAAGTAGGATGTTTCACTCCAACATACCGAGGGAGCTGCTTTGTTTACCTGTGTGGGCTTATTACTCTATGGTAGGTGAGGCATAGAAACAACACCAGGCCCTAGAAAGTTTGGCTTTGTTCTTGACGAGCATCTTCCTCCTCACTGCTTTTTTGAAATATCTAATTAATGCATCCAGTTTGTTTACACATACGTTCATTTGTTTGCTCTTCTACCTCGCACTTTAGTTTTTCATTCCCTCTGAATTGTCTGGAGGTTTGAATAATTGAAGTGATTTGTATTCGTTTAAAAGGCGATAAAGGAAGGGCCCAGGGGAAATGGCTTAGATGGAAAATACACAAGGCCCTAAAGTTTATCTCCCACCGGCTCCTTAAACGCCCCTTTTACTGTTTAAATATGTCTGAGTGCTTAATACAGAGGGAAACAAAGGGGAGAGAGTAAAGGATTGTAACTGACATGTTTTTCATGAGCCCAAATGATAAAAAGGAATAATAAACATTTGTTTTAAAAATAAACACAGTTTATCCTTGAACCCTAAATATAGACAGAGCTTGATGTAGGAAGCTGTATATTGTTGACTGCCGGAAAGCCTCTCCTTAAAGGTTGGTAGGGACAGTGTTCAAATGTTGCCCATAGCCTTGGCAGCGTTTCAGAAGGTGAAACAGCACTTTAAACGTAGGCTTTCCAAATGTTAAAAGCACAAAATCATTGTTGGTGATGCATGTTTATGTAAAGCCCCCTAAAAATGGCCCACGCCCACACAAACAGGAGTGAGCTGGGATTTCAGACGGTGGTTAGTGACTATTTTCATTTTTTGCCAAAATGTCTTATTTAAGATACTAGTGAATTCGCATTGCGGCAAACTGGAGGAAGAGAGGCCATGCATTAAGTTTCAAAAAATGATCTGATCAACCTAAAATATGTGAAAGACAGCTAATAAAAATAATAGTGACGCTGTACATATTCTACATTCTAATAATCAATTTTCCCAATGATTTGGAGTAAGTGACCCGACCTAAACCACCAAACACGTCATTTGTGGTTGTGTCCACTTACTTAGTAGTATGTAGATCTGTAATCTTATCTTAAATATTTCATATCAGGAGGCAAAATCAAAGATTAAAGATGCGAGCGGCGTTGGACGGGTCCTCGCTACTCATTGCACGTCGGGGCACTGGCCGAACGGTTACAAATGCGGCCGAGGAACCCTGCGGCCTTCGGACGAAGCGTTCGCAAGTCAGTGGTCGTTAACCGCATGGAGCAACGCCAGGAATGCCGCTTTGCAAACGTTATCTCTGACATTATCATGGTCTTAGGCCTTTTATGTCAACATATAACCAGGAGCTTCTGATGTACCATTAAAACTAAAGCCTCTCAGAATACCATATAAGACGCAATTTCCTTCAATATCTCAATCACCAGACTACATTTTGTCATTCTGAGATTAGATTTAAAAGGAAACAATCAACACTTCAGGCAGAGAGTACACATCACCATGGTGTAACTTGGTGATAACCATGACATTCTGATGTACCAGTCCAAAATAAGTAAATTAATTAAAAACTAGAAGAAGAGGCGTATTCTGACTGTCTGTACGCTCTCGTTTAACTTCCGCTTAGTTCATGTCCAATACAGTCTGTTAATGTACAAATGTCAGCTGTCTATTACTAAATCTTACATACACAAACCACACTGATTGCATGAAGGAGAGTTAAAGCCCCATTATTATTGGACATGGCTACAATCTGTTGAAGAATGTGGGGAGACTTTTGGTGCTTTGAGGACGCAACAAAAACGCTGATTCAAGGCTGTATGTAAGGCATACATAAGGAGAATGCCTGAGCATTGGGACAATGAAGCATCTCACTTGATTTCAGAGGCAACAGTCCATTTGAAGCTCCAACCAACGGAGAGCTACTTGTCTTCCTGTGAGAAGCTGATATAGCAGATTTGGTCTGAATGAAAGACAGAACTGCAACCACTAGGACTATTGGGATGAGTAAGTTTGTTCCCTGTGTGCTCCCCTTGGATAATGTTACCCACAATTCACACCCTAATGGGACACGTAAAATATTACAATGCCATGACTTTCGAGCAGCTGCTGCTTTCCTCATTCTTCAATCAAGTATCTCCCTTGTCAACCGCATCAGACTCAATCAATAATACAACAAAAATGATATTTGGAATATTAACATTTAGCCCTCAACCTCTCAGCGATTTGAAAGATTTGATATCTCAACAGATCTGCAATTTTCTAAATCACTGAAATGTGGTTTCTTAATTAAGATTAATCTGAACTATATATACAGTTCACAGTTTTGAACATTTTATGTTGATAATATGATGATGTAGTCATTAGTTTTTGAATAGTCCAGCAAATTTTACCCTCTAATTGTGACTGGAAAGTTTGTAAATTACCTCAGGTATTATAGGCATATTAAATTTTGTGTGAGTACAACCCTTTCATAGTGTAGATAACGTAATTATTTTAGGGGGATTTCAACACACTGTGTTTATATTTCTTTTGTATTAAAAGTAGTGAGCAAATCCAGCCTGATGAATAGCCACTGCCTAATTGCTATCTTCAAAAGTTTTGACATTTGACCAATTTTCTCCACTAGCAGAAATACATACTGAAAATCTCCTATTGCCAATATAAATGATATATAAGATCTTAGTTTATTGAAAATTGCATTCCAAAAATTCTTCTCTCTCCCTGTGGGATTTAAAGAATCCATGTATCATTTGTTCTTTCGTTTTTTCTGTTATTCAATTGAGAAACCAAGAACAAAAATTTTTGAAAGTTTGTGACCCAAATTACTTCTTTATGTATTCTACTAATGTCTCTTATTCCTATAGAAGCCCATTTCCTCCACAAACTTATTAGGACTTAAGATATGTGCATGCGCACGCTTCTTGTTGTTTGGTAAATTGACTTTCCAATCCCTGTTGGCAACTTTTTGTCTAAAGCGACCAGCGACAAATCCAGTAACCTTATCTGGTTTCATTGGAGACTTTTGTGGTGTCTGATGTGAAAGCACGTATTGTTATGCAATTACTGTCTCACAGAAACCTTGCGGCTTGCAGTGGTCCAGCTGCAGTCAGAGCACAGAGGAGACACGTCACGTCCAGATGCGCAAAGCCGCCACTGATTCTGAAGCATCCTTCCTCGTTGAGGAATTGGCAAGACTGAAGGCCTTTCAATTTTTACTAATTCCGAGATATACGGAATAAATGCCACCCGGAATGTGTTTTATCGCCCTAAAGGTTTGATTTATCTCAAACTCGGGAAGTTCAGTAAAGTTGGCAAGATATTCACAGATTCAAACTTCTCGGTTTAATAGCTCAACACAATCGACACCTCTCTGTGACCATAGTGATGTCAACAACCAGCTGAAAGGTGCCTGCATATCTTGAGTCATTAAGTGACTTTCTAACTTTTTTTGTGCCGGAAATTGGTTTCCCTAAAATAAAGAGACATTAGTGGAATACAAGAAGAAGTCATCTGAGTCACAAATTTTCAAAATAAATATCAGCCAGTGGCCTGTTTTTGGATTTGGTTTTTCATTCTTGTTCTTCTCGTTCTCGTTCTTCTTTTTGAATAACGCAAAAACTAATCGTTTTTGGTTTATCAATTGAAAATCGAAAGAACAAATGATACCGATTTTAAAGTCCCCCTGTTTCCCTTCCACATGATCAAATTTGTCACGGTTTGGGTCTGCTCTATGTCTTATTTTGTAGTTTTCATGTCTCTTGTGTTCCTGGGTGACTTCACTTCCTGCCTTGTCCTGTCTTCCCTTGTGATTGTCTGCCGTGCCTGATCGTTTCCACCTGTGTCCAATCACCTGCACCTACCTTGTGTATTCAAGCCCTGTGAGTCTCTTGTCTTGTGTGGCGTCATTACATGTCGACCCGTCCATGTGTAAGTCAAGTCTGTGTTTCTTTTTGTTTTCGACTCCTTCCTGTTTTTTTTGGTTGGAGTGATTTTGAGTTAGAGTTTTGACTATTAAAGTCCTTTTATTTTGTTCATTAACCCTGCGTCTGAGTCCTCCCTCCTTGCCCTCGCACCCGCATCGTGACAAAATTTACAAATCCCTCCACCATATGTTTAGCCCTGTGCCACTACTTATTGTAAAATTTTTAAATATTTTCAGCTGTGTCTAATAGGCACACACACAATTGGGCAGACAGATGGACGGATGAAAGATCTTCTAAAAAAAAAAGCAATCATGGTGTAAACAATCCGATGTTGCTCAAGCGTATGCTACGTCATCAACGTCCAGCGTGAATCTGGAGTTCAATGTTCAAATCCCTGCATTGCCCAACACAATTAACACCACGGCTAAATTTCAGACTGCTTGCTTTACAGTGTTTTTCACTGGCACTGCTCTCAGCAGGCGGACTGGGTGCATTAAGGACCTGGCACCGCTTCTGGAATCTTGCATTTACAGCTAGCTGAGTGTTGTTAAAGGGATTGTATGTATGTGGTTTGTATTGTGTGGTTTTCTGAGGCCCCTGTGTTACTTTAAAATGAAAAGTGTGAAATTAGTGTTTCATTTATTAGGGTCCTCGCTACAACTAGTCTGAGAGGAACCTATTGTATTTCAAGGAATTATTAGTGCCTGTGCCGACTCAAAGTCGGGCGAAGCTAGGGCCTGTCAAGTCAATGGGAGCTCGGCGGAATACTCTGGCGCCGACGTGTTTAGAGGGCCAGATTTTTATAGAGGGGTTGATTGTGATAGAATGCAGGAGGTGCGCCTGCAAGGGGAAACAGGGAAGGGGAGGTGGAGAGACAAAAACCACAGCGAGCAACTAACGAAACCCTCACAGTAACCCCCCCCCCCTCAAGGGACGCCTCCTGGCGGTCTACCTGGTCTATCCAGGAACCGGGTGTAAAAGTCTTGGAGGATGGACGGATCGAGGATCAATGACCGGGAAATCCATTGTCCTTCCTCCGGCCCATATCCCTTCCAATCCACCAGATATTGGAATCCTCGGCCTGGCCGACGTACGTCCAAAATCTTATTCACAGTGTAAGCCGGGTGGTCGTCAATGTTCAGGGTGGGAGGGGGGGCTCGGCTGGAGGGCACAGAGGACTTGAGGACACTGGTTTGAGGAG
Source organism: Pungitius pungitius (assembly GCF_949316345.1). Classification (NCBI taxonomy): domain Eukaryota; kingdom Metazoa; phylum Chordata; class Actinopteri; order Perciformes; family Gasterosteidae; genus Pungitius; species Pungitius pungitius. Next base: position 25,887,168 of record NC_084901.1, on the reverse strand, counting down.
GGAAACGTGAAAAGTAGGGTGAATCTTCAAGGACGGGGGAAGTTTGAGTCTTACAGCACAAGGATTAATGATCTGGTCTATCTCAAACGGTCCAATGAATCTGGGGGTCAATTTACGGGACTCAGTCTGTAGAGGCAGATCACGAGAAGAGAACCAAACCCTTTGCCCTGGCCGGTAATCCGGAGCAGGTGTACGATGGCGGTTGGCGATACGTTGGTTGCGGGCAGAGGTCCGTATGAGGGCTGCCCGGGCCTCGCGCCAGACCCGACGAGCGCGTCGAAGATGCTCTTTGACGGAAGGTACTGCCACGTCAGTCTCCTGGGAGGGAAAGATCGGAGGCTGATAACCATTAATAGCCATAAATGGGGACATACCTGTGGTGGAGCAGATCAGGGAGTTGTGTGCATATTCGATCCAGGGAAGGTGTGTGGACCAGGGTGGACCTGAAGGACTGGGGAACTGACCGCCTGGGGGACGATTTGGTGGACATCCTGGTGGAGCCGGCTGATCCCTCAGGGCCCCCTGGACCATACCTTCGATCTTCCATCCTGCTGCTCCCACCACACAGGCGGATGGCAAAATGGTGCTCTCGGAGGTGTCATCCACAGGAGCTGAAAACTGACGTGACAGCGCATCCGGCTTGATGTTCTTCAACCCCGGTCGGTAAGTGAGCGTAAAGTTGAACCTCCCCAGGAACAACGCCCATCGAGCCTGGCGCGAGTTGAGTCTGCGGGCAGCACGGAGGTAAGACAAGTTCTTGTGATCAGACCAAACTATGAATGGGTGAGTGTAACCTTCAAGCCAGTGTCTCCATTCCTGTAGCGCCAGCATGACCGCCAGCAGCTCCCGATTACCCACGTCATAATTCTTCTCCGCAGGGGAGAGCTGGCGGGAGAAGAAGGCGCATGGGTGCATCTTCTGGTCAGAGACTGTGCATTGGGAGAGCACAGCCCCCACCCCGGAGTCAGATGCATCCACCTCTACAACAAACTGAACAGCCGGGTTAGGATGAATTAACAAAGGTGCAGAGGAGAATAAAAACTTAAGACGGGCAAATGCCCCCTCAGCTGCTGGTGACCATATAAACGGAATCTTAACTGAAGTCAGCTGGGTAAGCGGTGTGGCAACTCGGCTATAGTCCCGGATAAACCAGCGGTAAAAATTGGCAAACCCGAGAAATCTCTGAAGTTGCTTTCTTGATGTCGGAGTGGGCCATTCGGCCACTACCTTAACCTTGGCAGGGTCGGCTTTGATCTGCCCCTTCTCCACAATTAACCCCAGAAAACTAACAGCGGTAACGTGAAAATAACACTTCTCCGCCTTAACATAAAGTCTGTTCTCCAGGAGTCTCTTTAACACAATGTTTACATGTTGTACATGCTTGTGGAGGTCACAGGAAAAAACGATTTAACATGAGTGTTTGGAACACAGCTGGGGCATTTGTGAGGCCAAAAGGCATGACCATGTATTCGAAGTGACCCAGGGGAGTGTTAAACCCTGTCTTCCACTCGTCCCCCTCCCTAATCCTCACCAAATGATATGCATTGCGGAGATCCAATTTGGTAAAGACAGTTGCTTTGTGAAGGGGAGCAAAAGCGGAGTCAATGAGTGGAAGGGGGTATTTATTTACAGTGAAGTCATTAAGGCCCCTAAAATTGATGCAGGTGCGAAAGTGACTTGTCCTTCTTCTCAACAAAAAAAATCCTGCCCCCAAAGGTGAAGAGGAGGGGCGAATGAGTCCAGTGGCCAAAGAATCAGCGATATATTTTTCCATGGCCTCTCTTTCAGGCTTGGACAAGTTGTACAATTTACTGGATGGGTAGGGGGAGTCAGGGATCAAGTCAATGCTGCAGTCATATGGTCTGTGTGGCGGAAGGGATAGAGCTCGATCCTTACTGAATACTTTCCGGAGGTGGTGATAAACAGAAGGGACGGGACTGAGATCCACTCGTTTAGGAGGAGATGGTGGCTAATGTGGAGGGAATGGCAGAATGTAAGCAGTATGAATGATAAAATAAACTCCAATTAGTGATGGAGACAGTAGCCCACCAGGAATAGTGCGATAAATGACAAGGGGGAGGATCCTACCATCCAGTGCGAACACCCTTCTTGGGTGAGGAAGGAGCTGAGAGGGGATTCCTGACTGGGCAAAATCAGAGTCAATGAAACTATCATCCGCCCCAGAGTCAACTAAAATAGAAATAGGCAGAGAGTTCTGAGGCCATGAAATAGTACCCTTAAGGATCAGGCGGGGAGGAGACGAAACAACAGCTGAGTGGCTCACCAATGCTCCTCCCGTGGTTGATGAGCCCCCCCTTTTGGTAGAGACGGGCAGTGTTCTAGCAGGTGTCCATCCTGCCCCCAGTAGAACGAGTCCGTTGAGACGACGATGTTGACGTTCTCTCTGTGTGAGTCTTGTCCTCCCCAGCTGCATGGGTTCCTCCGTGCTCCGTGCTGCTGGAGCCTGACTGAGGCAACGAGAGGGCGCAAACCCCCGAAAAAGGGGGTTCATTGTCACAGGAGGGGCGTGGCCAACTCTCCCGGATCTCTCCCTGCGCCGCTCATGAAGGAGATTATCTAGCCGTATCGATAAAAAAATAAGATCGTCCAGCGAGGTGGTCTCATCACGAGCGACCAGTTCATCCCTCACTTCATCTCTGAGTCCCCTGATGAAAAAAAAACAGTAAAAAAAAAGTGCCTTCTCGTCCCACCCGCTCTCTATAGCGAGAATACGGAAATCTACAGAGTGTGCCGCCACGGAGTTATTCCCCTGGCGAAGAGACAGGAGCCTGCTACTGGCCTCCCCGCTGTGCAGCGGGTGGTCAAAAGTTTTAAGGAACTCCTCAGTGAAGGTAGTAAATGAAAGACAAGCTGGAGAATTGCTGTTGGCGATGGCAACATCCCAAGCCACGGCTTTCTCTGACAGGAGACTCATTACAAAAGCAATCCGCGACTTGTCCGTGGAGTAGGTGAACGGCTGCTGATCAAAAACAAGATTGCACTGATAAATAAATTCTCTGCCTGAACCTGACTGTCCTGAAAACCTGGCGGGTGTGGGGATGAATGGATCGCGCGGCTGTGTGGGTAGATCGTCCGAGGACGCAGCAGGTGGAGGTGTTGGAGCGGGAGCTGGAGCTGTCAGCTGTTCCATGTGGCCCCCGATCTGCGCCATGTTGGAGGTGAGGTTTGGAGAGTTTCCATCACCTCGTGTAAAGCCTTCTTGTGGATTCCCACATGGGTTCCTTGGGAGGTGACAGCCTGTCGGAACTTCTCCGCGTCGGTGGGGTCCATTTTCTTGGCCAGAGAATTCTGTTAGGGTTTGTGGTGGTGTTTGGACCCCAAAGCAGAGACGGAGGAGCAGGTAGTGATAAAGGTAAGTTAATTGTCTGAAGGCCGTTGCAGGCTGGAGCGGCCGGGTGCAGGCTGGCTGGAGGTTCCGCAGGGAGGCGAGGAAGACAGCCGTGCGAAGGGGCACAAGGAAGTCCAAGCTCAATGGGAGCTCGGCGGAATACTCTGGCGCCGGCGTGTTGAGCGGCGGGTCAGATCTTTATAGAGGGGTTGATTGTAAAAGAATGCAGGTGCGCCTGCAAGGGGAAACAGGGAAGGGGAGATGGAGAGACAAAAACCACAGCGAGCAAATAACCAAATCCTCACTGCCTGAGCCGACTGAAAGTTGGGCGAAGCCCTATTGTTTTTACACGAATTCTTCTCATAATTATTTCGCCACTTCAATTGCACTTTTGGGATCTTTATCATGTTCAAAAACTCCTTCCTTCATTTTTTGCATTTACAAACGAACAAACTCCTACTAGAGTTTAAATCCGATCGATTTCAAAATCAGGCAACTTGATCCTGACAACCGTGGGGTCAAAAGTTATTAAAATCTAAAAAAAAGAAGTTTTCATAAAACTACCTGGGCGTGATCTTTTGTCCAGTTTGGACAATATTTGACGATTTTCTTAAATTTAAAATGTTATAACTCCAAGGAACATTGATATTTCTGGCTAGAAATGTGTATTCATGATGCTTGTTTAGGCCTATAGGTATTGCTATGCAGTGATATTCGAAAAAGTATTGCGCCACCTATTGGATTAGGTCAATGCAAATTTCTACAGTTAGATGTCCATCTCCTAGCCCTTTAATCTGATCCACTTCAAATCTGGGAATATAAGCCTCAAGACTGTGATGATGAGTCATAGTGAATATTAGGAGTTTTTGGCAAACTTTGTTGCCGTGACGACACCATCTTCGCATGAAAGTTCAAGCACATCTTCTGAGCCTTGGAAAACTCCAAAACTCTTGACAACCTCTGTGAGTGTCCTAAGTGATTACCTTTGCAGACCTGATGTGGAGTTTTGGATCAAAAGTGAAAAATAGCGCCCCCTGGAAGTTTTCCAGAGAAGCAGTGCTGGCACCCTGTTTGACCTATAAGTACGGTGATTTTTGAACAAATGTATTACAGGGAGACTTAAAAAAGTCTCTGAGGACTATGCTCTAAAAAAAACAGTAAATCAGTTATAATTGTTTTAGTGGGAGCATTTCCAGGGAGTTGACCGATCCTATTTCAGTGACAATTTGATTTAAAAAACATATCCGAGCAGATAGCTCTCCTGGATACCTATTGAGCTTATGATGGGAAGTCCCGGATGAATCCCGTCAGTAGAATATAATTAAATTTCTTCTTTTTACCCGCGTGTCCGGCTAATATGACAAATGAAGGGATTCAGTTTACTCTCCTTGGTGAGGTTATTGACTTAAATTTTTACACTTTAGAGAAGGGTGTCATTTCAGGTTAGGCCCAGATACTGCCGTGGATCACAGACGATCAGTGCGAACAGCTGACGGGGGGAGGGGGGGCGCTTGCGGTACGCACTCCGTTGGCAGACCGCTGTGGACGGCTAGCCGGACACCGGCAGAGGGTCGCGAGTTCAACATATGTAACCTAGACAAATAACATTTTACGTTTATTAGATGTAGTCCTACGTGGACGTAAAGGAGAGATGTTGATAAGCGGAACACTTGTAGGCTCTGTAGTCGGTCGTTCCCAGTAGCCTAATGCGGACGGACTTCCTTTCCCCCCATTAGATGCAACAACTTAGAACAAGGAGAGATTTTACAGGTTTGTACTTTGTTAAAATTATCATAAATGACAGCTTTAAGCTAAATGGTGTGATGATTTATGTGTCCTATGATTCAGCTTTTTAAACGTTTATTCAGCCACGGCAAAGTAACAGCATGACGTAGTCTCGCGTTAGTTTATGTTACCACGAGAGTTCGCCAGCTTTAACTTAATGTATTTCTGTTCAAAGTAACCTCTATTCAGGTTTTGCATATTCTACATCGCCCCAACTTATTTAATAAGACTCCTGATGTGACTTAAAATGTGTTTAATGAATCCAGAATGTAATATTTGTTCAGTATGTTAATTTTTGGAAATTGGAAACTACTGTATTTTCGCGACTATAAGGCGCACTGGATTATAAGACGCAGCTTCAATGAATCGCCGATTTTAGAACTATTTTCCTATATAGGGCGCACCGGATTAGGCGAATAGAATAGAAGATATTGCAGTAAAACGTTTGACTGGGGTTGCGTTATGCATCCAATAGATCGGGCTGTGCTGAATCAAACTTTATTTAGCGTTCGGAAAACTCTTCACTCCCATTGTAACGTTTTTCAAACGTTAATGTGGATATTAACAATATCTCTGAACCTCCAACTTTCGTTCTTGGTTAATGAAAACATTCTTGGCAAATGCTTTCGTCCATCTTGCACCAAGAGGCAGCGCTGGAACAGAAGGTGGCGCCTCGCGGCGGACCGTCAGCTCGATCCCGAGAGCTTTAATATACGCTGTTGGAGCTGGAATTACCGCGGCTGCTGGCACCAGACTTTCCCTCCAATGGATCCTCGTTAACCAGTATGGATCAACATATTTGGCGCTCCGGATTATAAGGTGTAATGGCAAAAATATATGTAACTCTTTTAAATGCTTCATTTGTATAACCAGTTTATTAATTGCAAGTGCTGAGATGGAAAGACCATGGTATGAGAGCTGAAGTGTTCTGCACTGATAAATGTCCTCAGCGTCCTAGCTCTAGAGACTAAACAAACTACATTTATTTCACAGGAATACATCATTTTGTTATTGTGGTCATCGTGCCCGAGACCCGTAACAATTACTCTGCGATCTCCATCAACTGTCTCTGCTACATTTCATTTACATTTTGCAGGTCTTTTGCAGCTCGGCAACAGCCTAGTGTTGGTGGATTCCATTTATGAAACCACAGACTTAGGTTTGAATACCAGCCCCAAGAGTGATTTATTTTGTCTCTTTATCTCGTTTTGACCCTCGTGTCCGGCTGTCCGCTGCCCCCCCGACATGCAAGGACAGGCGAAGCCCCGTTCATCGCTGCTCGGAGCTTTAATTATTATTATTAGGGTCCTCGCTACAACTAGTCGTAGAGGAACCTATTGTAATTCAAGGAATTTTTAGGGTCCTCGCCTTTTTGGGGCCTTTATCATATTCAAAAAGTTGTTAAATTTGGCATGGATATCTGGACTGTTAAAAAATTTGATAATTTTTGGCTCTCACATTTGGCACGCTCCAGAAAAAAGACCATACTTGGCCAATTTTCGCCCCTGATGTCCGATCACCTTAAAAGTTAGCAAACAGGTGCTCTTTGACATGCTCTACAAAAAAGTCAACCATGGTATGCAAATGCACCTAACTAGATTTTCCGCCATTTTGAATTTTGTGAAAAACAAATTTTTGGCAAATTCTCCTAAACGCTGAGTCTGATTGTCATGAGACCTTTGATGGATCATTATTGTTTCAATGTGCCCTTGGTATATCAGAATGGTGCTGATAACTCTCCAACTTTGATGGGATATGGGCTAATTAACTTCGCAAGGGGTGTGGCTTAATCTGGCAGATTTTTAACTTCCAAATGACTTGGCCTGCCCTCACCAAAATTGCAGGATGGGTAAAGATTGAACCCTTGAACACGCCCTATTTTCTTCATAATTTTTTAATATTAGGGGGCGCTGCATTCAATTATTAAAGATTTGCCTTTTTGGCATATTTTCATAATTTCTTACAGTTGTAAAAGACCGAACTCCTCCCAGGGATTAAACCTGATTCTTTTCAAATCCATGCAGTGTGCTCTTGAGACCTTGGCCTCTAAAAGCTGCATTTTAAGGGAAGAAATATTAAACTATGTGTGTAGGGCGCAATTAAAAAAAACACCTTTTAAAAAATATCGAAGGAAGTTGGGTCATCTATGGTATTTTGAGAGGCTTTTATTTTGGGATGGAATATCAGAATGTCCTGGTTATCCATAGGTGTCACCTTGGGGATGTGTACTATGCCCATGAAGGTATTGATTGTTTCCTTTTAAATCTAATCTGAAAATGACCAAATGTAGTCTGGTGATAGATTTTGAAGGAAATTGGCTCATGTATGGTATTTTGAGAGGCTTTTATTTTGGACTGGTACATCAGAATGTCCTGGTTATCACCAAGTCACACCATGGTGATATGTACTCTCTGCCTGAAGTGGAATGATCATGAAAGTATTGATTGTTTCCTTTTAAATCTAATCTGACAATGACAAAATGTAGTCTGGTGATTTTGAAGGAAATTGACTCATCTATGGTATTCTGAGAGGCTTTCATTTTTAATGGTACATCTGAAGCTCCTGGTTATAGCTTGACATAAAAGGCCTAAGACCGTGATAATGTCAAAAATGAAGCTTGCAAAGCAGAATGCCTGGCGTTGCTCCACACGGTTGTGAACGCTTTGTCCGACGGCCACAAGCGTCCTCGGCCACATTTTTAACCATTCGACCAATGCCCTGACGGAGGGAGTAGAGAGGACCCATCCACCGCTGCTTGCAGCTTTAATTTTCTATTGGATCTTTATAAATCAGTAAGGATTGTTGTATGCCATTAATGTATCCTTTAGCTAAACTCTCATTGTTGCCCTTTATTGGGACACTGAACCCAAATGGCTCCTACTTCTTTACAACAGACCCTTGCTTCTGATGATTAGGAAGTTATGCAGATGTCAACTACCGCTAGCTGCTATAGCATCCTCATAAAGAGGTGGAATTTTTGAGGCTGCAACAAAAAAAAGTATTGTGAGTAAAAGTACAATTTTCTGTTTCAATTGGATACAAACCATTGTAATATTTCAATCAGAGACTCGGTCCGAATTGACAAATATTTATTACATCTTTATAACATTGAAATTGTGCACAATCTTGGCGATTGGACTCCATCCTAAACCAGGATAGTCAAGGGACTGTGATGCCGAGGTCTGCTCGGCATAATGCCCCCTGGAGTCCAGACACTGATAGTGGTGGGGAAGAAGGGTGTGAAAACAGAGGATGACTGAAGAATGTCTGACAGCTGGTTGGAGGTGCCTCACATACAGTTTTGCGCTGAAATGACACCTGACAGCCACAACGAAAAAAAACCCTTTAAAAGTTTGACAGCAACAATAAGATAGAGACACAGCACCGCCTCTGGTTGGTTGTAGACATAGCGGCTCCTAGTAGCGGGGAAACACCATCCAAGCTGTTATGGCTGTATATGTGACCCAGCACACAGAAATACCACATAGGACACAGATAATCAGTTTACCGGCACGGCAGGTAACAAGCCGGTAACAGCAGAATCTGCACATTGGAACTGAAGTTCGGACGGAAAGAACCAGAGTTTGCTAGATAACACAAGCAGGGATACTTACCACGTAGGAGTATGTAACGATCTGAACAGACCTGGTCTAAATTCTGCAGGGGTGAATCATGGAAACGGAAAGTATGAACAGAACGAATGGCAATGCCTCTTGAAGGTGGAGACAAACCTCACAGACAGACACACACACAGGGGAAAAGGAAGATACAAACACACAGGATGGGGAAAAAAGGCAGCTGACCCAAAACAAAAGCTTTATGTTTGGATGGTTTTTTTGGTGAACAGCGGACAGAACAACCTGTACAGACAGTGAAAATTGTGTTGATAGCTAACTGTGGTCGAGTTGTGAACGCGACTGTTAAAGGGGGGAGAGAGAGTTGTACCTCAATGTAACTCAGCCACTGCTTAATGGTCAGAATATTTTGTTAAGTCACACAGTACAGCAACTCCAAAAGCAGGGTGGCGAAGAAATTAGGTCTCTGGGCCTTTGGTTATATGGCAGTTCATATATCAGATCCCTGGTTGATGACCAATGTCACCACACCCGCAAAAAGGGACCCAGGAGTTAGGTCCTGGCTGAGGGAGATATTGGGGCTGGACCTTCTATCACAACCGGGGGGGGGTAATACTTAAACCTACTAAGAGAGGCTTCGGGACCATGGCCAGTCACTAACCTGAAGTCTTGCCATTGCACATTGTGACGTCACGGGAGGCCACACCGCTCTCGGCGGAACAGTTCAAGGAGTGCTAGGACACCAGGTTAACTGAAAATTATGTTTTTATTTCGGTTCGGGGGGTTCTAACAGAAATTAACGTTCTCAGTGTCAAACTTAGGTAGACCCTCTCCTTGAGGTTAAACTAAAACTCTCATTCCCTCCGGCAGGAAAAAACTCTTCTTTGGTCTTACTAGCTCTTGTGCGGCGTGTAGCATCGCGTCCGGGCTTCTTCCCCTGGGTATTTTGTGTTCTGGTCCTTGGTCCGGAGCCCAGTCTGCTGCTTGTTTCTTTCAGCCTCCTTCCCCCCTCCACTCCCTCTTCCTGTCTCTTAAAAACCCTTCAGTTCATTAGGTGTTGATCAGTCTTAGGTGTGCGGGACTGGAGGGGTGGGGTTCCAGAGTCCACCAGCAGATGGGGCCATAGCTGTCAAAGGACACCGCCATCTTCTGGGGATGTAGCGTCCCTCCAGGACCCAGCCTCTCGTGACGCCACAACATGTCGTTTTTAAGTTTTGCTGTGCACATGTAGAGCACAGCAGATGTATTGCATTTTGTCTCCAATGGAGAGTGGTTCACACCTGTCAACCTATTCTCATGTTCCAGGGTGCATCACCACAGGCAGTTCCTTCATTTACTGCCCGGAAGCCTTCCCTTCGGACCATCACCACAGGTGCTTACAGGGTGTTTTACTGCCACCGCTTTCCTTCTGGGCACTGCTTACCTCCTCACGTGGCTCGGTGGGGCCTGAAGGTGAACATGTGGTAAACCCACCCTAGCCCTTCTCCGAGCATTACCACCATTAGTGTGGCCCTGTGGGCCGGTCGGTCGCACTAGCACATGTGGACGACTTGCCCACAGCCTCTCCCCTTCTAAAGAAGTATACGGTTGCCTTACATCCTTCTTCGCCTATAGGGTGGACTGACAGCATCCTCAGCTGTTCCCTTGGGCTCGCAGCCGGCTGCCCAGCCTTCATTTGTATGCCAAATCTCAGGGCAATTGTTATGATGTGCACACGGATCCAAATGCAGCACGCAGGACAACTGAGGGTTCTTGCTTAATCCACACAGGGTGAATCACCGAGGTTCAAGGCTGGACGGAAACAGTGATGCAGAGAAAACAAAGAAAAAAGGCTGTTACTTGCGTAATTCAGGGAGGAAAACTGTGTAACTCGCAAGACCAAAACTCCGGGGTGGTAATGGACGGACTGACAGCTGGAGAGAGGAAAGCTGGAGTATTTATCTCTGCCAGGATAACGGGGACACTACTGGGGACACAGAAACAAAAACATAAGCACATGGCAAAACAATAACAGACGGGAATGACATGCACATGAGATTAAAGCATGGGGTAAACATGGAAAAAACACCAGGGTTAGACAGGAATCCTCACAACAATAGTAGTATCAAAACACTGCCTAATCATTTTATCCCCAAGGAACCCCTGTGGCATTTGCCTGTGACAGCCAGAAGTGGCTACTGCATCCAGAGGTGATGCCGACCTACTGCCCCCACCGGTTTTCCCTGACAGTACCCCGCTCTGGGTCAAGATGCCCTGGCTCACACGTGTGCAGAGGATCCTCTTTAGGCCTTTTCTTCTGATCTGTTCTTTTACGCGAGAGGAACTCTTTTTGCAACTGAAGGGCCGGGTTTGGTATGCCCAATCTCTTCAACTATAGACCTGGCCATGAGAAGACCCGATGGGTGCTAGGTGGTTGCATATAATTGGCCAAACTGACTATTCGGAATCCCAGGGTGCGATGTAGCCCCCCGAGAGACAAAAACAGATGAAAGCTGTTTTCTGACTGGTGTACCATTTTGAACAGGACACCAGTGCAATGCCCTGTGCCTGCTATACTTGGGTTCCCACAGTCCCTCCTCTATAAGGGCCAGTCTCCCTCTTCCATTGTATTTTCAGGCGGCCCCATTTCGGGGCAGCCTACCTAGGTCGACATTGACACAGTGGTGTCCCTCTGCCAAAAACTCTGCAATTGCGTCCTCAGAGTGGCTGAAAAGCCCCTCCAGGAGACATACACTAGGCACAGGAGATCCTAGACGTGCCTTTTGAACCCCTGACACAGGTGGAGCCGAGATGGCTATTGGCCAAAAGGGGTATTTATCTATGGGGCGCCGTTTGTAAAATGTTGCACGTTCTAAAATCCTGCGCAGTTTTCGTACATTTAGCGTTATCATATGAATAAAAAATGTTATATTCACATGTCACTTTTTCAAACATTTAGAGACAAAATCATGTAAATACATGCAACAACTTTTCCAAGTACAATGTTTGGCAGTAACACAAAGTTGGTAAATAATAAATGTTAAATCTAAATGCTAAATCTAAATGTTATATATAAACTATTATATATAAATGGACCATCGCCGAGCATCGCCAAACGCGGCCGCGATCGTTCCCCCCGCCCCGTTTAACGGACGGTCCGGCCCCCGTCGATCGGCCCATCTGCAGCCGTTCGAGATGGTCCGATCGACGGAGTGAGAAACAGCCGCGGTGCGCGGTACCCCTGCTCTATAGCAAGAGCTAATTCATACGGCAGCCATCTTGGCTTGCTGCATGAATTACCGTAAATATTGTAAATTGTCAGTCGTCATGTCTGACCTTTAAACTTAACATTTAGATTTACATTTAGATTTAACATTTACATTTACATTTAACATTTAGATTTAGCATTTACATTTAACATTTATTATTTATTTATTGTGTTACTGCCAAACATTGTACTTGGAAAAGTTGTTGCATGTATTTACATGATTTTGTCTCTAAATGTTTGAAAAAGTGACATGTGAATATTGTCCTGCTTTTTTTGTTCATATGATAACGCTAAATGTACGAAAACTGCGCAGGATTTTAGAACGTGCAACATTTTACAAACGGCGCCACATATTTATCTCCTTGCCATTTCAGCCGCCAAAACTATAGGCGAGCTGCATGCCCTGTTGGTGAGCATATCATGTCAGAGGGTTACCTCAGATGGCCTAATGCAGTGGCACTCCCGAGGGTGTGGTCACGCTCACGCAGCCTGCACTGTTTGACCCCCCCTCTTCAGGAGAGGTGAGGTCAAGTCTACGGTGACAAGTGGGGGTCGTCTTTGCTTGGATACAGCAGTTCTTTTTCAGTTACGCCGGGACTAAGGAGGGCTGTGTTGTCAGAACAGCGCCCATCCTACTGGTTTGTGTGAAGCATTGCCTCTGCCTCTGCCAGGATTATTAGAACTCTAGTTACATACGTAACTTTCGTTTTCATTGATTTTTTTTCACATCACAGTATTTTAGCTACAATAAAACCTTTATTGTATGGGTATTTCTGGGGAAATAAACAGATACTTATTGCCTGAAGCTTAAAATTGTTTTAAAACACACAAGCTAAAGTTTTTTTTCTCTTTTTTTTTTTTTTTCTCAAACAGTCCACTGCTAAATATAATCCAGCTCCAGGCTCCAGCTAGAGTTCAGTAAGAGAAATAGTGGAGTTAAATCATTTTTGCAGTCAGTAGCGTCTCACTCTCCACTCTGCCAACACATTTAGTAATACCCCAAATCCGTTTAGGCTCACATGAATGAGTGAGTGAGGGTGTCAAGGTTATACTTTTTTCTTTTATTCTGTCTAAACATGGTCTTTGGTACTCAGTGCCCTTACCAATGAAAACTTAGTACAGGGATGAGAATGAGAGGAGCTGGGAGAGGGTGGGTCTACTTGAAACATAGAGAAGTGAGTTTTGAAATGAGTTTAATGCTTAAAGAGGCAAAGAACAGATGGCATGTGTGTAGGTGTCTGGGTGTGTGTATGTAAAAGGAGGAAGCAGAGGAGGCAACAACCTTGATCTAAAGGGAAGAAAACATCCTCCACTTCCTGAAAGGCAGAGTTCCCCAGCACAACAAAACGTGCAATGGCAAACGTCTTCAAATAGACTCAATAATTAATTTGTCTGTAACACAGACAAAGTGACTGCTCCTCTGAAGCAGTCGAGGCACACACACACAAACATATACGTTAAGAACACCAAATCACCATACTAGCCCACACATGCACAGAGGTGTTTATATCTGACACATTGCAGTTTACATGCTACTTTTTCACGCATTTAACATAAACTTGCTAATACAGACAAATTGAGTTAAATCTATTGACGGAGGGATGGATATACTGAAGTAATCACATGAGTAGGTAGGTGTTGGGAAAATTAAAATAAGTTAATTGCAAGTGGACAGATGTTGGATGTGGAAGGATTTGTGAACCAGGATCTGGGTATTTTCCTAAGGAACTCATTTTGTGAAGTTTTATTGCTTAGGTGTAAACAAAGCTTCTCTTCCATCACCATCAACCATGATGGACAATGCTATCTCTCTCTTTTTGATGTGGAGGTGATCAGTGGGAGCTAATCCAGTACTTCCCTCCAGAGGAGTAGGGTTTGCATTCATCCACAGTGACTTATATTGCATTATCACCCATGCGTTACATTTTACAGTGGAGCAGTTAGTGGTTGAATGTCTTGCTCAGGGACACTTCGACATGGCACAGCCGGGATTTGAACCGCCAACCTTGCGGCTCCCAGCAGCCGGTTTAGGTAGATAAGGATTATTTGGAGAGTAAGTAGGTTAGTAGGTAAGTGCGCACAGCAGGTAGATAAGGGAGCACTTCTGCTACCATGGAAACAGGCCACCATCACTTTACTATGTGACTGAACAAATGATTCTGGCCATTTAGTGGTGGCTGAGGTACATCGAGGTACAACTCTCTCTCCCCCTTTCTAAGGGCTGCGTTCACACCTGAACCACAGTTAGCGAATAACACGATTTGTATTCTGTCTGTTGCAATTTTTTTCTTATGAATTAAAATATATAATAATAAATCTAAACTATCATATGTAACATCATATTTTTTGCAGAGACAGACGGTCAATTTGAGTAAGGTCATTGTGTATCCTATGCAATGACGCGGATTCGCGTTAATACGTAAAGGCACCAATTGGCCAATGCAATATTGACTCCTGTCTACAATTTGTCAAATCTTTAAAATATACGGTGGTGCCACCATTTATGGGGGCTTTCATGAAACATTCTTTGGTAATCGTGCTCTGCAGACAGCCTTATGTATGTACATGTAGAGAGTGAGAGTCAGTCAGTGGGGGACTCGGGCTCTTGATGAGCCGACGGGAAGAAACTTAGTGTGTGGGGGGGAAGTCTTAGTCCTGATGGACCTCAGCCTCCTGCCGGATGGAAGGGGCACAAACAGACGGTGATGGAGGAGCAGAGGATGGACTCGATGATGGCCGTGTAGAAGTGAACCATCATCTTCTTTGGCAGGTTAAATTTCCTCAGCTGCCTCAGGAAGAACACAAGGTGAGGGGGGATGGTGGGGCTACGTTCTTCCTGAAGTCCACAACCATCTCCACTGTCTTCAGGGTGTTGAGCTCCAGGTTGTTCTGGCTGCACCACGTCACCAGGTGGTCAAACTCCCACCTTAAGGCGGACACATCCCCACCAGAGATCAGTCCAATGAGGGTGGTGTCATCCGCAAACTTCAGGAGCTTGACGGACTGGTGAGTGGAGGTGCAGTTGTTGGTGTACAGGGAGAAGAGCAGAGGGGAAAGAACACAGCCTTGGGGGGAACCGGTGCTGATGGACCGAGAGGCAGAGATGTATTTCCCCAGCTTTACCTGCTGCTTCCGGTCGGACAGGAAGTCAGTGATCCACTTGCAGGTGGATTCGGGCATGTGCAGCCGGGAGAGTTTGTCCTGCAGCAGAGACAGGATAATGGTGTTGAAGGCAGAGCTGAAGTCCACAAACAGGATCCTGGTGTAGGTTCCTGGGCATTCCAGATGCTGGAGTACGAAGTGGAGGCCCATGTTGAGAGCATCGTCTACAGACCTGTTGGCTCTGTAGGCGAACTCCAGGAGGGGGTTGGTGAGGGTCTTCAGGTGGGACAGGACTAGCCGTTCAAAAGACTTGATGACTACTGAGGTCAGGACGACGGGCCTGTAGTCATTCAGTCCTGTGATCGTGGGCTTCTTGAGGACAGGGATGATGGTGGAGCCTTTGAAGCAGGCTGGAACGTGGCATGTCTCCAAGGTGTTGAAGATGGCAGAAAACACCGGAAACAGCTGGTCAGCACAATGCTTCAGGGTACGGGGTTCTGTTTATAAAAGAGACGGTTCTCTTCAGGATAGAGAGGGTTGTTAATGGTGAGGGGCAGTGGGGGAGAGGAGGGTAATACAGAGGTGTGAGCCCCTGATGGGTCGGGAGAGGGAGGGGTGGGGGATGAAGTCAGGACATTGTCTTTTAAATCTGCAGTAGAACTCATTCAGCTCGTCTGCCATGCGGAGGTTTTGTTGGCTTGTAGTTTGTGGGGTGCTTAAAGCCTCTCCAAACTGAAGCCGAGTTACTTGCTGAGAACTGTTGTTGAGGTTTCTCAGAGAACAGTCGTTTATCTTCTCTCACCACCTTGCTAAACCTCTATTTTGATTCTGTGTACAAGTCTTTGTCCCCACTCCTAAATGCCTGATCCTTCTGGAGTTGTAGTTTTCTGAGTTCTGCTCCGTTGTTATAACTCACCCTGGTGCATGATGGTACACATCTGTCCCCACAGAAGCCAATGTAAGAAGTTACAGCCTCTGAAGTCATCCAGATTGTCAGTATAACATCAGTTATTCATTCGATAGTTTTTCTAATCCATTTATCAATTATTATTTTCATTACTCTGTAATTTAAGAACATAAAAAAGTAATGGAAAAAATAAAAATAGGGCGGCATGGTGGTGTGCAGTGGTGGTTAGCAGTGTCGCCTCACAGCAAGAAGGTTCTGGGTTCAACTCTACCCAGTGGCCTTTCTGTGTGTCTGCATGTTCTCTCTGTTTCTGCGTGGATTCTCTCCAGGTACTATGTCTTCCTCCGGCAGTCCAAAGACATGCTCTGGGGATTGTGTTACAACACTCAACATAATACATCATCAGTATTGGTATTATTTACCAGCGAAATTTCCAAACCAAGAAGGACAGGGGATCCATGTTGGACTCACATTCACACACTTTGCCTCTTAACAGAGGCAACAGAAATGTCAGCTTGATTTTTCCCAACAGGGAAGCATTGCTATCTGTCCCTCCCATTATTATACACCTCTTTAGCACACTCCTCAATTCTATGTTAGGGGAATGCCAGACATTCCCTCCCTGCACAGCGCCTATCAGACTGGCGACTAGGGGCTTCTTTTTCACAACTTTAAAGTCGTTGCTTGTTACATATAGAAGGCCTCTTGATAGGGTGATACCTGATGCAGGAAAACCACTTCAGTGCCGGTGTCTCCTCGTAGATGAATATGCTTTTATTCTGACATGTCAACTCCTCGCTTTCCTGGTTACCAAACCGTTAAAGCTGCTAATCTTGATTCCAGATCTATTTTTATTCAATGTAATCAGACAGGTGAAAACAAACAGTTTGACCTGTGAGACAAAGACTGAAGAGGAAATAGAATGACAGGAAAAGGCTACAGTGAAAAATATTTAAATTAGTTAAATTGAGTTAAGTCTGCCTCTCATTCTAACATTTTCTGTGGAATATAAAGACATCTCAGTAATTTTCCTGAAATATTCAGCTCCCTGTGCAGTTATTGATGTATCTCAAGGTCTGTTTTCATTATAGCCTGGATAAAAAGCACAGCACCCTCTCTGTCATACCCTCACTGGATTTATCACAGAGATACGGTAGGCTTTTGAAAAGACCGTAAATCATGGCAGAGCTTTTCCAATATCCTGTGTCTCATGCAGAACAGGGGAGCTGAGTGTAATCATTGAGTTTGTGGAGAGGTTGAAGGATGATTAGGATGTTAAAGGCTTTCTTTCAGATCGCGCGTGCAGTTCATCT
Organism: Pungitius pungitius; assembly: GCF_949316345.1. NCBI lineage: Eukaryota > Metazoa > Chordata > Actinopteri > Perciformes > Gasterosteidae > Pungitius > Pungitius pungitius. Next base: position 25,869,890 of record NC_084901.1, on the reverse strand, counting down.
AGTGCAGGCTTTGCTTGGGAGAGCTTAACTCAAACACATGAACCTTTCAGAGACACTGACACAACCACACAGACACACACACATACCCACCCTCACAAGCTGATTGGGCAAGGTAAGAGTTGGAATGGCTAAGAGCATCATAGGTCCCTGCTACGCTCTAATGGCCCCTTCAGCAGACATTATGCTACCTAATTATATTATACAACTAGCCAACACAGCTGATAAAGTTAAAAAGCATCCACCAGGTTACCCATTTTAGTCCGGAACAGACATTCGTTCCTCTCCCCGATTTGTCCATTTTATGTATCCACATTCCATAATACCACTAGCTGCATAATGTCAAAATGCTTTAACCTACAGGAATGTAGTAGGGATGCCAAAGTTTTCTCATTCTTCCTGCTGATGTAACACTTTTGTCTTCCTAGGCTACATTTTTCAGTTCAGATGAAAGAGTGAAGGAGGCTTCTTCACACAATACAAATCCACGGAGGGCAAAGATCTAAATGTCCTCTGTCCCTAAAACACAATTTTGTATGGTCTGATGATTATTGGGGAAAGAAATTCTGCAGCCTTCGGTGGTCAGCAAGATTTATCCTTTTATTTCAACAGTGACCAAAGCCAACTGTCTTTGAAATAATGACACTTGTGTATGTATGCATCATTTAGGTAACAAGGCTGTGTTTCTGTGCGCGGATCAGAGCACATCACACACACAAGCAGTCAAGAGAGCAATTTAATCAATCTCCTTGTCTGGGCCTCAGGTCTGTAAGCTTAAATACATCAGGTGTCGCGTTTGCATACTTTACTTAGCCCACCGAGATAGATTTGTCATCGGAGTTGAGGCCATGCTTCATATTTCTCTTCAGCCATCGATCGGCAGGGCGCCTGCTGACCCGTACCTTCTTTGAGCCGGTGAATGTTGTGTCCTATCTGGTGCAGATGCGAGAGCACTTGGCAAGGATGACCAAATTGGCCCAATCGCACCTGGCTGAGCTACAAACACAGCAGAAAACCTGGTGTGATAAGTCTGTAAGGGAGCGGAATTTTGACTGAGGTCAGAAGGTACTAATAATAATAATAATAAATCGAACTTGTATAGCGCTTTTTTGGACACTCAAAGACGCTTTACATGGGGGAAAAAAAAAGGGGGTTTACGCAAAAGCTAGTTTGAACAGGTGGGTTTTGAGCACTGATTTGAAGGAAGGTAATGAGTCAGAGTTTCTAATGGGCTGTGGGAGTGAGGGTGGGGGCGGCGATGGCAAAGGCTCGGTCCCCCAGGGTTCGGCGGTTAGTGCGAATGATAGGGGTGAGGCGGTTGGTGCCTGCTGAGCGGAGGTGGCGGGTGGGCTGGTGTTGTTGCAGGAGCTCAGAGAGGTAGGGCGGAGCCAGGTTATGGAGGGACTTATAATTGAGGAGGAGGAGCTTGTATTGAATCCGATATTGAACGGGGAGCCAGTGGAGCTGTTCGAGGACCGGGGTGATGTGTTCTCTGGACCGGGTATGGGTGAGGAGGCGGGCAGCAGAGTTCTGGATGTATTGCAGTTTTTGGAGATGAGTGGTGGGAAGTCCATAGAGGAGGCTATTGCAGTAGTCGAGTCTGGAAGAGATGAATGCGTGGATGAGGATTTCTGCTGTTGACTGGGTAAGGGAGGGGCGGAGGCGGGCAATGTTGCGGAGGTGGAAGAAGGATGTTTTAGTGATGTGGTTAATGTGCGTTTGGTATGAGAGAGTGGAATCCATTATGATGCCGAGGTTGCGTACAGAGGGGGAGGGGGTGACATTGTGACCGTCGATGTGGAGGGTAAAGTTCTGGACAGAGGAGAGGAGAGATTTGGGGCCGGTGATGAGGAGTTCAGTTTTATTGCTGTTGAGTTTGAGAAAGTTATTGTCCATCCAGGTTTTGATGTCGGAGATACAGTCAGTGATGGTGGAGAGGATAACCGGGGTGATGGATTTGGTGGCGATGTAGAGTTGGGTATCGTCAGCATAGCAGTGAAAGTTGAGTCCATGGTGGCGGATGATCCGACCGAGGGGAAGCATGTAGATGGTAAATAGGAGGGGGACGAGCACGGAACCTTGGGGGACGCCGTGGGTGACAGGGGAAGTGTGGGAGTTGCAGTTGTTGACAGAGACAAAGTGGTGACGGTCGGAGAGGTATGAAGTGAACCAGAGGAGTGCTGTGCCGGAGATGCCGATTGATTGTAGACGGTGGAGGAGGATGGTATGGTTTATTGTGTCAAAAGCTGCGGAGAGGTCGAGGAGGAGGAGGATGGATATGGAACCAGAGTCAGGGGATCATTTGTAACTTTAAGAAGTGCTGTTTCTGTGCTGTGGTGTGAACGGAATCCGGATTGAAATTTTTCGAAGAGATGGGAGGAGTGGAGATGTTGGTGGAGTTGAGTTATGACGGCGCGTTCCTAAATTTTTGAAAGTAACGGGAGATTGGAGATGGGTCTGAAGTTGTCCAGGTTGTCAGGGTTAAGGCTGGGTTTTTTCAGCAGGGGAGTGATGGAGGCAAGTTTGAGTGGGGATGGGACAGATCCAGAGGTAAGGGAAGTGTTGATGATGCTGGTGATGAGAGGGATTAGAGTTGGTATGCAGGTTTTAAGGAGGGAAGATGGAATCGGGTCAAGCTGAGAGAGAATTTCATGTTTGTGAGAAGTTTGGTGGTTTCGGAGGGAGACAGAGGAGAGAAGGAGGGAAGGCAATGGAGTGTGAGTGGAGCGTGTTCATGTTCAGAGGGAAGAGAAGCGGAGGAAGTGGATGCAAGTGAACAGTGTATGGTATGGATTTTAGTATGATAGGATGACAGGAAGTTATTGCATTTGTCAGTAGTGAATGTGGAGGTTATATTGTCCTTGGGTTTAGTCAGTTTTGCAAAAGTGGAGAATAGTTTGCGGGGGTTGGAAGAATTTGAGTGGATGAGTTGTGAGTAGAAGTTGGACCGGGCAGTTTTGAGCGCGGAGTTATATGTGGTTACAGCTTGTTTGTAGGCTTGGGCATGGACAATGAGACCGGATTTTTTATGGAGCCTTTCAAGTTGTCTTTTTTGTTTTTTGAGATTGTGGAGATCTGGGGTGAACCAAGGGGCGGAGGTGGAGAAGGAGACTGAGGCAGTTTTGAGGGGGGCTGTTTGGTTGAGGCAGGAGGAGAGTGTGTGGTTGTAGAAGTTGACGAGATCAGAGGCAGTTGGATCTGAGGGAAGCGAAGAACTGGTGAAGGCATGGGATATGGATGCAGAGAGAGCGATGGGACTGATTGATTTCAGGTTACGGAATGTAATTGTTCTTGAGTGTTTGGCAGTGGGAGAGGGGGTAATAATGTCCAGGGTGATGACCAGATGATCAGAAATTGTGAGGTCGGTCAATGACAGGTTATGTATGGTGAGGGAGGATGTGGAACAAACCAGGTCCAGGATGTGTCCATGATTGTGTGTGGGGGAAGTAACATGCTGGGTGAGGCTGAGGCAGTTTAAAATATCCAAAAAGTCAGATGTGAATTTAGCTGTAGGGGAGTCAATATGGATGTTGAAGTCACCGAGAAGGAGAACAGATGGGGAAATAGTGGACAGCTGAGTTACAAAATCTGTGAAATCTGAAAGAAATGCTGGGCAGTTTTAGGGGGGGCGGTAGATGACTGCAACGGTAAGTGATTGGGAGCCGGGAAGTCTGAAAGCGAGGTGTTCAAAGGAAGATACAGCCGGGATGGAGATGGAGCGGAGGGAGATGGAGCGGAGGGAGATGTCGCTGCGATGGATAACTGCGATGCCGCCGGTCCAAACGGGGTTTGTCAATGTAGGAGTATCCAGGTGGGGTGGTCTGATTTAGTGCAATATATTCCATGGGTTTGTGCCAGGTTTCTGTGAGACAAAGTATATCCAGTTTATTGTCATTGATGAATTCACAGAGGAGCCGGCTTTTATTGTTGAGTGATCTTGTATTGAAGAGTGCTGTTTTAAGAGGCTTTTGTTGTGAAGTCCATGTGGCGGAAGTTGAGACGAGCAGGAGGTTAGATGAAGTCACGTGATGAGTACGCAGATGACGTATGCGGATGTTGTTGTGCCTGTGTACGAGCGGGAGTGAGCTGCGGGCGGACCAGAGAGATGGAATACTGTTTTCGCCACTGAGGTTGTAGAGAAGGCTGCGTCTTGAGCCTCGGTGGATGTAGGGGCGACGACGGAGAAGGCAGTGTTGTTGCAGAGTTGTTGTGATATCCAAAGGAGGAGGTGCGCGGTGGTTGAATCTGAAGAGCTGCAAGGACGTGTATCGAAGCGCCATGGACGGAGCCGGGGATGGCAACAGCCGCGGAGAGGCCAACAAGAAAGCCACGAACAGTAGCCGCATTGCTGGCAGGCTGCTCCGGAGTGCAGGTCGGCCGGTAGCCGGGTTGTAGTCCGGGTTGTAGTCCGCTGCCCGAGCAGAACACAGCGCGGTTAGGCCATAGGCAGCCCCGGGAGCTAGCTTGATGGTGGTCACAGCAGAGTTCCACCGTGACAGGCGGCAGAACCGGGCGACCAGGCGAAATACAGTGAGATACAGTCCAGATCTTGAGGGAGGGTCAGATGCCACTGGTACCAGGCGAAATCGGTACGTAAAAACCGTTTAGTTTCAAACAAACTTTTTCGACCGGAGTGAGAAGCGGCAGCCAAAACGCGCCAGCGTCCTCTCAAAAATGGTCATGTTGCTTAGTATCCGGCACGGATAAAGCACTTTTTCCGAGTAGTACGATATCTGTGCTCGGATTGAATAAAAGTCCTCATTGGGTAGCTGTCTGTGTCTGCGTTCTGTGATTGGCTGGTAGTCACAGCGCCCCTCCCCTACACGCACACTGTTTGTGTTGCTGTGTCCCGCTCGGCTCACTCATACAAAGAACTCCTCTCTCCCTCCCTCAGTCATCAGGTTCGTGGGTCTTTCCCGATAAATTTATAGGATTTCTTCGGCTTCAGGTTTATTTATTTTTTACTTCAGTTTGTTGTTCTTAACTAGTAGAGTTCAGTTAAAAGTGGGGCTTGTTAAGACGGGGTGCTTAAGAATGTGACTCGCGTTGCGTCTCTGCCTGTCGGAGATCAGAAAACTGGTTAGAGTCGGCTCTAACCAGTTTTTTTTTTTTTTTTTTTTAACTTCACGCACTGACCTCTCTCTCTCTCTCTCTCTCTCTCTCTCTCTCTCTCTCTCTCTCTCTCTCTCTCTGTCTATGGCTCTCTTCACGCACTCAGTGTCTGACGTTGACTAGTTGTGTTAAATAACAAAATATTAATATTACAAATTAAGCACACACACACACACACACTTCCCCTCTCTCTCTCATGATCATCAGTGATCAGAATAATGAGTGATAAACATAAATTAAAGCTGCAAGCAGCGATGAACGGGCCTTCCCCTCTTCTTGCATGTCGGGGGGGCAGCGGTCGGCCGGACTCGCGGGTTCATGTAAAAAAACAAAATATGTTAAACATGAAAAATTAAATCACTGCCCCTGCATACTGAACAAATATTACATCCTGGGTTCATTTAACACATTTTAAGCCACATCAGGAGTCTTAATAAATAAGTTGTGGCGATATACAAAGTGCAAAACCGAAATAGAGGTAAAAAAAACAGATTTGCCGCACTGGGAATCGAACCCACATCTCCAGCGCTGGTGGAAAAGAGCTCTGCAGATGAGCTATCTGCTCTGATACAATTTTGTAATTCAAAACGTCCCTCAAATAGGATTAATGACTCTCTTGCAAAACTACAGGGAATGGTCACACTAAAAAAATTATAACTGACTTCCTGTTTGTTTTAGAGCATAGTCCTCAGAGACTTTTTAAGTCTCTCTGTAATACATTTGTTAAAAAATCATCACACTTGTAGGTCAAACAAACAGGGTGCCGACGCCGCTTCGTCGAAACTTTTTAACTTTTGATCCAAAACTCTACATCAGGTCTGTATAGGTCATCACCTAGGACACTCAGTGAGCTTTTGGAGTTTTGGAGTTTGCCAAGGCTCAGAAGATGTGCTTGAACTTTCATGCGAAGATGGTGTCGTCACAGCAACAAAGTTTGTTCAAAACTCCCAATATTCACGGTGACCTATCATCACAGTCTAAGTTTAAGGCTTAAATTCCAATTGAAGTGGATCAGATTAAAGGGCTAGGAAATGGACATCTGACTGTAGAAATTTTGCATTGACCTAGGCCAATAGGTGGCGCTATACCTTTTCGAAAATCCTTTCATGGCAATACTTATAGGCCTTAACAAGCATCATGAATTAAAATTTCTAGCCAGAAATATCAATGTTCCTTGTAGTTATACCATTTTACATTTTTGAGGAAAATCGTCAAAAATCGTCCAAACTCACGCCCAGGTAGTTTTATGAAAACTCTTGATTTCAATAACTTTTGACCCCAAGGGTGTCAGGATCAACTTGCCTGATTTTGAAATCGATCGGATTTAAACTCGGGGGAGTTCGTTCGTTTGTAAAACCAAAATACGGTGGAAATTGCGAAAAACAAGCAAAAATACAGAGAATCACTATAGTACAGAGAACCCTAATGTTTGATTTTTTTTAAATTTCAGGGAAAGTTCTAGTACCCAATGTGAACATGTCCTAAAGATTTGGTGGCGACAGGCCTTTTACTTTTAAAGTTATTGGTCTTTCCTTTTTAGGCCACACCCCCAACAACTTGATTGGTCCATCAATTAAAAACCCAATGAGAGATCAACAAGCTTTTAATAACTTTTGATGGCATTGAGCCAATGATCATTTTGCTGAAGATTTCGTGAAAATCAGACCAAGCGTCTGGGAGGAATTCGCAAAAACGTGTTTTTCACAAAATTCAAAATGGCGGACGTAAAACGGTAGGCGCATTTGCATACCATGATTGACTTTTTTGTAGAGCCCATCCAAGAGCACCTGTGTGCAAAATGTCAAGTCAATCGGTAAAAGTGGACAAAAATGTCCCCAGAGGCAGCACTTTAGGGGGCGCTAGAGAGCACTTTCTTTCATCCCCAAATTGCGCGACCCCAAGAATATCAAAATTTTCGCACTTCTGAAGCGCCTGCAAAAATTCAAGAGTTTTTGAACATGGCAAAGGCCCCAAAAGTGCGATTGAAGTGGTGAAATAATAATAAGAAGAATTCTTTGAATAACAATAGGGCTTTCGCCCCACTTTCAGTCGGCTCAGGCCCTAATTAACATAAGAATTAAGAAGGAACGCTGTTTTAACCACAGAAATGCGTCAGTACAGTACACTGTTTTCCAAATTCATGTATGATTGGTCATATCACCTGTTAATCAAGCTCCTTGCAAAGGGTCAATTGCATGTTTAAAAAAGAGCATAACGGTTAAAGCCCAGCCCATTTCAAGACAACCCGACAACTTCCGGGTTAGGCCCCGCCCAATCCGAGTACATAATGCTGTTCTCGCTCATCTCTATTGCTTAGCACTGAAAGTAAACTGTTGGCGAGATAGCAAGGCCAGTATGAAGTCAGAAGGAAACTTTGGCCGACCACCTATGAAATTTCCAAGTCAGGCAAAGACGGTCCAGGAAGAATTCTGCACATTAACCTCCTTAAACAATGGGTTCCCTCTCCTGATCAAACTGCCTAATGATTAGGCAGGTGGAGGAAGAAGAGGAAATGGATGACCAACACTTACCCCAGCCAGCTCTAGGAGATGTTCAGCTGAATCACTTGTCACCCCAGCAGCAACTTGAGGTGAGGGCCTGTGGGGTGTATGGGTTGTATGGGCGACAGAGGAATCTGCCAGTAGCCCTTAGTCAAATCCAGCGTCGTAAAAAAACGTGCAGTGCCCAGCCGGTTCAGGAGCTCGTCGACCCGGGGCATTGGGTAGGCATTGAATCGTGACACGTCGTTCACCCTGCGATAGTCCACACAGAACCGCTTTCTTAGCCACCAGAACGATGGGGCTGCTCCAGGCACTGTTGGACTCTTCTATGACCCCCATCTCCAACATAGCAGCCAGTTCTTCCCGAACCACTTTTCTTTTGTGTTCTAGCATTCTGCAGGGTTGTGACCTTACCGTCACCCATTCGAGGAGTCTCGATTTGGTGTACTATCAGGTCGGTCCGGCCTGGCAGGGGGGAGAACACGTCAGCAAACTGCTTCTGCAACTGGCCCTCAGAGAGACAGGCCTCACACGGGAGCGGGGTGGGATTGGCCGATTTTGCACCTCCAGCCCCAGGTCCTCTCTTTCGGATACTGAGGAAATCAGAGAAACAGACTCCGCCTCCCTCCAGGCTTTGAGGAGGTTTAGGTGGTATATCTGTGTATCACCGCCCCTGTCAAACCGCACCACCTCATAGTCGACGTCCCCCACCTGCCGTGTGACCTTGAAGGGCCCTTGCCACTTAGCCAGGAGTTTAGAGTTGGAAGAAGGAAGTAATACAACCTTACAATACCAATACCTTTTCTCCCGGTGTGAATTCTCGCAGCCTGGCTCCTTTGTTGTACAGCCGTTGTTGCCGTTCCTTGGCCTGGAGCAAATTCTTACGTGACATCCTTCCTAGTGTGTGGAGATTTGCTCGCAGGTCCAGGACGTACTGGATCTCATTCTTGCAGGGGCTCGGACCTTCCTCCCAGCTTTCTTTAATAAGGTCTAGCACCCCCCTTGGCGTCCTGCCAAACAGAAATTCAAAGAGAGAAAATATATTAAGCAATGGCACTGCCTCCGCATACCGGGTTGCGTAATCCTTGAGGACTAGCACAAAGCGGTATCCGCGTGTGCTCCGGTGGAATGGCCAGATGAGGTCCATGCCGATGCGCTCGAACGGGACCTCCACCAACGGTAGCGGCCGCAGCGGGGAACGCGGGACGGCTGGTGAATTAACCAATTGACACTCCTGGCAGGACGCACACCAGCGGCGCGTCCCCCCGGATGCCTGGCCAATAAAATCGGGCCATTATCCGGTCTAGTGTTTTCCTGTATCCCATGTGACCCGCCATCGGATTATAGTGAGCCACCTGGAAAATCTTTTCGGCACCAGCAACTGGGTGTTTTCCTGCCCCGTCCGAGTGTCACGACTCACTCTATACAGTCTGTCCCTAATCAATGGGAAGTGCGGGTACGACTGTCCTGCGTCAGGGCGCACCAGTTGACCATCAATTCTTATCACTTGGTCGTAGGCCGAGCGTAGAGTATCGTCACGAGACTGCTCGGGTCGAAAATTTTCCATGGAGCGGAACTCGGAGCCTCCCGTCGAGACTCCGCCGGTTCCCCCTCTCCCCCGGCGGCGTCGGACGACCTCGCATCACCACTGAGCACAGCACACATACCGCATGTCTCTGTCGGTCGTGAACGCACCCCGCAGCCTGTCCCATTGGTGTGTTAAATCCCTCACAATCCGTTCCCAAAATTACGGGGTGCGTCAGGTGGGAGCTAACCGTGACCTTTATCCTATATTTTTTTTCTACTATGGGATACTCGAGAACGTCCCCATGCACACACCTTATCCTCACCCGGGACGAACCAGGCTCTGGTGGATCATGGACTGCGTACAGCCCGAATCCACCATCGCCTGGCGTGTACCCCCTGGATTCTTACCGGAACGCGGTACATCACTCCCGGGCCGGTGAAGGCTGATGGGGCGCCGGCAACCCGGATCACTTGTCCCACCTCCATCAGCGGACAATCCCTCCGGAGGGCAGGGAACATTCCCCCAGGAACTGCCGGTTTGCCTCCACCTGGTCACGCTGGATGGCCGCCAGCTCATTGATCATCTGTCCCAGCGCCCTGATGGGCTGGGCCGGCATCCGCTGCGTTCTCTCGTCGTCCGCCATTGTAATTGCCCCCCCGCCGGTGCCACTGTGGGGTGTATGGGTTCAGGGGAGGGGTTTCCAGAAGGAAGAGGACACGGCAAGGTTGCGTCTCAAGGGACATTTATTTATTTTTTACGATTCTCTCCGGCTCGCTCGTCCGGCGTCCCCTCTCTCCTTCCAGCTCGCCGCTACTGTCTTTAAATAGCCAGGGAGAGAAGCAATTGGTTATTAGATGCAGCTGAACTGATTACGCCTCCACCTGGCACTGTTACCTGAGCCGCTCCCCCCCTCTCTCTCTCCTGCAGCCGAGACCCAACCACGCCCGCCACCACAGGGCCCTTTGCTTTTTTTCAGAATATCCTGGGCTCACCACTGAAATTGACCATGATATTGAGTTGAAGCGTGACGCTGTTGGAGGAGAATGAGCTAACGAGTCCCAGACCTTCTCCAAGAATCACTAAAGAAGGAAGTGGATTTTATGCTGAGGCTGGGGATCAAAGAGCCGTCCAAGAGTGAGTGGTGCCATCCTGTGGTGCTTGTTCTGAAAAAGGATAGCACAATACAATTTTGTATAGACTTCCGTTACCTGAATTTTGTGACAAAATGTAATGCCTATCCCACTCCACGTACAGGTGACCTTATGGATCGCCTGGGTAACTCTAAATATCTGACGACCATAGACCTTTCAAAGGGCTACTGGCAGGTTCCATTGACTCGCCAGTCCTGAGAGCTCTCAGCGTTCAAGTCCCCATTGCGGTTATTCCATTTTAAGGTCTTACCTTTCAGGTTGCACGGGGCACCTGCCAGTTTCCAAAGACTCATGAACCCGGTGTTATGGGGGTTAACCAGCTGCTTATCTGGGTGACATTGTGATTTGCAGATGTTGCTCCCACGTGTCGCTGTAAAACATCCAGGAGGTTATGCAGCATCTTCAGAGGGCTGATTTGACAGTGAATCCACACAAATGTGCTGTTGCAAAGACTGAGACAGAACACCTGGGAATTGTCATTGGTGGTGGGGTGATCAGACCTCAGGTGGAAAAGGTCCGGGCCTTTGAAATATGCCCTCAGCCACTGGCAAGGAGTTACGATCGTTCTTGGGCATGGCAGGATTTTATAACAAATTTATCCCCATTGCGTTCCTCAGTCGCAAACTCTTCCCTAGGGAAGTTCGTTATTCCATCGTGGAAAAGGAATGTATGACGGTAAAGTGGGCTTTGGACTTCCTGAAATATTACCTTTTTGGGAGGAGAATTTGTCCTGGAGACGGACCACAAGGTTCTGAAATGGCTTCAACAAATGAAGGACACTAACAGCCGAATAACCCGTTGGTCAAACATCTGTGAAGGGGAGGAGTATGTGATTGCCCGGATACAGCCACACATGAGCGGTGACGTTACGCACGCACATACATACACCCATTAATATTTCTTGTAATTTGTCTTGCACATTTTTTTGTATTTTATTACATGCTCTCAATAGTTTCTGTTCATATATTTATTTGGCAATAATACTCAGACACGGTTTACTTCTCATTAAAACATTTATTTGAGTTACAGTGCATCACTGACTGGTTGAAGTGCACACAATCTAGTTAGTGTTGTGCAGTAATCACATTGATTAATGTTTCATTTCTTTGAGTTTAAGTTACCGCTGTGTTGCTGAGGAGTGGAGGACTGGAGCTTCGATGATCGGCTGGTTCCGTTGTGGTCCGCGTAAAATAAGGGCCGACATGCCGCTTCAAGCGAATATCTTCGCCAAAGTTGGAATATTTCAATTTCTGGTGAAAATTTTGCCCAAAGCTGTCTTTTACGAAAGCCAATCAGCGGTGAGATAATTGTCCACTTGCCATCACCGCCGTCCTCCTGCCAAAGCGTCAATGCACTTTCTGAAACTGCCGCTCACAAGACCCACAGGCGCTCCGCAGCTGAGACTGAATGCCTTGTAAGTTAGTTGGTGTCTGACGTTTTTGTAATTTCCACAACAAGTAGAAAGCAGAAATAATGTTTATTTCCATATTGGAAAGCGGAAATGATAACTTTACGTCTTTACGGAGACAAACTACGATAAGCCACGTCCCCTTTCCGGCGCTTATGAAGCGCAAGTCTACAATTACTCGGGCGAGTAAAGCCTTGCAAAAATTCTCGTCACCTTTGGAGTAAACGCAGCATTAGCATCCCTGCCTCAGATGTACTTTTTTGTCCCATTTAGCACATTTTTGCATCCTAAAGATAGCAGGCATGGTGAAAATGAATAAATACATGAATTAGATAATCTAAATATGCAATTTGAAGTTTCTAAAAACTTATGTCACTAATGCTTGTGCCTTAGTGACACAAAAAAGTGCTGACTTTGACAGATTGTTTTTGAACACAAAGTTGAGGTGTATTACCAGTTAGCCAGCAGATGAGACCAATTATAATATGAATAGATGAAATCCATCCATCCATCTTCAACCGCTTATCCGGGGTCAGGTCAGCTCCAGCAGGGGACACCAAACTTCCCTTTCTCGAGCCACGTCTACCAGCTCCGATTGGGGGATCCCAAGGCATTCCGAGGCAAGTGCAGAGATATAAACTTCGGCAATGGAAGTTTTGAACATACACCTGGGTAAAATTATCCTCACTACACTCTGACATTGGCTTTGTTGAAACGTGCCTGCGGCAACAAAATGAGAGAAAGCAAACCTAAATTCAGCAATGCAAAACTAGCGATCAGACATGGACAAAGTACTGTCCCCGTGCTGTTTACGGATCGCCGTACTAACAATTTTAGTAACACTTAAATGGAATTACATATCCGCCCGCCAAATGCGGGTGGAATTTTATTGTAGCGTAACGGCGGTTATTAAAGTGTATAGTAAAGTACATTGGGGGCAGCGGTGGTTCTTGTGCACCGACTACGGACCGCGGCAACTATTGTATCGGCGAGTTTCAAAGCAAACTTAGTTTATCCCAGCTGTCTCAGGCTAAAGCACTTCAGAGACTGATTTGCATGGAGATGAAGACCTGTTTAAAAGCTTAGGGCTGTTCAGCAGACGGTCGGCCAGCAGCGATCCGTGCCGACCTGCCTTCTCCGTTTTCTGGCGACGGTAGACAGTGCTTCCTTGGCTACATGAGCCAGTCTGTTAGAGTAGATGCACCTAAAATAATAAACTCATTGCAGGGATCTCAAGCCTCATGCATTGACCGTGGCACACGCATTTCAACTAGTTCACAAAGACTGTTACTGTGTGTGGTACGTTAGTTACTAAGCAACAATAATGCGTGAACACACGTGGCAGGTGGAGGGTTTTGATAAAACTGCTCAGTGCAAGTAAAGGATGTGGCGGCACATAGCCGGAGGGAAGACACAAAGGAGAAAAACTGGTCATGAAACCAAAAAATGAAGAGAAGACAAAGAAATGAAAATGGCCGTCTTATGATACAGCCAAGAAAATAATGTATTGCACCGATTGTAGGACGGTTGAGGGGGTTCCTTTTAGTAGTTGGGTAGATGTTATTTCACAGTAGAAACAATTAAGGACCATGTCAAAAGCATTGTGACTAAAAGGACAAAGTGTTTCGGTAATTAACTTTTAAACGAATCGTGACCCCAAGAATTGGTACCAAACGATTTCCACCCCTAATAATGAACGTTAAAAGTTAAAAGCTGTCTGTATGATTCATATCTGTTGACTTGCCTTCATTTTACAGTCTTGTAAACTTAACTGCTGGGTGCTGAGCAGCCCCCTTCCTAATTCATATATTTATTAAAGCAAGTACTTGGTAATGAAAAAGAAACAATAAGAGAAGTGTTATTGATGAAATGTCCACCCTCAATCATAATCTAAGTTCTATTTTCATTTTTTCTTGTTTTCAGATGAATGCTGAAAACTCATCACCACAATACCCCTGCAGTCAAACTTTCTCTCGCAATTAGATGCGCATTCTGAGAAGCTGATCGGATTGTTAAAAAGAAGAGGAGGACAAATAGCCAGACGCCTAGAGAGCATCATGGCCCCAATCATACTCTCTTGAGGGGTAACATTTGATTGAAAGGATAACAGGGCTCTAGCAAACCAACTTGTTGTTTTTCTGCCTTAAATAGGATGTTGTTGATTCGGGATGAGAATGTGTCCTGAAAGCACTCTGCATCATCATCATTATCTGTGTAGTTTGGGTAATTGGACCACTAACTAATTGGGTAATACTGTGGGCACCTGGGGATTATTTAAGGGTATAGCCAGCATGCATCTGGGTGACATATAGTTTTTTACCAGCGAGTCAGAGCAGCACAGCATAGGAAGGCAGCCAAGTTGTATCGTATGTGTTTGTTTCGCCTTTATTCCACAGCCACCAAAGAAAAAGATTGCTCGTACAACCTGATTTCTTACTGCGTGAAACTGCAGTAGTTGTTGGTCCCAAGGTTCTGAAAAAACATTTTTTATGTTCAGTACATGCCATGTATGTATAAATTATTTAGCATTTGTTTTATTTTTAGTTCAGTTCAGGAGGGACATTTCCTCACTGGCTACATACGCGTTGAACCTGAACTACCCTCGTGAACTCAAGTACACCTTTGAACAGGGCTGGACTGGGACAAAGGGCCCTGGCATTTTTGCTCAGACCGGCCCACCACAATCGGTTGGACACAACCACCAACCAGTACACTATCCTTGCGGTCCCTGTAGATATGCATATCTACTGTTCCGTTCCCAAAAACCCATACAAAGCTGAGAACTACTGTTTTGAGCCATTTAAAAAATAATTAAATTCAATTAAATTCATTTTATTTTGTATAGCCCAAAATCGCAAATTACAAATTTGCCTCAGAGGGCTTTACAGTCTGTACACATGCAACATCCTCTGTCCCGAAACCCTCACATCGGCACAGGAAAAACTCCCCAAAATATGAAAAAAACCTTCAATGGGGAAAAAAGGGAAGAAACCTTAGGGAGAACGTCAGAGGAGGGATCCCTCTCCCGGGATGGACAGACTGCAATGGATGTCATGTGTACAGAATCAACAATGTAAAAGATGTACAATACATTCAATTTCTCTAACTGAAATGATACATGTAATTGCAAGTAGCAGAACAGGTGTACGGCAGGACCACTGCAGGGACAACCTCCATCAGATAGAACCACCATCCACAGAGGCTTCTGTGGGGAGGGAGAGCAGAAAGATGTTGGTTTTTGATGACAGTAATATGAATCATATTTAAAGTAATGATGATGGCAGCAGCAGGTGTCAGCAGAGCCATGAGCCTGGAGTCAGAACCGGGGTCCGCACGAAACTATGATCCACGGAGACCTGCTAGGCGAGAAAGCACAAAAAACTCCCGGAAAGAAGCTTAATTAGTGATGTACATTAATAAAACATGGATGATTGTGGGAGGAGAGAGTGAGAGTGAAAGAGGGGCTCGGTGTGTCCTAAGATGTCCCCCGGCAGTCTAAGCCTAAAGCAGCTTAACTAAGGGCTGGTCCAGGCTAACCTGAGCCAGCCCTAACTATAAGCAATATCAAAGAGGAACGTTTTAAGCTTTATCTTAAATGAACTGACCGAGTCTGCCCCTCGGACTGAAAGTGGAAGCTGGTTCCACAAAAGAGGAGCTTGATAACTGAAGGCTCTGGCCCCCATCCTACTTTTTAAAACTCTAGGAACCACAAGTAGCCCAGCATCTACGGAGCGTAGATGCCTTGTAGGGCAATACGGTGTAACAAGCTCTTTAAGATAAGACGGTGCCTCACCAGCAAGTGCCTTGTAGGTGAGGAGAAGTACCGTAAATTCTATTCTTGATTTAACAGGAAACCAGTGCAGAGGAGTTAATACAGGAGTTATATGATCCCATTTCTTAGTTCTTGTTAATACACGTGCTGCAGCATTCTGAACCAGTTGGAGAGGTTTACAAGAGCAGCCTGATAACAAAGAATTACAGTAATCCAGTCTAGAAGTAACAAATGCATGAACTAGTTTTTCTGCATCACTTTGAGACAGGAAGTTCCTGATTTTTGATATATTCCGTAGATGAAAAAAGGCAGTCCTTGAAGTCTTCTTTATATGAGAGTTGAAGGACATATCTTGGTCGAAGAGAACTCCAAGATTTCTGACGGTGCTGTTGGATACCAGAGCAATTCCATCCATAGAGACTGTATCACGTGACAGCTGACTTCGAAGGCGCTCTGGGCCTATCATGATAACTTCCGTTTTTTCCGAGTTTAACATCAGGAAGTTGCAGGTCATCCAAGTTTTGATGTCTCCAAGACAATCCTGAAGTCTAACAAGTTGGTTGGTGTCTTCTGGCTTGATCGATAGATACAGTTGAGTATCGTCTGCATAACAATGAAAGTTTATGCGGTGTTTTCTGATAACGTCGCCCAAAGGAAGCATGTACAGGGTAAATAGAATCGGTCCAAGCACAGAACCTTGTGGGACTCCGTTACCAACATTGGTGGTCCTCGATGATTCACCAATCACACACACAAACTGGGATCGATCCGATAAATAAGATTTAAACCAGCTGAGTGCAGTTCCTTTGATGCCAATCAAGTGTTCCAGTCTCTGCAGCAGGATACGGTGATCGATGGTGTCAAATGCAGCACTGAGGTCCAGCAATACAAGAAAAGATACAAGTCCTTGGTCCGATGCAAGTAGAAGATCATTTGTAATTTTCACCAGTGCCGTTTCTGTGCTATGATGCACTCGAAATCCTGACTGGAAATCCTCGAACAAAGCATTGTTTTGTAGAAAGTCACATAATTGATTCGTGAAAGATTTCTCCAGGATCTTAGCGAAGAAGGGAAGATTAGAGATGGGTCTGTAGTTAGTAGAGATGAGCCGGATACTCGGCTGAAACGAGTATCCGTTACGGATAAAGCACTTTTGCCGAGTACGAGTATTATACAAGTAATACGAGTCAATATCTGTGCTCGGATTGAATAAAAGTCCTCATTGGGTAGCTGTCTGTGTCTGCGTTGTGATTGGCTGGTAGTCACAGCGCCCCTCCCCTACACAAATACAGTTTGTGTTGCTGTGTCCCGCTCGGCTCACTCACACACAGAACTCCTCTCTCCCTCCCTCAGTCAGCAGGTTCGCGGGTCTTTCCCGATAAATGTAAACGATTTCTTCGCCTTTATTTTTTTTTACTTTGGTTTGTTGTTCTTAACTAGTAGAGTTCAGGTAAACGTGGGGCTTGTTAAGACGTGGCTTGTTAAGACGTGGTGCTTAAGAATGCGACTCGCATTGCGTTTTTTTTTTCAGTCGGCTCTAACCAGTTTTTTTTTTTTTACTTCACGCACTGACCTACTCTCTCTCTCTGTCTCTGTCTCTCTCTCTGTCTCTCTCTCCCTCTCTCTCTCTCTCATCAGTTTTTTTTACCGTCTGCTGGCTCTCTTCACACACTCAGTGTCTGACGTTGACTAGTTGTGTTGAATAACTAAATATTAATATTAGAAATTAAGCCACACACACACTTCCCCTCTCTCTCTCATGATCATCAGTGATAAGAATTAAGAAGGAATGCTGTTTTAACCGCAGAAAGGCTTAACCCGACAATTTACGGGGTAAATCCTTCCTACTTCCGGGTTAGGCCCCGCCCAGTCCGAGTACGGATACGGATACAGATAATTCATATGGTTCAACAGATACAGATACAGATAATGCTGTACTCGCTCATCTCTAGTAGTTAGCCAACACCTCTGGAGCTAGAGTAGGTTTCTTCAGAAGAGGTTTAATTACAGCTACCTTGAAGGACTGTGGTACATGTCCTGTCAACAAAGACAGATTCATAATATCCAGTAGGGATGTGCTAATTAACGGAAAAACTTCCTTAAGCAGCTTAGTTGGAATCGGATCCAGGAGACAAGTGGAAGAGTTGGATTTCAAAATTGTAGAAGTCAGTTGATCAAGGTTGATGGAAGAGAAACCATCCAAGTAGGTATCAGGGCCCACGGCTGCATCCAAGGATCCTACATCCGAGGATGGGTCGGCTCCGGTTGGGGGTAGTAGACCATAAATTTTCTCTTTGATAGTCAGAATCTTATTATTGAAGAAGTTCATAAAGTCGTTACTACTGAGGTCCACAGGAATACACGGCTCGACAGCGCTGTGACTCTCTGTCAGTCTGGCTACAGTGCTGAAGAGAAACCTGGAGTTGTTTTTATTTTTCTCGATTAATGATGAGTAATAAGATGCTCTTGCGTTACGGAGAGCCTTCTTATATGTTTTAACGCTGTCTTGCCAAGTTAGCCTAGATCCTTCTGATTTGGTGGAACGCCATAACCGCTCAAGTTTCCGCACAGTTTGCTTTAGGTTCCGGGTTTGAGAGTTATACCAAGGGGCGAACTTCCTTCTTGTTGCCATTCTTCTTTTGAGGGGAGCAATACCGTCCAGCGCCATTCTCAAAGAGCCTGTGGCAGTATCGACAAGATGGTCGATTTGTGACGGACTGAAGTTTTCACAGGAGTCTTCTGATATCTTGAGACAGGACACTGAACTTAGAGCAGAGGGAATGGCTTCTTTAAATGAGGCTACAGCTATATCCGATAAACATCGACTGTAGAAACCCTTGGCAGGAGGAGGAGATTCTGGCAGTAGAAATTCAAAGGTTATCAGACAATGGTCGGACAGGAGAGGGTTCTGTGGAAAGATTGTTAAGTGTTCTATCACAATACCATATACAAGAACCAAGTCAAGGGTGTGGTTAAAACAATGAGTTGGTTTGTTTACAGTCTGACAGAAACCAATTGATTCCAGCAAAGAGAGAAATGAAGTACCAAGGCTGTCGTTATCGACATCCACATGAATGTTAAAGTCACCCACTATAATTACCTTGTCCGTTTTAAGGACCAAACTCGTGAAAATTCACATAAAAATTCAGAATAAGGACCTGGGGCCCTGTACACTATTACAAAGAGAACCGGCTGGATAATTTTCCAGGTTGGTTGTGAAAGACTGAAAGTCAGACTTTCAAATGAGTTATAATCCAGTTTAGGTTTAAGGTTTATTAAAAGGCAGGAGTCATAAATAGCTGCCACTCCACCCCCTCGGCCTGTGCCTCGGGGGATAAACATGGCTTGGAGGAGTCGCTTCGTTCAAGCTAAAATACTCCCCATCCGATAGCCATGTTTCAGTAAGACAGAAAATATCAACATGGTTGTCAGATATTAGTTCATTTACTAAAACAGCTTTAGAGCACAGAGATCTAATGTTCAAAAGTCCCCCTTTAATTCTCCTAGTTTGTTGCACAGTTGCATTGTTACATTTAACTTTGATTAAGTTATTAAATATAACTCCTCGGTTGTTTACCTTTAACTTAAATAACGGTGTCCGTGGGGCAGAAACAGTTTCTATAGAGTTAATTACGCTGAGTGACTGCTCGGAATGAAGCGCAGAGAAGTGTGTAAGACTGCGACTCTGCTTCCTGGTCTGAACTCTGGGTCATGGATTAAGTCCATTAAGAAACTGGGTCAGGTTCTTAGAAATGAGTTGAGCTCCATCCAAAATTGGATGGATGCCGTCCCTCCTAATCAGACCAGGCACTCCCCAAAACGTCTTCCAGTGATCAACGAAGCCCACATTATTTACTGGGCACCACCTCGACAACCAGCGGCGGAATGACGACATGCGGCTATACATGTCGTCACTGATCAAGTTTGGGAGGGGGCCAGAGAAAACTACGGTGTCCGACATTGTTTTAGCGTATGTACACACCGATTCCACGTTAACTTTTGTGACTTCCGAGTGGCGTAACCGGGAGTCATTACCGCCGACATGTATTACAATCTTACTGTATTTACGTTTATCCTTAGCCAGCAGTTTAAGATAATACTCAATGTCGCCCGCTCTGGCCCCGGGGATACAAGTGACTATGGCCCCTGGTTTCGCTAACTTCACGTTCCTCAGAATGGAGCTACCTATAACCAGAGTTGGCTTCTCAGCGCGTGTGTCGCTGAGTGGGGAGAAGCGGTTTGAAACGTGAAGTGGCTGGTGGTTAACCGTGTGCTTCGACTTAGACTTATGCTTATTCCGGACAGTCACCCAGCCTCCCGGCCGCTCGGGGGTTGCCGGGGGACGGTTAGCAGGAGCAAACGATACGTCTATGTGGTCCGCACCGACTATAGGAGATGGCTGGTTAACAGCGGCTACCTCCATGGTGCGGAGCCGTGCTTCTAACTCACTAAGCCTCGCCTCCAAGCGATCAAATATACTGCACTTCTTACATGTACCATTATCCGTAAGGGAGGCAGAGGAATAACTAAACATGTGACACACAGAGCAAGAGAGAGCAGGGGAGGTAAGGAGGGAAGACATCACAAGGTTAGCTGCAAGCTAATGCTAAAAGAGGTAGCGCTAACGCCAGAGGTGTGGACTCGAGTCATGTGACTTGGACTCGAGTCAGACTCGAGTCATGAATTTGATGACTTGAGACTCTACTCGACAATACGTACAAAGACTTGCACTCGAGCCTTTTGACTCGAGAAGACTTGCTACTTCCCATGAAAACTGGGGGATAACATTTTCACACCACCGCGCAGCTCTGTTTATCTGCATCTGTCAAACAAATGTGCGCCACCTGTATGCAGAGAGCGCGCGCTGCCTGCACAACATCCAATCACTGCAGTCTATTTGACCGTATCAACGAGACAGCTCGTTCATGGTTACAAAAATCGGGATTTTTGAACCCGGATTCAGACTCTGATGGAAATCCTCGCCAACATTATGTCAACGTCCGTTTTAAAGTAGTGTAATGAGCTGAGTTAAAGTTATTAGTTAATCAGTTATGCAGATGTTGCATGTGTTCACGTTATGCTCTGTTACCAGCTGTAGTTACGCGAGACAACCCGAGTTTTGGGGGGCCGTGTGTGCGGAAGTGTTCGTTCGTCGTGGTGACGGCCAACAGTGACTGAAGTTGTTGTTTTATATAAATAAATGCAGCAGAGTTGCAAGCCAGTCATCGCCTCCTTATTTACGCTGCAGCATTGGGGTGAGCGTTACAGTACTATAACACAGTCACAGTCGATCCACCATTACCCTACCCTTCGTAGTCTAGGTCTGTGAGGCAGCGCACCATCACCCAGGGTTCCCTGTCCCCACTATAATAAAAGGACTCGAAATGACTCGAAACTAAATTGGTACGACTTGTGACTCGACTTGAGACTTGCTTCGTCTTTGACTCGACTTGACTCGGGACTCGAGGGCAATGACTAGAGACTTGCTTGTGACTTGCCTAACAGTGACTTGTTCCCACCTCTGGCTAACGCTAAACAACGTCTAAGCAACTATTCGTTTAAACGACAAAGTGCTAGACGGTGAGGCGTTTAACAACGTCTCACGTAGATAATTCGCCGTTTGTACTGACAATATCACGACAGAATCAACTTGGTATCGCTAGAGCTCTGAAAAAGTTCAAGACATCAAACACGCTGTCGACAGGAAGTGACGCAACAGACTCACTGCATTCTTTTGGTGTGAGGATAGAAAAATAAGCTTCGGCACAATTTCTGTGTGCCATGCTTTTCTCATGCTCTTCTGCTCTCTGGTGCACATGTCTCCAGTCTGACATTTCATTTATGAAAATGTAGGAGTCAGTTGGCTTGCTAAAGGCCAAACATAAACTAAATAAAGCATGACGTTCATGACAATATGTAAGCCACTTTCGGCTTTTGCCATCTCTGCTGGCGAACACCTTCACTACGGGGGTTTTTAGCATCCTGTTTGGGGTGATGTTTTAAAAACACCTGCATCATAGCAGGCTTTGGTTATATATCCTGTATTCTTGAAGATTGGGATTTCTAGATAAACAATGTGCTCCATGTTATAAAAGCTAGTTAACACTAGAATGTGGATGTACAGTAAAATACTGCTAATTCCAAAGATTTTTTTTTCAATAAACAAGACAGCAGAAAAACTAGTTGGTTTTAAAAGGATAGTTTACCCAAAATGGTGAAAGAAATATTTTAAAGAATGTCGGTAATCAGACAGTTGATGGACCCCATTGACTTCCATAGTAGGGAAAAAAATAGTATAGAAGTCAATGGGGTCCATCAACTGATGGTTACATTAGAATATCCCAAGTTGCCATTGAATAAGTGAACTCTCAACTCTGCTAGCTAAAACAGTGCAAAATAGCTTATGGTGTGTTATTTGACTTTACCTGACTGAGTGGCCATTGCAGTAACTTAAGTGATAATTTGACAAATGGCAACCTGACACTCAGACTTCATAATAGCAACAACCGACAACGATTGTTTGTTGCCTTATTATAATATTCATTTATTAAGGTAACTGTTAAATCGTCATCATCTTAGTTGTGGCCCTGCCCCAGCCCAGCCTGGCCCACACACACTATCCTCATGCACCTGCCCTGATTAACACTCCCTCCCTGTTCATGTAGCTACCATGCTTGCTTACCGTTTCAATTACACTCTCCTGCTCACTCTGTCCCTCCTTGACTTCACTGTGTAATGGCAAAATATAATGATGCCATAATGTTTTATTAGATTAATGGCAAAATATAATGATGCCATAATGTTTTATTAGATTAATGTCTGAAACCAATCATGACTTTAATTCTGAGGAAGTTCCAAGACACGAGCTGTGTGGGAACTATCTAAGCAGAAGAATCTCAGAGCATCTCTCTTCTTTGATCCCATTTGTCTTTGCATAACACCGCTGCATGGAGGAAGGAGAAGGTGTGAATTTCTTTGATTAGATCTAGGACAATAGGCAAACATCTGTTGTAAGCACCTTGAGTTTCCCTTAAAGTCTGGGACCTCCTTGCCTGTCTCAAACTCTTTAGCATAACAAAACCAAGGTGTTAACCCTGCCAATGTATAAATATAGCCGTGTTCCTCTCAAACATTAAGAAGAAGCTTGCCACTGCCTGTCCATGTATAGCTGTTGCAGGCCTCTTCTTCCTTGCAAGAAATAAACGGAAAATACAACTTTGATTCACAAGAGACTTTTCAACTGATTCCCGATTGCATGAGAAAATCTTCCACAACAACTATCAGACACCTGCTGCACCTTCTCCTCTGCTGCCTGCGAGCCGCAAGCACCGCTATCGCCATGGCTAGTTACCTCTCCTCCTCCAAGTGCAACACGTCGTCAGGCACTGTAGTTTTGGAAACTGAAGCTACAGCACAAAACATGTCAGTTAATTTTGAACATGTTAAAGCATCAGCCTCCTAGATCTTTTATTTTATTTTGGCCCGCAATTTCTCCGCACCCCTCTTGCTCTTACGTTTTTCTTCTCTTCTCCATCCTAATCCACAGATTTCTTTCTGGCTCTGAGCCACTGACTGCATGTGACTGACACACGGAGAGGGAGGGGTGGAGCCTGCTAAGAAATGATTGGGCCAGCCCAGTGTCAGTATGTAAAATGAACCAATGGGCCACTGTCCCTGCTATATGGGCTGGTCGAAAGCAAAAAAAATGTCATGTTCCTGGGCTTAGCTTCACTTCCTGCCTTGTCCTGTGATTGTCTGCAGTGTTGATTGTTTCCACCTGTGTCCAATCACCTGCACCTCCCTTGTGTATTTAAGCCCTGTGTGCCTGGTGCCCAGGTTGGTGGTTTTAGTAAATGTTGAGAGAAAAAGGGTGGTCTCCATGGCAACATCATCCTTCTGTGTCAAACATCAAAATCTTGACCTTGGCAACAGTAATTAATAAGTAATTATTCTTTTTTCATTCTCTAGCTTCCATCCACTTATAAAATGGTTTACATCAGAATGTATTTATTGGTCCATCATCAAGACAGTGAAGATTGAGACCTTTTATACCGTCATTTTATGATAAAATATACTAGCTCTTTATCCGAAGTTTTCGGGGAAGATATGAGGCCTTGTTAAAGGGTCGTGCCCATATGGTACCCACTTTAAAAGTCAGACTAGGATGACCATTTAGCGCTTTCGCCCTGTTTTTATGTGGCCCAGTGGTTAAACTGAATCTTATATCTACTCTGTTTACAAGCAGTCTGCCTTGGGGTACAAACAAAAAACAAGAACACAGGCATTGGGAGAGAAAATTCCCCGCAAAGGTATCTCCAAACAATACCAGGCAGTTCAGAGCAAATGGCCCGTATCCCTGCCCGGGCCTCTAGCTTGAGGCAACATCAGTGCTGAGATCCGGGGGACAAGAGAGCTTCATTGATTTGGACATTCCTTAAAGGTTACACGTCTCACATCTGCCTTCCCTGCAGACAAACAAAGAGTGGTAGAGAAAGACTTCCAGGAGGGCTTGCAAAAAACAGTCTATTTCAGGACTATGCAAGATATTCTTTTAATTTCATGCACGACAGGTCTCCTATTGTCAGATAAACACACTTTGCCTTTAACCCCTTCTTCCTGTCTCCAGGGTTTGCATTCAAATGATTCTGCATCCTGAGCCATGGCATCGTGGCACGGAACTCATTAGGGTCCTCGCTACATCGTAGAGAAATCTATTGTTTTTCAAGGAATTAATATTATTAGGGCCTGAGCCGACTGAAAGTCGGGCAAAGCCCTATTGAAATAATTATTATTTCACCACTTCAATTGGCTTCACTTTTGGGGACTTTATCATGTTCAAAAACTCTTGAATTTTTGCATGCGCTTCAGAAGTGCGAAAGATGTATATATTCTTCCGGTCCCGCAATTAGGGCCCCCAAAAAGTACTCCCTATGGGGAAAACGTTTTTGCGAACTCCTCCCAGACGCTTGGTCCGAATCTTACGAAATCTTCGGCAAAATGATCATTGGCTCAATGCCATCAAAGATTATTGTTGATCTCATTTTTCATTAAAGTTATGGATCAATGAAGTTTGTAAGAGGTGTGGCCTACAAAGGAAAGACCTATAACTTCAAAAGTTATTAACCTCTATCCTCACCAAATCTTTATGTTATGTTCACATTGAGTCCTAGAACATCCCCAACTATTTTCAGAATATTTGAACATCAGGCGGCGCTATAGTGATTCTCTGTATTTTTTGCATACCGATCGATTTCAAAATCAGGCAAGTTGATCCTGACAACCGTGGGGTCAAAAGTTATTAAAATCAAGAGTTTTCATAAAACTACCTGGGCGTGATCTTGCGTCCAGTTTGGACAATATTTGACTATTTTCTTCAAAATTTAAAATGTTATAACTCCAAGGAACATTGATATTTCTGGCTAGAAATGTTTATTCATGATGCTTGTGTAGGCCTATAAGTATTCCCATGCAGTGATTTTCGAAAGAGTATAGCGCCACCTATTGGCTTAAGTCAATGCAAAGTTTCTACATATCGATGTCCATCTCCTAGCCCTTTATTCTGATCCACTTCAAATCTGGGAATAAAAGCCTTAAGACTGTGATGAAATTTATATACGTATTAAATTTCATTGGCCACCTATAAATGCTGCATTCTGTCCCAATTATGTCGACGGTAATAACCTTCTCTAAGTTATGGTGTCTCCTGAGTTGTATTCTCAGAAGCCTCAGGGTGGGGGGAAAGCTGAAGGAAATATCCGAGAATATGCAGTATACTGCAGAGCTGGGAAGAGAGAGGTGGGAGGGACTCCATGTCAAATGTGATGGGAACAGGGAAAAATAAGCAATTTTGGCTGGAAATACAAGTCGAAGCCTTTGACCTGAACAACTGTGAAATCGCTCTGGATTTACTCTGCAGTGCATCCAAGAGACAGGATCAGGACGTCGCAGAAGGGTAAAAAATGGGAACTATGTTTGACCCCTGACTCTGGTGATTCAGACTAAGAAGCTACTGAACTGCCTTGAATTGCTTTACAAGGTTCATTTTCACTAATGGAGGAATGTGCAGATGACTTCTTGCTGAAGGATTGTTTGGTAGAAAGCTTTGTCACTGAATCCTTGCAGAGCCTATTAAGATACTTAATTGGTCAAACTTGGAGAGAGGGCTAGTGCAAATTGTGGCACTGGCTACTCTCTGAGGCACTTCCTGTTCCAGGTTGCGGTGCCACGGCGAGTCGTGGCAATTGCCCTGAGTTTATGACAGCTGCCTTGAGTTTACGGCAACGGCCTTGTGTGTTGCCTCGGTTGAGAGGTACCTCGAGCGTTGCCACGACTTTTGCCGGAGCATTTCCACAGAGGGTGAGGGTGCTTAGATTGTTTTGGGAGAAGTGCTGAGGAGGTTTTTTTCACTTTTAGTATTTCGACAGTATTATACAATATAAGTACAACTTTTTCCTCCACGACTAAGCTAATATGGGCTAAGACCACTTGTTGCCTTGTGTTGGATCTATAATGCAGGTTTGGGGGTTTTCGTTTATTTTTAACACTGGGTGAATTGGGAGGTGCAATTCTTCCATTTGTCCACCGGGTGAAACAGTAACATGAAAACACATTTAAGAACAACAATCGTATGCATATAGGTATGCAAAACAAGATCCAGGTGTTGTTCAGTCTCAATGCTCTCATTAAGGAAATAAACATCAGCGCTCTAAAACATACTGCAAAGACAAAATGAGATAACAAGTTTGCTTATCCAACATCAAGCCTCTAATTTACTACCACCAAGAGACATTCCATTCTTTGATGGGGATCCTCTGCAGTACAGACCCATTATCAGAGGCTTCGAACATTGTGTCGAGAGCACAATGTATTTTTTGGAGAAGTACACAAGAGGTTAACCAAATGCGCTAGTGCCTAGCTGTTAGCATATGGCTCCAGACAGAGGCTATGCTACAGTTAAGGATCTGCTCCAGGAACACTTTGGGAATGAACAGAAAGTTACTGAGAGTTCTTTGCTGGCCTTTCGAGAAACCTGAGGATGTCAAATCTCTCCATGCCTATGCCCTCTTTCTGCATGAGTGTTGTAATACAATGGAGGACATACAGTACATGAAAGAAGTAAATATGCCAGAAAATATAAGAGCATTGATTCAAAAGCTTCCATACAAACTAAGATAAAAATGGAGAGCCTCTGCAAGTGAGATACTGGAAAACCTCAAATGCAGGGCACTGTTCATTGATATTGTCATATTTATCGAACATGAAGTCAATATGTCTGACCCAATCTTTGGGGATATTCAGAAATACACCACTGCATACTGTAGGCAAAAATACTAACAAGATAAAAATCCGAATGAGAGCAAAGATTTAAAAGAGGTATCTTTTAAAGCTATTACCGTTGAAAGCCCGGCCATGAGAAGGACGGTGTCACGGTTTGGGTCTGCTCTATGTCTTATTTTGTAGTTTTCATGTCTCTTGTGTTCCTGGGTGACTTCACTTCCTGCCTTGTCCTGTCTTCCCTTGTGATTGTCTGCCGTGCCTGATCGTTTCCACCTGTGTCCAATCACCTGCACCTCCCTTGTGTATTTAAGCCCTGTGAGTCTCTTGTCTTGTGTGGCGTCATTACATGTCGACCCGTCCATGTGTAAGTCAAGTCTGTGTTTTCAATTCCAGGTCCTTGTTTGTGTTTCTCGGTTTATGTTTTCGCCTCCTTCCTGTTTTTTTGGTTGGAGTGATTTTGAGTTTGAGTTCTTTGACTATTAAAGTCCTTTTATTTTGTTCATTAACCCTGCGTCTGAGTCCTCCCTCCTTGCCCTCGCATTCCACCTCGTGACAGACGGAAGGCCAAAATATGTGGCGGGACATTACATGTCATTTAGCTGATGCTTTTATCCAAAGCGACTTACAATAAGTGCATTTCCACATAGAGATACAAACTCAGAAGTAACAAGAAAGTACAATTTTCAAGCAGTTTCAAAACATGTTATAGAAAAGTGCCATTATAAGTACAATTTAAGTGCTACGGTTTGCTAGTGTTTTAGTAAAGGTAGAGTCTAAAGAGGTGTGTCTTGAGTTTTTGACGGAAGATGTAGAGGCTCTCTGCAGTCCTTATGTCATCCGAGAACTCATTCCACCATCTGGGAGCCAGGACAACGAAGAGTCGTGATGCCGCCGAGTGCTTTTCTCTCAGTGAGGGAGGAACAAGCAGCTTGGCAGATGCAGATCAGAGTGTGCGGGTTGGGATGTAAGGTTTCACCATGTCCTGGATGTAAACTGGTCCCGATCCATTCACAGCATGGTACGTCAGTACCAATGTTTTGAACTGGATGCGGGCAGCCACTGGTAACCAATGAAGAGAACGGAGAAGTGGTGTGGTGTGGGAGTATTTCGGAAGGTTGAAGACCAGTCGAGCTGCTGCATTCTGGATAAGCTGCAGTGGTCAAATGGCGGTAGCAGGGAGACCTGCCAGGAGAGAGTTACAGTAGTCAAGGCGGGAGATGACAAGAGCCTGAATCAGTACCTGCGCTGCCTTATGAGTGAGAAGGGGTTGTGTTGTAAAGCGTCTACCTACAGGATTTTGTTGTTGCTGTGATGTTGGGAGTCAGGGAGAGTTGGCTGTCAAGTGTCACACCGAGGTTTCTAGCAGTCAGAGTGGGCGTTAACACAGAGTTGCCAAAGTTAACAGTCAGGTCCTGGGTGGGAGAATCCTTTCCAGGGAAGAGAAGTAGTTCAGTCTTGTCAGGGTTGATCTTCGGGCGAGCGGACATCCACTAAGAGATGTCAGTCAGACAGGCAGAGATCCGTGCCGCCGAGCGAGGGAAGGAGAGAATAATTTGATTGTCATTGGCATAGCGGTGGTAGGAGAAACCATGCTAGGAAATGACTGAACCAAGAGAGTTGGTGTAGATAGAGAAGATGAGGGGACCCAGGACGGAGCCTTGAAGAACTCCAGTAGTAAGACAGGAAGGTTCCAACACAGATCCTCTTCAAGTTACCCGGTAGGTGCGGCTTTCAAGGTAGGACGAGAGAAGGGGGGGACCAGAGCCAGAGACGCCAAGTTCCCCAGGAATCAGGAAACGTTTATTGCCATTATGTTAGACATACATGCAAATTGTCTTTGCGGTTGGTGCATGACGGAAGACAGTACAATAATGACAACATAGTGCAGCAATAAGATAAAAATAAAATGAAAGTATAATAAAATATATGCTATGGGTTAGTACGCTAAAGCTATGGGTTAGTAAGTAAGAACAGATAAAGATAAAATTAGAAATAAAAATAAAGTGCACCAGCTAAACAAAGTGACAAGTGAAGGTGACAAAGTGAATGAACATGGGAGTGAGAGTCAGTCAGGGGGGGCCCCAGGCTGTGTTGATGAGCCCGACTTCCGAAGGGAAGAAACTGTTCGTGTGGCGGAAGGTATTAGT
Source organism: Pungitius pungitius (assembly GCF_949316345.1). Lineage (NCBI taxonomy): Eukaryota > Metazoa > Chordata > Actinopteri > Perciformes > Gasterosteidae > Pungitius > Pungitius pungitius. The sequence goes on along the minus strand of NC_084901.1, from coordinate 25,840,997 downwards.
CCTGATGGACCTAAGCCTTCTGCCGGATAGAAGGTGCACAAACGGTTCATGTCCACGGTGAGAGGGGTCGGCTACAATATTTCTGGCCCGCTTCAAAGTCCTGGAAGCGAACAAGTCCTGGAGAGACGGCAGCCAATCACCCTCTCAGCAGAGCAGACAACACGCTGCAACCTGCCCTTGCCCTTGGCATTGGCTACAGCGTACCACACGGTGATGGAGGAGCAGAGGATGGACTCTATGATGGCCGTGTAGAAGTGCATCATCATCGACTTTGGCAGGTTGAATTTCTTCAGCTGCCTCAGGATGAACATCCTCTGCTGATGTTCAGCTCCCACTTGAGGTCCTGAGTGATGATGGAGCCCTGGAAACGGAAGGAGTCCACAGTGGTGACGGGGAAGTCACACAAGGTGAGGCGGGAAGGTGGGGCTGCTTTCTTCCACAACCATCTCCACTGTCTTTAGGGCGTTGAGCTCCAGGTTGTTCTGGCTGCACCACGTCACCAGGTGGTCAGACTCCCACCTGTAGGCAGACTCATCCCCACCAGAGATCAGTCCAATGACGGTGTTGTCATCCGCAAACTTCAGGAGCAGCTGTTGGTGTACAGGGAGAAGAGTGGAGGGGAAAGAACGCAGCCTTGGAGGGAACCGGTGCTGATGGACCGAGAGGCAGAGACGTGTTTCCCCAGCTTCACATGCTGCTTCCTGTCGGACAGGAAGTCAGTGATCCACTTGCAGGTGGAGTCGGGCACGTGCAGCTGAGAGAGTTTGTCCTGCAGCAGAGACGGGATGATGGTGTTGAAGGCAGAGATGAAGTTCACAAAGAGGATGGTGGAGGATGAAGTGGAGGGTCATGTTGACAGCATTGTCTACAGACCTGTTGGCTCTGTAGGCGAACTGCAGGGGGTCCAGGAGGGGGTCGGTGAGGGACTTTAGGTGGGACAGGACTATCCGTTCAAAGGACTTCATGACTACAGACGTAGCCTATAGTCATTCAGTCCTGTGATCCTGGGCTTCTTGGGAACAGGGATGCTGGTGGAGGCCTTGAAGCAGGCTGGGACATGGCATGTCACCAAGGAGGTGTTGAAGATAGCGGTGATCACAGGAGACAGCTGGTCAGCACAATGCTTCAGGGTGTGGAGGGAGACTGAGTCCGGACCGTCTGCTTTCCGGAGGTTAGGTCTTTTGAAGAGCCAATTGACGTCACTCTCCAGGACAGGGAGGGGAGAGTAATCCAAAGGTGTGAGCACCTGATGGGTCGGGGGAGGTGGTGGAGTTGTGGGGGATGGAGTCAGGACATTGTCTTTCAAATCTGCAGTAGAACTCATTCAGCTCATCTGCCAGGCGGAGGTCATTCATGGAGTGGGGGATTTTCGGCTTGTAGTTTGTGAGGTGTTTAAAGCCTCTCCAAACTGAGGCAGTCATTAGCTGAGAACTGATGTTGGAGTCTCTCAGAGTACAGTAGTTTAGCGTCTTTCACCGCCTTGCTAAACCTGTATTTTGACTCTGTGTACAAGTCTTTGTCCCCACTCCTAAATGCCTGATCCTTCTGCAGACGTAGTTTTCTGAGTTCCGCTGTGATCCAGGGTTTGTCGTTGTTATAACTCACCCTGGTGCATGATGGTACACAGCTGTCCTCACAGAAGACAATGTAGGAAGTTACAGCCTCTGTGAACTCATCCAGATTGTCAGAAGCAGTCCTGAAAACATCCCAGTCTGTGCAGTCAAAACACGCCCGAAGATCCTCTAGCGCCTCGCTGGTCCACTTCTTGAATTCTCTCACCACAGGTTTGCAGAGCTTTAGTTTCTGCCTGTGTGCAGGAATCAGGTGGACCATGACGTGGTCGGAGTGTCCCAGCGCAGCACGAGGGACGGCGTGATAAGCCCTGCTTGCTGTGGTGTAGTAGTGATCCAGCGTGTTGTCCTCTCTGGTCGGGCATTTAATAAACTCTTTGAATTCAGGAAGTTCGTGGCTGAGGTTTCCTTTGTTTAAGTGACCGAGGACAATAACCAAAGAGTCCGGGTAGGTCCGCTTCCTACGCCGTATCTGATTGGCGAGTGTCCACTGTGCCTCGTGCACGTTGCCCGCTGGCGGCATGTAAATACCGACAAGGATGAATGAAGTGAACTCACGAGGAGAGTAGAAGGGTTTGCAGTTGACAAATAAAGATTCCAGAGCAGAAGAACAGTGTTGCAGGATCACAGTTATGTCGTTGCACCAGTTGTTGTTGTTGAAGTAGAAACCGATACCTCCACCGTTCGTCTTGCCGGAGAGCTCCGTGTCGCGGTCTGCTGTGAGCAGCACCGAAGGGAGGAGATAAGGATCTGGTGGTTACCTGTGTCAAACGCAGCAGAAAGTTTCAGAAGGATGAGGACAGAGTTTGACGGTTCTAGCATTATGTAGATGCTCTGAGACAGCGAGGAGAGCAGTCTCTGTGGAAAGGCCTGCCTTAAAGCCTGACTGATGGGGGTCTAGAAGGTTGTTGCAGTGGACATGGTAGGAGAGTTGGTTAAAGATATCACGTTCAATAGTTTTGAACAGAAAGGGAAGAAAAGATACCGTAGTGTTACGGACCTGCCGGCTCCTCCTCCTCATTTTGTCTATTTGCGTCTCCCCTACAGGTGAGCGGAGCACAGGTGTGACGGGTTGCCTATGATTCCTTCCAGGAACACCTGGGATAGCTTGATGTATCCTGGGGGGTTTAAAAGCTCTGGAGACCTGGTGGAAGGGGGGCTGCCGCTTCTCCTTCTCTCCCGCACCATTTTGCTGATTTTGTTTCCTTTTACATGACTTTTCATATACCCTGATTTCATACGCTTTCAGTTCTCCTGACTAACACTTATACTGACTTTATTTACTTTACGTTGCTCATTCGTTATCATTAATAAACTGTATTTTCTTTCAATCAACTCATCCGCGTGGTCTTCCCTCTCTGTTGCATGGCCAGGCACAGGCAGTATGTAACAGAATTGGGGGCTCGTTCGGGATCGATCCAAAACGACGTCGGTAAATATATATTAAAAAAAATATATAAATATATATAATTATGCGTTTGAATGTTGTAAATTTGTACCTGGGCCGCCGTTAAAGTAGACCAGGTTGAAGTACTGGCGGTGAGCGATTGTTTGACAAGTGTAGGTCTGCACTGCGCGTCATGATTGAGTTTATTTGATAAAGTATTCGATAAAATTATGAGAGCTTTACGAGTGCCCGTTAGTTGTTATTTTTGTGCTATTCTGGGCAGAGGGCACTGTCGTGGAAGCCTTCTTTAACGGCATTTTGTCGGGGAAGTTAAGGCTCCGCTGATATCGTGTAATAAAAATCTCTGTCCTTGGGATATGCATGAAGAGGATCGCTATTTTTTCTTTCTTTTTACAGGGCAGCTCTGTTTTGTCTCGTCTGATGCGCAGTGTGGTAGCCACATTTGCATTGGGAAAAGGTGAGCTTGTTTTCTTTAACTGCAAGAATTGTATGGGGTAAAATTTGTTTCATTTGTATGGCTAGTTTGGAGGATTTTTTTGTTACTCCATCCGTGGAGGTTTTGAATAATTTGACAAAGGATCAGTTGCGCCAGGTTTGTGACCATTATGGCCTTGACTTAGGTTTACCCAGAACAGCAAAATTAGCCCAGATTAGATTGTCCGTTCAGGCTGAATTGGTTGTTAAGAATATTTTGTCACCTGAATCTAAAATTTAGATGATTTGGGAGAAGCACTGTCGACACCTCATTCGACAGGGTTTTCTAAGGTGGCGCTCACGTTTGAGCAACAAAAGGTGTTGCTAGAAATGCAACAGAGAGAGAGAATCTCAACGTGAGGCAGAACGTCAAGAGAGAAGCTCAACGAGATCCAGATCGACAGGAAAGAGAAGCTAAACGCGAGTTAGAGATGGAAAGAATAAAAAGTGAACGTGATGTGGCGTTAGAACAGCTGAGACTGGCTGAAGGTAGGCTTCCAGTTGATGGGGATGAGGGTCCTGCTCCTAGGGAGTCTGTGCGTTCCCCTGATATATCTAGCATGGTTAGGTTGCTGCCAAAATTCAATGAAAGAGATCCAGATATTTTCTTTTCTTTATTTGAGAGTGTGGCTGATGACCTTGGCTGGACTGACTCTGAAAGAACGTTGCTAATCCAAAGTGTTCTTGTAGGTAGAGCACAAGAAGCGTTTATTGCTTTGCCTGTACCAGATCGAAAAAAGTATGTCAAAGTAAAAGAGCCAGTGCTTAAAATGTATGAATTGGTTCCTGAGGCTTATCGTTTGCGGTTTCGCAGCTGGAGGAAGGGAGAAAAACAGACTTATACAGAGGTAGCGAGGGCATTGTACAGCCACTTTAATCGTTGGTGCTCCGCGGTGAGAGTCACTACTTTTGAAGAATTGTCTAACCTGATTGTTTTAGAACAGTTCAGAAACATCCTTCCGGAGCGCGTCGCTACACACATATTTGAGCAGAAGATGAAAACCGCTGCGGAAGCCGCAGTTGTGGCTGACGATTTTGCTTTGACACATAAGTATAGTTTAAAAGACACAGGTCAGGTTTATCAGGAAAAACGTTTTGGACGTTTCAATAGAGCTTTGGGGTCTTCTTTGTTGGGTTCATTTGAGTCACCTACTCAGAGTAGAGTAGATTCACATTCCAATCAGTCACACAGAGGTGCTGTGAGTTTTCGCAGAGATTCTAGGTTTTCTGCGTTTACACCTGCCAGTCAGGCTAAGAATGATGCTGATGTGTGTCGATACTGTTTGGAAAAGGGGCACTGGAAGAGAGACTGTCCTGTGTTAAAGGGGAAAAGTCAGAGAAAGGGTACTGAGGTTGTTAGGGGGGTCACACTTGCTGTATCTGAGTCTGTTAGACCTGCTAAAGTTTTGATGGGTGAGACCGAGGTTAAATCTGAAGGCATTGTGACGCCATTTCAGCAATCACGCCTTTGCTCTGTTGGGGCCAGTGAGAGAAACGGTGGACCTGACTCAGTTGTGCCTGGGGGAAGTGGTTACTTTCCTTTTGTTACGGATGGGTTAGTTTCACTGGTGGGTAGTTCCAACCAAGTGCCAGTTAAGATACTTAGGGACACAGGGGCGTCTGAGTCTTTTATCTTGGAGTCTGTATTGCCTTTTTCTGCAGACTCTAGTACTGGGAACAATGTTTTAGTCCGGGGGATTGGGTTGCAAGTTGTCTCTGTTCCATTGCACAGGATTAATCTGCAGTCGGATTTAGTGCAAGGGGACGTAAAAATAGCAGTTCGCCCTTCTTTACCAATAGAGGGCGTCCATCTTCTTTTAGGTAACAACCTGGCTGGAGAACGTGTCTGGCGTGATGTACTGCCCCCTGTGATTGTTGGCAATGTTCCTTCTATTCCAGCCGACAGTGACGTTGGTGGTCAGAATTTGACTGTCTTTACAGCTTGTGCCGTGACACGGGCTATGAGTCGTGCCTCTAATGATGATGTTTCTCAGAGTAGAGAGTTTAAGTCTGTTGTTGTGCCTAATTTACCACCATCTCTCTCTCATAGTGATTTTGTTGCAGCTCAAAAGGAGGATGCAACATTGAAAGATCTGTTTGTTGGGGTGTTAACACCTGTGGAGTTGCGAAATGCATCGCAAGGGTATTTTATTCAGGATGGGTTGTTGATCCGGAAGTGGTCCTCTCACACTGACGAAGGGGTTGATGATCCAGTGTTAAGTGATAGTACCATGTAAGTTTAGAGACCTGGTCCTACAGACAGCTCATGGTACTTAAATTGTACTTATAATGTCACTTTTCTATAACATGTTTTGTAACTGCTTATTTGATGGAAAATGTACTTTCTTGTTACTTGTTTTCTGAGTTTGTATCTATGTGGAAATGCACTTATTGTACGTCGCTTTGGATAAAAGCGTCAGCTAAATGACATCTAATGTAATGTAATGTCATGGGGATGTAGCTGGGGACTTGTGGGTTAGAAAAACCTATGACCGTCTTATGAAGTCCTTCTATTGGCCTCGCCTAAAGAAGGATGTGGCAGCCTACATTAAGACGTGTCATGTATGCCAGTTGACGGGGAAGCCAAATCAGGTGTTAAAGCCAGCTCCACTTTACCCTATTCCAGCTCTAGGGAAACCATTTGAAAAATTGTTAATTGATTGTGTAGGACCATTGCCTTCATCTAAGTCAGGGTGTGTTTACCTGTTGAAGGTAATGTGTCAGTCTACCCGGTATCCCGCTGCCTATGCGTTGCGTAGTTGCGTGGTGAAAGCCCTTTCACAGTTTATTTCCATCTTTGGTATCCCTCACACTATACAGAGTGATAGAGGCTCTAACTTTACGTCACGCATGTTCAGAGAGGTGCGTGTGAAACATAGCGTAGTAGTGCCTATCACGCCCAGAGCCAAGGTGCTCTGGAGCGTTTTCATCAGACACTGAAGTCTCTTCTCAGGGGTTATTGTGTCGAGCTTAACAGAGACTGGGAAGAGGGGCTCCCATGGTTGATGTTGGCGGCACGAGGGGTAACCCAGGAGAGCACGGGTTTCTCGCCTAATGATCTGGTCTTTGGACATAGAGTTCGGGGGCCTTTAGCGGTCTTACAGGGGGAGCTGAAATGTCCTGAGTCTCCTGATAATTTGTTGGACTACGTAAATGGTTTTCGTCGTAGGTTGTTTTTAGCCTGTGAGATGGCGACAGACAACCTTACAAAAGCCCAACAGAAAATGAAGAGTTGGTATGACCGTCGAGCTGAGCCAAGGGTGTTCAGTCCTGGGGATCAGGTATTAGCATTATTACCGATAGCAAATACACAGGTCCTTATAAGATTGTTCGAAAAGTGTCAGACCTGAATTATTTACTTTCTACACCAAATCGTAGGCGTTCCACTCTGCTCTGTCACATAAATCTGTTGAAGTCCTACTACAGCAGGTTTCTAGTCTCTGCGGCAGCAGAGTCTAGTGCCCTGGTTATTCCTGTTTCTTTAGCCGCAGTTGTTGGGGCTCCTAGGGCCATTGAGACTCCCTACATGGGGGCAGAAAGTAGTGGTGAGGATATGGTAGGACCTGATGACTGTGTGCTGAAACCTCGTCTGAGGAAATCTGAGAAACTGGCAGAGTTAAATACATTGTTTGGACATTTGCCAGGGGAGCGTGCATCAGAACTGTCGTCTTTGTTGTCTGATTTTCCTTCTTTATTTTCAGATACACCATCATGTACTCATTTAATTGAGCATGATATTGATGTTGGTGATGCAGAACCAATAAGACAGCGGTTCTATCGGGTGTCACAAGACAAACAGCGACATCTAGAGGCAGAGGTGAAGTACCTGTTGGAAAATGGTTTGGCTAAGCCTTCCTATTCAAGTTGGGCTTCACCCTGTATATTGGTCAGTAAACCTGATGGGACTAATAGATTCTGTACTGATTATCGTAAATTGAATAACATCACAAAATCAGATTCTTTTCCACTCCCAAGGGTTGAAGATTGTGTTGATCGGGTAGGATCCGCAAAGTTTGAGTAAATTTGACTTATTGAAAGGATATTACCAAGTCCCGTTGTCATCTCGAGCTCAGGAAGTTTCAGCCTTTATAACACCATCTGGGTTATATTCCTATTCTGTTGTTTCGGTTTACGAAATGCTCCAGCCACATTTCTGTTGGGGAAGAATTTGATGAGCAGCATTTGTGTGGGAGTCCCTCAGGACTGTGGGTTGACCTTTCTCGGGAAACCTGTGACCTGTCCGAGTTTAGGATAGCCTCCAGTCGAACCAAGAAGCCAACAGATGCCTTGACTAATCCTTATCCTGTGTGTTATTTGTTTTTGGGGTTGGCGATTGATTGGGCGCCACCAAGGGGGGGGGGGTCAGGAATGTTGACTTATGACCTTTTGGAATTTTCCTCAAGTCTGTCCTGAGGGTTAAGGGGAGGGGTCACTTCTTAGCTCAGGTATAAGACTCTCTGTTTCCCTCTGTCCCTTTGTCAGATCCTTCCTGCTCCTCTGAGGGAGAGGGAACAATCTGTCCCTTTTCAGCTGAATTGTAGTCATTTGACTTCTGTCTGTACTTACGGCTTGTGTTGATGATTTCTGTAATCTTTATCATTTTTCTATATTCTAGTTAGGAATAAATATTTAATCATAAAGCGAGTTCAAGATACTTTTGATTTCTCACAAGGCTTCAAACCACAAATTTCCACCACAATTTCAACGACTTATGAACCGATGCGCTGTGTACCTCGATGATGTGGTTGTGTATAGCGAGGAGTGGTCTGAACATCTGGACCGTATTCGGGCTCTCTTTTCTAGGCTTGTTGATGCTCGCCTCACTGTAAATCTAGCCAAGTGTGAGTTTGCCCAGGCTACAGTTGCATACTTGGGGAAGATCGTAGGGCAGGGGCAAGTGAAGCCGGTCCATGCTAAGGTGGTGGCTATTGATAAGTTTCCTGTCCCTACCAACAAAACAGAGTTGCGGCGGTTTTTGGGCATGGTAGGGTATTACCGCAGCTTTTGTTCAAACTTTTCTACGCTAGTAGCCCCTTTGACTAATCTGTTAAAAGATAAAGTGAAGTTTGAATAGACTGTGACCTCTCAAACTGCTTTTGATAATGTCAAGTTGTTGATGACTTCTGCCCCAGTTTTGATGGCACCCCGTTTTGATCAGCCTTTCCAGATGCAGGTTGACGCAAGCTATGTGGGGGCTCGTGCGGTGCTCCTGCAGAGTGATGAGCAAGAAAGTTTAATTGTCATCAGTTGAATTATTCGACTATTGAGAAGGAAACATTGGCGTTAATCTGGGGTCTACAGCAGTTTGATGTGTATCTAGCTGGGGGCGCTGTTCCTATCACTGTCTACTCGGATCACAATCCACTGACATTCCTCCACACTTTATGCGTTGGGCTTTATTTTTGGAGCCATACAATTTGCACATACGGCACATTCGGGGCGTGGACAATGTCATGGCTGACTCTTTGTCCCGTGCTCCAGGTGGGCTGGAGTGAATGCTTTGCCTTGGCCTCTATCTCTCTCTTCTTGTTTCTCCACTCTTCTTCCGCTTAATCTCCTTAAATGTAGCTTTCCAGGTACCGGGATTTGTGGGAGTTCTTGGTATGCGGGAGGGTGATTGGAGCTGCTGGAGAGTAGAGGGTTCCTGTGTCCAGTCCATGTGAATGGGCTGTCAACATACCGAAACTAAAGTTAAGTGCTCACTTTGAGTTTATAGAAATCATTTTAAAAATTAAGAATGTTTTGTTATTTTGTTGTGTGGGGTTTCGAATTTTTTTTTGCAGAGGCCTTTAGGGGCCTCTGTCTTAAGGGAGGGGGTGTTACGGACCTGCCGGCTCCTCCTCCTCGTTTTGTCTATTTGCGTCTCCCCTACAGGTGAGCGGAGCACAGGTGTGACGGGTTGCCTATGATTCCTTCCAGGAACACCTGGGATGGCTTGATGTATCCTGGGGGGTTTAAAAGCTCTGGAGACCTGGTGGAAGGGGGGCTGCCGCTTCTCCTTCTCTCCCGCACCGTTTTGCTGATTTTGTTTCCTTTTACATGACTTTTCATATACCCTGATTTCATACGCTTTCAGTTCTCCTGACTAACACTTATACTGACTTTATTTACTTTACGTTGCTCATTCGTTATCATTATTAAACTATTTTCTTTCAATCAACTCATCCGCGTGGTCTTCCCTCTCTGTTGCACAGCCAGGCACAGGCAGTATGTAACAGTAGTTACCGTAGATACTGTAGTTTTCTTCAGGAGTGGGTTAACTCTTGCCTTCATCAGAGAGTTTGGAAAACACCCAGATCATTGTTAATGAGAAAGGTGAGCAAAAAGGAAGGCCAGGAGCAATAGATTGTAGAATATCGGATGGAATGGGGTCGAGAGGGCAGGTGGTGGGACGGGCAGACGTTGCTAAGGAAAGACTTGGTTAGGAGACAGGGGGGGGGTGAAAGGGGGAAGCGAGGGCGATAGAGGTGAAGTCAGTGGGATACAGGTAGAAGGAGATGGGTAAGAGAAAGAAGAGCATATGTCAGCTATTTTACCCCAAAAATAGCTGACAAAGTCGCTTGGAAGAAGGGTGAAGGAGGATTGGGGTTCGAGGAGGTGCTGGCCCGTCGAGTCTTAAGAGGACAAAGAGAGGAGGACAGAGTTGTCAGGAGAGTCTCTGCGTCAACGTGTGTAAGAGTGAGTCAGTTGAGGGGGGAGTCAATAGAACAGAAGAGGCTAGGGAGGAGGGAGAAAGTGAGCGAATGTTGCGATGAACAGGTACAGAGTCAGTTAATGTGGTGGGGTTATTAGTTGGGGAGAGAGTAGGAGATGAAGTGATCAGAGACGTTAAGTGGAGTTACAGTGAGGGTAGTGGTAGAGCAGTTTCTAATGAAGATGTAGTCCAGGTGATTGCCCGCTTAGTAGGAGGAGAGGGATTGAGTGACAGTGCAAAGGAAGAAAGTAGGAGTAAAAGGTCAGATGACTTCTCCACCGGGATGTTAAAGTCTCCCAGGAGTATGAGCGGAGGGCCATTTTCAGGGAAATTGGATAGAAGGATGTCCAGTTCTTCCATGAAATGACCCAAAGAGCCTGGTGGACGGTAAAGAACAAAGAAGTCAAGGGACGAGGAAGTCAAGGGACTGCTAGATAGCAAAGCCAGAAATGAATGAATGAGATGGTGCGGGACCAATGCTGTTTTACATGCACGTAAGGGGACTATTTCTTGTCTAGACTACTGAATTGCAATACACAACGTTTGGTGGCCACACATATTTTTTGGTGAAAGGGAACCATTTACTATTCATTCAGTCAGACCCTTTAGGCTTTTCGAGTCGACCGTTCTCGGAGGAGCAGCTCCGCTCATTTGCACCTTGCACCTGTTACGGTTAAAACCAGTTTTAGTAAGCAAAAGGCACCCTGGAGAAAGCTGCTGTTGTAACAGAGAAGAGAGTGCAGGAAGGCTGAACGAATCTGGCGAAAATACAAAACTTATACAAAAAGAGCGCCTCCAGGCCTACAATTTACACTTAAAAAGTGCTAGAGAAACATTCTTCTCCAACATCATTAACAACAACACTAATAAGGCAAAAACCCTATTTGAAACTGTTGACAGACTGACCAACCGTCTCTCGGTTACGTATGTAACGCTGCGTAAAGACGCTGTGGGAACGCCCCTGCGTGACCGCGTCATGAAGCACGTGTGAAACCTAACCAATGGCGAGCTGGTACGTCATAGGCGGGGACACCGGACCAGGGCGCTACAAAAGGGACCCGAAGGGCAGGACCATTCATCTCTGAAAGGCCGAATCGAGTGCCACGGGCAGGCCGGGAGTATGGCAGAACGTTTACACAGCGTCTCGTTCCCTTCAGGGAACGAAGGTTACATACGTAACCGAGAGACGTTCCCTCTCAGGGAACTCGAGCTGCGTAAAGACGCTGTGGGAACCCTATACCCACTCACCATATGAGCAAGTGACCGTGGTGTGAAGTTTAAGACGCACACTCAGACGAGAGCACTTGTGCTCCAGGTGTAGCGTTAAGGTCAAGGTGGTAGAACCTCACGAACGTGTGGGGAGCGGACCAGCCTGCCGCCATGCAAACGTCGTGAAGCGACACTCTTCCCGACCTAAGGGCTTTAGAAACCGCCATACCCCTAGTAGAAAGGGCCCGGAAAGCCAAAGGTGCGGGCGGGCCGGCCGATTCATAAGCAATTGTGATGGCCTCCACCACCCACTTGCTCATCCTCTGCTTAGCCACTGGGCCACCAGTATTGGGGGGCCCAAAGCATACGAACAGCTGTTCGGAGAGCCTACACAGGGCGGTCCTGCGAACGTACAATACTAGGGCTCTGACTGGGAAGAGGAGGTTAAGCTTCGCCTGGTCCGACGTCAGAAACGGGGGAGGACAGAAAGCCTGCAGCACAATAGGCCCGTCTAGAGCCTCCGCCTGCCGCCTCTCTGCGTGGAGCTTGTCCGCGACGGCCCCAATGGCACCTCCGAAGAGGGTATCCGGGGAAAGAGGGGCATCAAGGAGGAAGGATTTGTCCTTCTCCTTGAGGCTAGAGTGACTCAGCCACAGGTGCCGCTCCGTGGCCACCAGGGCTCCCATGGAGCGGCAGACGGACTCAGCTCACGCACTACCTCCGGAGTTATCTCCTTCCTTTCGGCCACGTCGGCAAGCAGCTCTGCCTGATACGCCTGGACGAGCGCCATCGTATGTAGGCAGGAGGCCGCCTGCCCAGCCGCCGAATAAGCCTTGCCCACCAGAGCCGAGGTAGTCCTCGCAGGCTTGGTGGGCAGCACCGGTGTCCTCAGCGACACGGCCGCGGGGAAAACATGGCCCGCAAGGGCCCCCTCCGCGGCCGGCATGCTTACATAGCCAAGTCGCCTCAGCTAGAGAAGAGTACAAAGCTGTACGTGGGTTGTACACTCGAGCGGATACCGGCTTCCCCCAGGACGCTGACACTTCAGTGTGTACGTCCGGGAAGAACAGCAAGCACCGCGCGGAGGAACTATACGGGGAGGCAAAAAACGTTCTTGCAGCTTACCTGTTGTAGTAGGCTGCTGCCTATCCGCCGGTCAGCTGATGTGAAGTCTGTCAGTGGCACGGGTAAGAACCTCCAGCAGTTCCTGGGCGGAAGCGGGGGAATGAAGCGCCTCCACGGTCACCACGTCCACCTCCTCAGAGCTGGAGACCGTGAGACCGGCGTCTCGTCCGGTATGGAGGAAGCCGCCGTGCATGCCTCCAACGCCGGAAACGAGCGCCTGGGTCCGGTGAAGGGCCGGGAAAAGGCCTCAGCCGTCCCGGAATCCTCCGCGAGATCAACCTGCGATCCCCACGAAGACATCCGGCGCTCAGTTTCCGCTCGAGCCGGACCGGAGCCGCGGGGGAGCGCTCCGAAGAGGGCTCGGCGAGAGAGACGGGAGCGCCACGACATGCGCTCGCAATCTCCGCAGCTAGCCCCCTCGAGGGCGAACTGAGCGTGCTCCACGCCCAAGCAGACGACGCATAGGGCGTGCAAGTCTCTGCCCGTAATGAAACGGGTGCAAAGGGGGGCACACTGCACATACCGCTCAGCCATTTCTAAGTGGAAAAACTTCACACGTACTAGATGAAGGCACAGAGATGAATGGTCCTGCCCTTCGGGTCCCTTTTTAGCGCCCTGGTCCGGCGTCACCGCCTATGACGTACCAGCTAGCCATTGGTTAGGTTTCACACCTGCTTCATGACGTCTTTACGCAGCTCGAGTTCCCTGAGAGGGAACTGCAGTTATTAAACCTCTCCTAAAAAAGCGGAGCCTAGATGCCTCTATCAACAACTACAGACCAATTTCAAATCTACCTTTCATAAGTAAAACAATTGAGAAAGTACAACAACAACAACTTAATCACTTCCTGGCTTCAACTGGCTGCCACGACAACTTCCAGTCAGGATGTCGACCTCTTCATAGCACCGAGACGGCCCTTATTAAAGTTGTAAATGACATCCGTCTGAACACAGACTCTGGCCAAGCTTCAATTTTAATGCTATTAGACCTCAGTGCTGCATTTGATACTGTCGACCACTCAATACTTTTGGACAGGTTGGATAACTGGGTGGGGCTCTCAGGCACAGTCTTAAGCTGGTTCAGGTCATATCTACAAGACAGGAACTATTTTGTTTCCATTGGTGACTTCGTATCAGAACCAACCGGCGTAACATGTGGAGTCCCCCAAGGTTCGATCTTAGGGCCGACTTAATTCAACATATACATGCTCCCACTAGGACAAATCATGCAAAATAATAAAATTCACCACCATTGCTACGCTGATGACACCCTAATCTATGTAGCGCTATCACCAAACGACTATTGCCCCATAGATTTTCTGTGCCAGTGCATTGATCAAATCAAAGACTGGATGTGTCAAAATTTCCTACAACTAAAGGAGGACAAAACTGAGATCATTGTATTTGGTGCTAAAAAAGTAAGATTTAAAGTAACCCAACACCTTCACTCTATGTCCCTGAAAACATCAAATAAAGCCAGATATCTGGGTCATTGTGGATTCAGATTTACACTAGAGTCACATCAAATCAGTAACAAAATTGGCCTACTACCGACTTAAAGGGCTCATGTCAGCTCAAGACTTAGAAACACTTGTACATGCCTTTATAACTAGTAGGCTAGACTATTGAAATGGTCTCCCTGCAGGTCTTCCAAAAAAAACTGTCAGGCAGCTCCAGCTTGTTCAGAACGCTGTTGCTAGAGTGCTAACAAAGACCAAAAAATGTGAGCACATTACACCAATTCTTAAATCCTTACATTGGCTCCCAGTATGTCAGAATTCATTTCAAAATCCTACTCCTATATCACTGATATGCTTCCACTATATAAGCCTTCAAGATCACTAAGATCTTCTGACACCAATTTGTTAGTGATTCCCAGAGTAAATACAAATCATGGGAAAGCATTATTTAGTTATTATTCAACAAACAGCTGGAATAAACCTGAAGATTTAAGACTTGCCCCAACTCTGACCACGTTTAAAACAAGACTGAATGTTCACCTTCGCCTTCTACTAAATTTCACCTACATTGCCCTTTTAACCTTAAATTAAACAATTTTAATAAGATTTTAATCTCACACTCTGCACTGTAACTTTTGATTCTTTTTATATTTACAATTTTATTTTATATTTGCTTTTATTTGCGCTTTTTTAATTGTCTGTTAATTCTTTCACTTTATTGTATGACATGTTATGTGAAGCACTTTGAGTCTGCCTTGTGTATGAAAAGCGCTATACAAATAAACTTGCCTTGCCTTGCCTTTAGCTCTTCCTGACGAGTACCTGCATGAGTGGTATAGATTCTCTGGAGATAGAATCCGTTATTTGTGCAGACTGCTGGCTTGGAAGCCTTGCTCTCACTATCCCACATGTGGTCTGTGTGACACTGCGCTTTTTTGCAAGCGGCATGTTTTTATATGCGGTGGATTCCAATTTCCAGAGGAGGCTTAATTCCCTCTGCTCAGTTTTGAAACAATCTTATTAGAGCAATTAAAACAGAGTGTACAACTTTCCTAGTAAGGAGATATTTCTAAATCCCTACGCATTCGGTCCGCGAGTGTGTGCTTTTTCTCTTTGTTTAGTTGGCGCTCAGCGGGTGAGAAATATTCTGCGTGCAGCATATTCTCCATTTCTGCATCAGTAAATCTGTGATAGATATCGTGGTCTACTTAAGAAAGCCGTGGACCTGCACCTGGATCGACTTAGCGCCTCCTTCTCAGTACGACTCGGCAGACGTGCAACCGATTAAGCTGCAACGAGTGGGTCACACTAAGTCAAGCGGCGCTGAATCACATAGCCCCGATTTCTTTATTCTACTTTTGTGCAATACCCCCAAGGTCTTGTTCCGCCTCCATGGCTGAGGCTGGGAGAGGCACTCTGGACAGAGTGTCAGCTGTTATCAGGTTCTTACCTTGGACATGGATGATGTTGAAATTGATGAAGTAGTACAGACTCTGGCTCCTTCAGGGCTTGGCCAGCATCTGCCGGTAAGACGTGTCTCTTCTCGATGACGGATTCAAATGGATTAAATCTACACAAATGCGACAACGTTTTTACAATAGGGACCATGTCTGGGCACCATTCCGTTGGATCTTCAACACCGGCTATGACCTCCATTTTTTTCCATTGGGTCTAGTTCCTCTTTTACTTTGGCCCGGAGTGGGATGGCTACATATCGTGGGGAGAGAGGTCATAGGGTGGTTCGTTGTCTTTCAGCTTAATTTTATATTTGCCTTCAAGTTTACCTAGCCCTGTAAAGTCTGCATAGGTTGAGCGGAAGTGTGTCTCTGCATCGTCTGTGCTATGGAACTGAGGAATCATCTGCAGTCTGCGAATGGCTGGCAGGCCCAATAATAAACACTCCTCCTCAATCTTTCTGTTGCCTCTCTGAATGACCATTGCCCTTTGACATCCAGAGGTTGACTGGCAGGGCCCAGTAGAGGTCTGCGTGTCACTGTGTAGCTGCCGTATTTATCTTGCGTGTATTCGGTTTCTGGAATCACAGTCACGGAGGCCCCTGCGTCCACCACATCGGGCCACCACTTATAAGCATTTCCGTCCGTGTAGACGAATGTGGATGGTCAACAGCTCCCAAATAAGCCGCCACACAATCCTCCTCAATGGATTCTATCTTTTCAGCTGATCTGCACACAGATGCAAAGTATCCCCTCTTTTGACATTTTCCTATTCAACATCTTTTGCTGGGCATTCAGTCCATGCATGTGTACGGGTTTTGCCACACTTCCCACACTGCTTTGGGTTGATTGAGGCAGAGGCTGAAAACTGTGTATGCCTTGAGCAGACTTTTTCCTATGAGCCTGGCTCTTACTGTTGTCAAACACTGCATCCATTTGCCCCAGTGAATTGGCTGTCCGGAGAACAACTTGCTGCTTTTTCAATTTTGCAACATGTATGCCGACAACAATCATGTCTCTGATCGTCCCTTGACGCAAGACGCCACATTTGCAATGTTCAGCTAGCTTGTGCACTGCTGTGATAGATTTCTCTGCAGATTCGTCAACTTCCTTACTTCGTTTATTAAACTTGGCTTGTTCAAAAATTACATTATGCACTCCTTCAAAATGTCCATCAAAAGCATTGTAGAAGCTCATTCTGCTAGCAGCCAGCTGCTGCTGATTGGAGGCACACAGTTTTAAACGCCTGGTCTTGTTGCTGCTGCTCAGCCTTATCACCCATTGTGTAAATTAGAGAATTCTGGTAAGCTTCGTTTCAATCCAGAAGCAAGCCTGAAGCATTCAAATCGTTTTATCCATTGAGGCCACAAGCTTGGCTCGAAGTCAAAAGGTCGTGGTGGTGGGAGGGTAAAGATGTGATCCATGCTGTGTGCTAGTAGCTTACCGCTAGCTTGTTGTTCGCGTTCACCGTCAAACTTTTTCTCTAGCTCCACACATCAGACACAAACATCAGGATGCAACTCGACTACTTTTATTATACTTCTTCTCACACATAATATCATAACATCCTATATCAGTGCGCCCTCACCTGGCCATTGCCGGCCACTACAGGCTTATGTGAAAGGGCTGGACTGTTAGAGGAGCAAATGAAATATGTAGACGTTATGTTAGATGAGAATAATATTTTCTCATTAGTAAACACATAGGTCAGTATAATGAAAAGTGAAAACAAGTATTTCTTTCAATTTTATTTCATAAGGGTTCCGTACTAATACGCCTTCTCTTTTATTGCTGCGCTTCTTTGGTCTGAACCCAGAAAGAGGGACAAAGGAAAACCAGGGGATGGGGGTGTCTAGAAGGACAGGCAAGCTGTAAATATAGATTCCACACTAGTGTTAAACATTTTACAGTAATTAACTGTAAAAAAGAGTAAAATAACAGTATAATGCTGTTTCTATACAGCACTGCACTGTGTTTTTTACAGTAGGTATGCTGTAGATTTACAGTAGAATACAGAAAATGTGGCTGCCAGTAGATTACTGTAAATGAATGGGGAAATTCGTTAATGTACTGCAAACTTGGCTACACTGATTACTCCAAAGGGTAGAGTTTTAGCTTTACTGTGCTTATCAAAGCCAGCACAAGGCCCTGATAGGTAGGCTTTTATCTCTTCAGGTGCCCTCTCTGTTTGCCTGTCAAGCCTTAGCTAAAGGACCTTCCTCCTCTGTCTGCCGATCAAATTTCTCTCAAGGAACCCCTTCAGCTGCACATGTCAAATTTGATTTTTGAATGTCATTCTAGCGCCCCGGGTTAAATGCTTCAACGAATCCAAGAAAGGAACAATCTGCTTGTCACAAGAAGCCACAACCAGAGCGTCATCCCCCTTTATCTCCTCGGCGAACAGACAAGCACGGTTTGTGCATGTATAAACAAAGGGCTCTAACAGGCCATGATCTCACTACTCATCTTGACCCACTGTTCTGTGTGCAGGTCAATCCCAGGCCGCTTCCAACTCTGGGTCAGCTCAGCTGCGCGAAGCTTCTGCCTTGTAATAAAGCTGACAAAACGCAAGTGTGAGCCCTCACAGCCGCAGCGCTGACTTCGGGCTAATTGCGCTGGAGTTCTCAGAACCCTCCCGATTCTGTTAATTATTAATGAATGTTATTGTAAATTATGTATTATTAGCTCCCTACCGCGACACAGAGCAACGATGGCAGCGCTCTGGGATGTTGGCATACAGCAAGAACAGGTGAGTAAAAAGAAATTATCTGACAGTCGCTAAATGTGGACAAAAGTACACGTGTTTGAACAGGATGTATGGAGGAGCAGGGGTAAAAAGAATGACAATTCTGAGAAGGAGCTGGGTGGAGGAAGCTGAGTCAAGCTCCCAAGGTCTCCCTGACTCAATTTAATCACTCAGCTGCTGGTCCTGCAACGCCTAACCCAACAGCTGAGCTGGCTGAAAAGATAACTTGCAAATCACTTTTGTGCAGTTAAGATGAGACTTGTCAGGTTGGGATGGCGTGTTTGTGTTGTGTTTTCTTTCCTGCTAACACCCCTCTCATCTTAAGATGGGAAGAGGGACTAAATGAGTGGGTCAATTGCAACGAAAGATGGCAGCACGCAAAGCCCTCATCATTAAATCATTACAAAACATTAAATATTGATTTGTGTCATTTTTTTTCCCAAGAGGAGGGAGGCTTGCCAGGGCACTAATTGAATACAGTTCTGATTGCAAATATTCCGTAAAGAAAGAGCAGCTTTGTTGGGGTGTGTCTGCATGCTTGTTTGAGTTATGAGTCTCATATCTTTGTCTAATTATTAATTGGTTGTTTGACATTGTCACATCTTCTAAATTTGCTTTAAAAATCTGTTTTATAGGGCAGGCAGTGGAAGGAAGCAGCATTGAAAATAAATTTGTGTGACTGTCTTTGCACAAATGGCAGTGTCATCCTTTACTGTGACAGACACCCAACTCAGTAAAGCGATTGAAAGACATTATTGCAGAGAGAAGAAAAACTGAATACATTTCAAATGGGCACCCATGAGAAATGTCAGATAAGGAAAAGATATGAAATGCAAGTTCTTTGAAAGTTCTTTTGAAAGCTTTAATGAGTCATGTGAAAACCAGTCCCTCATACTGATAAAGCAAACAAGGGACATTTTTATGTATTATTTCAACTTTCGAGCTGTGTAGAAGGCTCAAACGGGCAGACTCTGCCTTAAGCAGCAGCAAGATAACCCTTGTCCCCGCCCTCAACCGCCCACGTGGTCCAGACCTGGTGGTTGGGTGGCTGATAGAATGAGCTGATGAAGCTTGGGAGGTGGAGGGATGTTTATCAGAAGCATGAACATACTAAAGGTAAAGAGACTATTCCCCCCCCCCTCCTCCCGGCAGGTGTGATCACAACGACCTGATTGGTTACTAAAATGTGCTGATAGTCAGTTTTTAATTACTCTTTCTTCACTGAACTTGCCCTCAAGTTACATTAAATTATCAACAAATCGCCATTCCGCAGTTTCCCAAATAACACGCTATGGATCATGATGACTTAAAAGCTGTTTTTAATGAGAAAACAGAAACTCTTAGGTCTGGAGCCACGGATGACCTCAGTAAGTCCAGCAAGACGTGAGGGTGAAGCTCAAGGAGCGCAAACAGGAGGAAGCCGAAAATCAAACTCCAGCAGAAGAACGTAAGGGAGGTGTGTGTTTCATTATGTTCTGTCTTTCTCTAGACTATACATAATGGACGATTAAAGCAGTCTTGCTTACTTGAACTTTATTGGTGTGCAGTCATCAATTCTCTGCCATAACGTTATCCCGTCCGCTCCGCGTGTGCGGTGTAACCTCTAAATCCGTCCCTCGTACAACAGTACTTAAAATACAATAAACGATCCTATTGTCACATCTTTCTTTTTCTTTTTTCAAGTTAGTCTCTTTCCCTGAACTAAGACATTCGAGTGTAACCCACTTTTACCATCTGCTCTGCTCATTTACAACAGATCTAACAACATAGGCAATAACAAATCAACATGTTCAAAACATCATTTTTCCACAAAAGCAACAAATGCAACAAGTGTACATTCCCATTTCCCCATCTTTTCCTTTCTTTTTTTTTCATAGTCCATCCTCCAATCACTGCGAATAGTCTGTCAGGTAGTGGGGTCTGACAACTTGTCGACCTGACCTGGTGACCGTCTCCAGGTTCGCTGGGCCACCTGGTGTTGCGGGCAGGGCCGGCACTAGCCATTTGGGTGCCCTAAGCACAAATGCTTGGTGGTGCCCCCCCCCAACCAACAAACCACCACCAAAGGAATAACAACCATTCATAATTTCTTAGTTAGGTTCTCTTTATTCCCCAAATAACTTCTAAACATAAATAATTTACATAAAACATTAAAGAAATACATTATATAAAAGATAAATATCAAATACCACCACAATTACTAAACACAGATTTTGAACTGAACATTGTAAACGCAGAAAGTATTCAAGTATATAACCGTGTAAGTAATAATGTGCACATTTCTTCAGTAAATAATATACATAAGTACAAATAATAATAAAGTGCAAATTTTAAAGTGCAAATAACCATACATAAGTACAAACTGCACAGTTGAATTTACTTTACCATCTCTTTAAAAGAGACCATTCTGCTATCCAATGAAACTATATTACAAACATTTTCCAAAGTTAACCTTACCAAGAGCCGTTTCCCACTCATCATTTCATTACGTGAAAGTGTCACTTGTAGCTAGGCTACTTGTTTGAACATAATTGATAACAAATACAAAAAAAGCGTCCTAAAGTGCAAAGCAAACTAGGCTAATAGGCTAACGTTACCTAACTATATCTCTGATGGCTAAAAGAAATAGCAGGCCCAATTTAAGCATAATCAGAAATACCATTGCTAGCTAGCTAGCAACTTAAGGAATGATTGCTAGTCTTATTGCTAACGGTAACAAATGATAACGGTAACGGTAACAGAAACGTCGGGTGGCCCGCGGTTGAGTACCGAATACGGCCCACCGGCGATCCGTGCGGACATTATGAGCGCGAGTACATGTGGCCAGCCGGCCGCCCGGTGACCGCTAGCAACGGTCCTCACGAGAAAAAGTTTGGGGATCCCTGATTAAAAACATTGTCTTAGCTGAGAGCGACGCGCGAGCATCATCCCGCTGTCTCTTCTTTTTTTTTCTCCTTTTTTTTTGCCTTTTTCGAAGCAGTTTCAAAGCTGTCTGCAACATTTGAGATTTGAGGCATAATGGAACAAACCACTAGGAGGGGGGGCCGCACAGGAGGTTCCATTTTTTCTCGACTAATTTGGTCTAGGCCTATTACTTTTGTATTGCTTTGGCATATTAACATGCTTTAGACATATTTTATTTGTTATTTATACTAGTAGCCTACTGATTTTTCACGTCCCAGATTTTTTGATGCCCCCCCAGGCACTTGGTGCCCTACGCGCAGTGCGTGATGTGCTTGTGCGGAGCGCTGGCGCTGGTTGCGGGAGCCTCAGTCACTGTTGGTGTGGGTGTGTTCTGTGTTAGCGTGCGCCTGGTGAGATTGTGTCTGAGGTGGCGACGATTTCTTCTCAAAACACCACCTGACTCCAACTCCACCTCATACGATCTATGGCTCACCTGTCGCATCACCTTCGCTGGTCTCCAGCCCCTGTGTGTGTCACAGGGCTGTACCCTCACATTGTCCCCTCTCTCCAGAGTGTCCATGTCTTTCGCTGTGTGGTTGTAGTACTTTTCCTGTCTCTGTCTGTTGTATTTCAGTCCCTGTTCGTTGTGTGTTACCTCTGGCTTCAGCAGAGTGTCCTTCGAGGGAAGCAGGGTCCGGGTCCTCCTGCTTAGGAGTCTCTGTGCCGGGCTTGTGGTGAGGCCCTGGCTCGGCGTGTTGCGATGATCCAGCATGGCCAAGTACGGATCCTGTCTCGCTGCTGCAGCCTTCAGCATCAGCCGCTTGGCTGTCTTCACCGCTGACTCCGCCTTCCCGTTACTCTGCGGGTATCCTGGCGACGATGTCCTGTGTTCAAAGTCCCACTTTTGGCTGAAGTGCTGACACTCTAGTGATGCATATTGGGGTCCGTTATCTGAGATAACAATGTCTGGAATCCCCTGTCGGGCAAAGTGGGCCTTGAGTTTTCTGATCACTGTGTTGCTTTTCCTGTCAGGGAGATAATCGACCTCCCAAAAGTTTGAATAGTAGTCTACTGTTATCAGATTGTCTTTATTGTGGAAGGAGAAAAGGTCTGTTCCCACCTTGGCCCAGGGTCTGCTTCCCACGTCATGTGGGTGTAGTGTCTCTCTTTGTTGCTTTGGGTCCACTGTCCTACATATGTCACATTTGGAGATGAAAGTGTTGATCTCCTCATTCATTCCAAGCCAGTATAGCCAGGGTTTGTCCACCCTGAGAGCGTCAGGTATCACGGCTCTGTCCCCTCGGAACACTATGTCATCCTGGAAACTCATCTTCATCTTTTTTTGCAGCCCTGATGGCGCTCAGCCTCTCTGCTGAAATGGGTAGGTAGCCGACCATGTTTACGGTCTCTATATCTGTCTCACTCTCTCCCCTAGTGCTCTCTGGTAAGTATGCTCTACTCAGCGTGTCTGCAAGTAACATATCCCTGCCTGGAACATAGGTCACACTAATATCATAGTGCTGTAGCCTGAGTAACATTCTCTGCAGTCTCTTAGGTGCACTAAGTAAGGGCTTGCTGTGTATATTCTCTAGAGGCTTGTGGTCACTTTGTACTGTGACTTCTCTACCATTAGTATACTGATGGAACTTTTCCATCCCAAACACAATGGCTAGACATTCTTTCTCTATTTGGGCATAGCCCTTTTCAGTTGGTGTGTCAAATGGTGCCAAATGCTATCGGTTTACCTTTTTGTGTCAGGGCGGCCCCCAGTCCTGTGTCCGATGCGTCACACTGAAGTGTCAACTCCTCTTCCTTGTTGTAGTACTGTAGGACTGGCGCTTTAGCGATTTTGTCTTTCAGCCTTTGAAACGCCCCTTCTTGGATGTCTGTCCATTCCCACATGTTCTCCTTGCGCGTGAGTTGTCTCAGAATCTCACAATCATCTGAGAGGTGATCATAGAACTTAGAAAGATAGTTGACCATCCCAACTAGTCTCTGCACCCCTTTCACGTCTGTTGGCCTCGGCATCTCTCTGATTGCCCACGCTTTCTCCGGGTCAATCCTCAGTCCATCGGCCGTGAGCAGATGTCCTATGTAGGGTACCTCCTTTTGCCTAAGCTTGAATTTGTCCGCGTTCAGCTTGATGTTGCGCTCTCTGCACCTGCTTAGAAAGATTCTGACTTTCTCGTCATGGTCCTTATCTGGTCCTCCTCTTGTGTTGCTCCTTCCCCTGTGATTAACACATCATCTGCTATGATGTAGACTCCTGGGAGGCCCTCCAGGGCCTGCATGAGCTTCCTTTGGAACACTTCCGGTGCTGGGCTTATTCCCATCGGCATCCTCAGCCAGCGGAAGCGACCAAATGGGGTGGCGAATGTGGTGAGGTAGCTTGACTCTTTTTCTAGTCTGACATGCCAGAAGCCTTGCTTCACATCGCAGACCGTGAAGACTTTTGCCTTTGACATCTCCGGCAGGATGTCATCTATGGTTGGGAGTGGATAGTGACTTCTTTTTAGTGCCCGATTCAGAGGTTTTGGGTCTATACAGATCCTCAGCTTCCCATTAGGTTTTTTCACGGCGACCATGCTACTGATCCAGTCAGTGCCGCGTTCCACTGGTGTGATTATCCCTTTTCTCTCTAGATCTTTGAGTTCCTCTTGTAGAGGTGTCATCATTGCTACAGGCACTCTGCGTTTTGACAGTTTCACCGGTGGTACTCTGTCATCTATCACTATTTTGTATTCACCCTCCATGCAACCATCTCCGGTGAACACATCCTCAAACTCTTCCTTTTATTTTGTCCATGGTTACGTGTTCTCCGTTTGTCACTGGGCTCGGCTCTTTCTTCACTATGCTGTGTATAGCCAGGATGTTCTCATACTGTACTTTTATCAACCTCATTGCCTCGCTGGATTTTCTGCCCAGTAAAGGGATTCTGCTATTCTGGCTAACCACTTGGAACTCTAATCTGTATAGTTTGTCATTTCTGGGGTTTCTGACCTTAACCTTACATGTACCCAGGGGAGTCAACTTGGTCTTGTTATACATCACTAGCACTTTCTCAGTGTGCTCTAACTGTGTATCTGGGTTTAGTAGGTCGATGGGGATGATATTACAGGTGGCCCCACAGTCTATCTGGAAGTTGACCAACTTTTCCCCTATCTTCATTCTTGCAAAGAGCTGCTGGCCCTGACTGTGGCTGTCTTTAACCTGGTTTACAGTTTCATCCTCTCTATTTGCTTCAGTTACATAGTTGACATCCTCATATGAGTCATTGTCACTAGTCTGCTCTGTAACTGCATGCACTTTCCTCGTCTCCTTACTGATCTTTTGTCTCGATCTGCACTGTGCTGCAAAATGATTTTCCTTTCCACATTTTCTTCCAAAAGCTGGGCATTTTTTCTTATTCCTCTTCTGTCTTTCTCTAGACTATACATAATGGACGATTAAAGCAGTCTTGCTTACTTAAACTTTATTAGTGTGCAGTCATCAATACTCTGCCGTAACGTTATCCCGTCCGCTCCGCGTGTGCGGTGTAACCTCTAAATCCGTCCCCCGTACAACAGTACTTCAATAAACGATCCTATTGTCACAGTGTGGACTGTGATGAAGCAAATTACTGGCTTCAAGGTTGAAGTGAGTCAACAAGGGGGCTCCTTTGACATAGCCAATGAGCTAAACTGTTTCTTCAATACATTTAGTTCAAAGTCCTCGGCTGTCTTCCCCACACGTCACATCCCCCTTGGTGACAAACAGAGAACCGTCTACATCAAAGGGCTCTTCCACTCCCCCCCTCCCCTCTGTGACGACTGGCCAGATGAGACGACTGCAGGGGAGACTCCACCAAGGCAAAACTGAAGGACCTGATGGCATCACCACCAGGGTACTGAAGACCTGCGCCATCCAGCTGTGTAAAGCCCTACAACATCTTTTCAACGTGAGTCTGAAGCAGGAGGAAGTCTGGGTGCTGTGGAAATGTTGTGCCAGGTCCCTGAACGTGGCGAAGACCAGTGAGATGGTGGTGGACTTCAGAAGGAAGAAGACATCTCCACAAGCAATGAGAGTTCTGGGTGTGACGGTGGACATAGTGGAGGAGTACAAGTACCTGGGTGTCTCTGTCGACAACAGACTGAAGTGGAAGGCCAACATCAACGCTGTGTACAAAAAGAGGATGTCAACTTTTTCTTCAGGAAACTTTTATCCTTCAATGTGTGCAGCAAGATGTTGGAGATGTTCTAACAGTCTGCTGTGGCCAGTGATCTGTACTTTTCCATTATCTGCTGAGGAAGCAGAATTGGAGCTGGTGACACCAACAGACTGAAGAAGGCCGGCTCCATCATTTGCTGTGACCAGGAGCCTCAAGAACACGTGGTGGAGAGGAGTGCAACAGACAGTCCATACGCAGGCATTTCGTTTGCAGTAAAGCTAAAGGTTCTATACCAAAATAATATCCCTAGAGCCTTTATCCTCCAATAAGAAGTCATGCTGTTTGAGAGGCTCCACAGAATCAGGAAATAATGGAGGAAAAAGTGTAAATGTGTTCAGTTGAGACAGCAGAAGGCAAGATAACAATCTGCTTGGAATTCAGGTAAAAACTAATAATTTTGCAGACGAGATTAGGAATTAGAAATGATATTAGACACGCAAGAATTCAAAGAGGTAGTTCTGATTTTCCACATGCGCGTCAATCTTTGAGCCTTTGTTTCCCAGCCTTATTAGAAGCCCGGTTTTATATTGCATTACATCAGCTGCTCATTGGTGAGAATCAAAGCCAAATCTGTACCTCTGCTTCTCTTTCATGTTTGTCCCTTTAGTCCCACACCCCCCTCCCTCCGTCTCTCCAAAGGATGGTAAGAATGTAATGACAGCTGAAAGAATTTCAGAGATTTAATAGGAAATTGTGACTGTCACTCAAAGCATCCAGGATTATCTGGCATAAGAAAAAGAGCATAACATACAGAGTGGAGGAGAAGGAAAGATCCTGGTTTTGTTCAAACAAAGAAATACACTGTATTTTGGTTTCTGTAACCATACCAACTTCACTCGAGAAAGTAGCCATCAACACACACACACAAAAACAGTCCACATGGGAGGTCTGCAGCCCATGGATTTAGTAGATTACAGTGTCTCTCTAAAAAATCACCAGATTCACAACAAGCACACATACTGTGATTATTTCCATGGAGATCCATGCCAGGCCAACTAGAACATAGCCACACGGTAGAAATTGCTACTGAGAATAAAGGTAAACAGGAGTCATAGGTTGAAACATCCCCTAAAGAATGTATAATATTGGGGTGGGTGCGATTTGAAGAGGGATGTCGGTCTGTTTGGGCATAATAGGTCGGGGTTAGTATATGTTCACCTTAGTCACTGCACTGTGGCAGGGTCATTGAGCCTTTTTACAGAGTTGTGTTTTCAACAGAGAAGTTCTTTGCCAGCCTCACACACAGTCTGCTACTGCCACCTACTGGACCAATGTAGAATCCAAGCATCCACACAACTCGATGCTTTCTGTGGGGGTGAACCATGTAAAACAGAGAAGGAAGAATTATTGAAAATATCTGGTATACATCAACTGGCTATTGTATTTCATGAATAACTGCGGAGCTCATTCATAATCTTTGAAATACCTTTTTCCCCGAATGTCCACATTGGCAGGAGGTGGAGGGGGATAAAGGTTGACTAGAACTTGTAGGTTTTAGAAAATGGGCATGGGCAGATTTCATTACTCTCCCCTGGATAAATTTGGCATCAAATCCACATAAACAAAGCATCCTGCATTTATGAAAAATGTGATGCATACTAAGGTCTTACGGTGTGATTAATACATGTTGTAATTCTTCACCGAGGGACCCAAGGCTCTATTCTTTCGTAGAGTTGTATCATTCTGTCTTGTGCATCTCATATTTCCCCAAAATTCAGTATAGAATATTTGGTTTTGTCGATCATTTTTGGATCTCCAATGAAAATTATTTCAAGATTTTATTAAGGTTTTGTTGCATAGCAGTATCAAACAATTACACTATTGGACCCTGTTCCTTGTGATAGTTGTTTTCCTTTTTATTAGCAAGTCATGTTGAAATGTAAACTGCGCTTTCCATCATCAGCTACTATCTTGTTCTCTCCTGTCTAATAGACGGCGGCTTTGTTGACCCCGGAACACCGGAAGTAAACGTGTTCACTGCGTTAAAATATTTTATCACATTAATCGCATAGAATACTGCAGTAATGGCGGCCCTAATACGTCAAGTTATTGAACCGCACAAGTCCACCTGTCTACACATACATTTGGTTCCTTTTCTCATAAAAGGATTTTCTCATTTCAAATTTGAATAACTCAGACAAAAATATCCCTTCATTACCAAGGAGGAATTTTATAAGCTTACTGTATTTTACTTACTATTTCTTGTGGTAATCAATATTTATTCATAGCTAAGAAATAAAACATGTATAAAATGATTATCACCGTTCACTCATTTATTAACACCAATCGCAATTAGTATGTGCCTGTATGATTATGGTTCTCTGCAGGGCGGATGGGATAGCAGCTGGCGCTGCAATAATGTTATAGCTAATAACAACAATGTTTGTCACGGAAGCTTTCAATCCCCCCCTCCACTGGTTAACATCGCTACTAGTCGGGGCTACCAGTGCTGCATCATCTAGGATTCCCACTCTCTCCCTCTCAGGGATGTTGATCTTCACACCATTGTGGGCTGCATTGGCCTCCTTTATGTCCACGGGGCGACATATAATGGCTGTGCGACCATGTTTCTCAACCCATTATTTCTTCTCTCTAGATCTTTGAGTTCCTCTTGTAGAGGTGTCATCATTGCTACAGGCACTCTGCGTTTTGGCAGTTTCACCGGTGGTACTCTGTCATCTATCTCTATTTTGTATTCACCCTCCATGCAACCATCTCCGGTGAACACATCCTCAAACTCTTCCTTTATTTTGTCCATGGTCACGTGTTCTCCGTTTGTGAAGTGTAGAATTAGTGGTTGAAGTAAAGAAGATTAAGAGGTCTAGGGCACATTCATAGTTTCCTTTTTCGGCTGCTTTGAGACGGAGACGTCTACCAGCAGGCCTATGAAGTTGGTCTCCATTACATGAATAAACCACTGGATTTTTCCTTGATTTAAGATATTTCATCTTACTTTAGGCAGGAATTGAAGTTATCCCAGGGAAACGAGAGCCTGGTAACTATAAAACAAAACAGGAAATGACCTGACACCGTGACACAAATGGTGTGTTGTGGTATGGTAGTTTTTATTTCGTTGTGGTACTATGATACGTCATGATACGTGTCACACAGGGGAATGGAGAAGTGGTTTAAATATCCTCGGATCCCTCCTGCTCTTAGGTAGTCGTAGTACCACATTGGCACCTCCTCAGGACAGGGGTTATGCTTGCCTCTAAGCAAAATTGTTCCTTAAAACCAGATGTTCCGTTTTCTGTCAGGGCTATATGGACAATGTAAGATGTTCTCCTCCGAGCCTCGTCTTAATCACAAAGATAATTAGTAACCTATGCTGTTTGTCTTGTGCTACCACATTTTCTTGGTGTAATGTGTGGGACAATTGATATATTCTCAAGTGCAGGTGTTCCACCACTTTTTCGGATTGCGAGCTACTTTACAATCAAACGAGTCACTGCAATCTTGCTCCCTAGGTAGTGGTCGAGCAAACAAGCAGTATCGGTCTGAGCGGAAAAACAGCGCTGCACATCGTAAGCGTTAATCGAGTTGATATAAAAAAAAACAAGCCTCTCATCTGTCAAAAGTAAGGAGAGTGTGACACCATTCTATACATACTTTCACTGGTAAGCCAAGGTTAATTTTGAATGAAATTAAATGTGTCCATTAGTAAGCAAGGATGGTAATTTGCACTAACAAGTTTTTCGTCAAAAACTGTCAATCTGCGATCAACCTATTGGGCACCAATCCTGTAGGGACTTATCAACACATTGCAGGGCTGCCGAGAACTTAGGAAGGGGATTGGTCAAAAGATAAAGATTTGAGCAGCGTTTTTATATGTGGATAAGAAGGAAGAAGTTGTCTTCCAGGTCATTCCACTGTATAAACAGTAAAGGCCTGCTTCCTTTGTTCTCCAGAGCATAATGCAAACTCTTTCATCGAGCACCAGATCCACTGCATCACTGGCATGCAGTAGCTTACATAAAGGCTCACATACTCATTTAACTTCAAATACCAGCCATTTAGCCTGAGTACCTCTACTGCAGAGTACCCTTGTTGCCATAGCAATAACATCCCTGCATGGGGGAGGATGGAAGGATGAGAAAAGTATTGTGTCAGTTGAAGTTGAGCTGACTTGAGGAGTCAAAGCATGAAATGCAGAGAAAGTGTGACAGTAAAGGCGAGGAAACGTCTAATGCTGCGTTAAATTATTTGTAGATCCCCTGCAAAGTCAATGCACAGACGGGATGGTTGCAGAGGAAGCAGAAGGAGCAAAGCGAATTAATTGCTTTTTTGGCAAAAAAAATTACCGTTGTTATCTTGCAAAAGCCAATCAGCGCTGAGATTCTCCGCTCGTCGTCACTGCCGTCCTGCTGTCACAGCTTTAAGACACTTTATGAAACAGCTGCTCACCGGAGACACACAGGCAGCTGAGACTTAACGCTTGTAAGTTAGTTGGTGTCTAACAGAGAGACGCTTGCACCGAGCTGACACAACAAGTCATCAAACCGGCTGCTGGTCAGCCTGAAGTAGCGCTGGAGGCGGCGGTCATCCAGACGCACTTCCCGGAGGAGTCGGTGAAATTAAAGCTGTGTGCAGCGACGGACCATGTCATAAACACAAACACAACAACGTTTGCGGTCCCGACGTTTGTGTAATTCACACAACAAATAAAGAGCAGAAATAGTGGTTATTTATTTCCATGGTGGATAGTAAAAACATTCATAACTGTCTCTACAGGTAAAAAAACAGATGGGCCACACCCCCTTTCAGGCGCGGCTTCCTCCACCCCGGACGAGACGGCGCTCTCACGTTTTTTCCGGCTCCGAGGAGCTGGACGTGGTGAGCTTAGAGGCAGGGGAGGCTGACGCCGAGGCGACTCATTCCCCCGCTGCCGCAAAAGAATTGCTGGAGGTCCTCACCCGAGCCGCTGACAGATTACATATCAGCTGGCCGGCTGGTGAGCAGCAGCCGTCTGCTCCCGGTAGACTGCAGGAGCGGTTTTTACCTTCCCGTAGAGTGCCTCCACGCCGGTGCCTGCCGTTCTTCCCAGACGTCGAACCCGCGTACGGCATTGTACTCGTCTTTAGCTGAGGCTAGGCGACATGGCTACGGAAGGATTCGGAAGGGTCCGCGGCCGTGTCGTTGAGGACACCAGTACAGCCCACCAAGCCTTCGAGGACTACCTCGGTTCTGGTGGGCAGGGCTTACTCGGCGGCGGGGCAAGCGGCGTGCTGCCTGCATACGATGGCGCTTATCCAGGTGTATCAGGCAGAGCTGCTGGCCGACGTGGCCGAGGGGACGGAGCTAACGCCGGAGGCAGTGTGTGAGCTGAGAAACACGGCTGACCTCGCGTTACGAGCCACGAAAGAGACGGCGAAGTCCGTCGGCCGCTCCATGGCAGCCATGGTAGCTACGGAGCAGCACCTTTGGCTGAGCCACTCCGCACTGCAGGAGAAGGACAAGTCCTTCCTCCTGGATGCCCCTCTCTCCCCCACTACCCTCTTCGGAGGTGCCATTGTGGCTGTGGCCGATAAACTCCGCGCCGAGAGGTGGCAGGCGGAGGCGCTCGATTCTTTCGTTCCCCGACGACGCCACGTCCGCGGGGCCGCTCGAGGGCACCACCGGGTCCAGCGAGCGTGAGCCCGAGGGCCGCTCGCCCCCTCTAAGGAGGGTGCCGGCTCTACTACATCAGCGCTTCCCTGCCGGTACACTGTTGCAGGGCGCGGTGTCTGTAGACCCGGGACTTCCAGAGACCGGCCCCGAGGAACCGTAGCCCCTGAGAAACTTTTTGGGTGAGTGGCGAGCCCTCCCCAACGTATCTCAATGGGTCCTGCACACAATCGATGTCGGCTACGCCATCCAGTACTGGGGGCGTACTACCCACGGTGATAGACCCCCAGCAGGCTCTGGTGTTGGAACAAGAAGTACAGACCCTGCTGCGGAAGGGAGCCGTAGAACGAGTTCTCCCCCCAGACAGAGAGTCAGGCTATTATAGCCGGTACTTCATCGTTCCAAAGAAGGATGGGGGTTTGCGTCCAATTCGGGATCTCGGCCATTTGAACCGCGCTGTTGCGAAGTTGAGCTTCAAGATGCTCACTCTCAAACAGATCACGGCACAAATCAGGTCCGAGGACTGGTTTGTCACGGTAGATCTCCAGGACGCTTACTTTCATATTCCCATCCTCCCTCAACACAGGAAGTTCCTGAGGTTCGCTTTTGGGGATAAAGCTTACCAATACAAGGTCCTTCCTTTTGGCCTAGCCCTCTCGCCCTGTACGTTCACAAAATGCGTGGATGCAGCTGTGGCGCCATTGCGTCTCCAGGGCATCCGTATTTTGAACTACTTGGACGACTGGTTGATTTTAGCGCCCTCCGAGCGCCTTACGGCCCAACACCGTGATATTGTGCTCGCTCATATCAACCGTCTGGGGCTGAGACTCAACACCAAGAAAAGCGTGCTGTCCCCAGCACGTAGGACCACTTTCCTGGGCGTAATTTGGGATTCGACCCACGATGCGGGCACACCTGTCTCCCGCTCGGGTAGTTTCGATCCTCTCTGCTGTTCAGCAGGCTAGGCTAGGCTAGCCACTCACTGTGAAACAGTTTCAGAGACTGTTAGGTCTCCTGGCAGCGGCATCCAATGTGATCCCCCGCGGCCTGTTACACTTGAGACCATTGCAGTGGTGGCGCAAGACAAAGGGATTCTCCCCAAGGGGGAACCAGCACCGCCTGATCAAAGTCACCCGGCGCTGCCTGAGGGCCTTGGTCATATGGAGGCACCCTGGGTTTCTAGCCCAAGGGCCCGTTTTAGGGGCGATCTGTCGCCGGATCATCCTCACGACAGACGCTTCCCTCACGGGCTGGGGTGCGATCATGAGTGGTCACTCAGCCTCGGGGCTGTGGCAGCATCATATCCGGTCCTGGCACATAAACCAGCTGGCCGCCCAGCCCTGACAGACAACACATCTGTGGTCTTTTATATCAACCATCAGGGAGGTCTGCGCTCTCGGCCGCTGAACAAGTTAGCCCGCCAGATCCTCCTGTGGTCCGTGGGGAAACTCTGCTCGTTAAGAGCGGCTTTTATCCCGGGCGTCTTGAACCAAGGGGCAGACACCCTGTCGAGGCAGGGGCCGAGGCCCAGGGACTGGAGACTCCACCCAGAGGCGGTGGAGTTCCTTTGGGGTCACTTCGGCCGCGCCGATGTGGACCTATTTTCCCCCGCAGAGACAACTCATTGTCCTCGGTGGTTCTCTCTCACGGACCCCGCCCCTCTCGGCTTGGATGCTTTGGGACAGGCATGGCCAAAAAGCATGCGCTTGTACGCTTTCCCCCCGGTTGCTCTGCTCCCAGGGGTTCTGGATAGGGTCCGTCAGGACGGAGTCAGCCTACTGTTAGTAGCCCTGTTCTGGCCGGCCCGCGTATTCCCGTCTGCCTTTGGGGCATCTCCTTTCCTTTGTGGCACCCTGTCCTCCGTTCCTGACGTCGGACCAGGTGTATAACAGAGCCGCAGCAAGTGAACGGTTATTGCCATGACACTTGCTTATGAATCGGCCGGTCAGCCCGCATCTTGGCTGTCCAGGCCCATTCTACTTGGGGTATGGCGGCTAAAGAAGCCCTCCTGTCGGGGACCTTTCCCTCGCCTTGAGCACAGGTGCTCTCGTCGAGTGTGCGTTTTTGAAAACTTCACACCACGGTCACCTGCTCGTATGGTGAGTGGGTATAAGTGTTCCCTTAGCGTTTTACGTATGTAATCTTCGTTCCCTTTTATATCATCCTCAATCGAACAGACAATCTGAGAGGAAGATACAGGAGATCGGGAGATACCTGCGGTCATATTGCCACGACCATCAGGACTGCTGGAGTCGTTACCTGCCCTGGGCCGAGTATGCACAGAACTCCCTCCAACAGTCCACTACGGGTTTGACACCATTACAGTGCATACTCCTCTGTTTCCCTGGTCAGGCGAACCATCTGACATTCCAGCAGTTCTGGGACCTTCTACATACGAATGGACTACTTACCTTCTACATACATCATCATTGGTTCCAGGAGAGCGAGAGGGTCTGGGACCTTCTACATACTTCATCATTGGTTCCAGGAGAGCGAGAGGGTCTGGGACTCAGCTCATATCCATCTCCAAAGGGCAGTTCGTAGACACAAGAGCCAGGCCGATACCAGGAGACGCACTACTCCGGTGTACCAACCAGGACAGAAGGTCTGGCTCTCCACCCGGGACATCCGTCTACGACTGCCCTGCCGTAAGCTGAGTCCCCGGTACATAGGTCCGTTCGCCATACAGAGGCAGATCAACGATGTCACCTACCGTTTGTCACTACCCTCACACTACCGTATCTCACCTTCATTCCACGTCTCTCTGTTAAAGCCATACACTAACCCTCTGATCCCTATCTCTGCAGAATCTGGTGTTGATGACGTACCTCCTCCTCCACCTGTGGACCCTGCAGATGACAACATCTATCAAGTTCAGGGAATTCTTGACTCCCGACGTCGGGGCGGCCACCTAGAGTACCTCGTGGATTGGGAGGGCTATGGTCCTGAGGAAAGGTGTTGGGTACCTCGAGATGACATCCTAGACGCATCCCTTCTTCAAGACTTCCATGCTGATCATCCCAACCGTCCAGCACCTCGAGGTTGTGGTCGTCCCCGTCGTCGGTCTTTCCCGCCATCAGGAGCTGGCCGGGGTACTCTAACGGAGACACCGTCATCAACACCAGACATCATCACTCCGCCCACTCGTTCTCAATCCCCTGAATTCTAATCACCATCACCTGTTCTCACCACCTGCACGTCATCATACCGCATCACCAGATCCCTTCATAAACCACACACCTTCACTCTGCCAGTTGTCTGGTCTCGTCGTTGTACCATTGACAAACCTGACTCCCTCTCTGAGATCGCTAATCACCTACCTGATTCCGAACGGACTACTTACCTTCTACATACTTCGACCTGGGTCTTCATCCTTCTTCGTCCGTCAGCCACCCGGCTTCTTCTGTCCGCATTCAGCCATCTGGATCCTTCAAAAACCTCCAAACCCGCACGGATAAGAGACTTGGTTCACAATCATCATCTACACATCAGAAACAAAGAAATTACCCAAAGTAAAGAACAACAATATTTAATAGTACCGAGTGAGTAAGTGTCACAGCGTGGAATTCAAAAGACAGTAGGGTGGACGGTGGAAAAGGGTAAAGAGAAAAGCTCCATTTGAGTAAAATGGGTAAACCTGTGCCACCACCCTCCCAGTGGGTCTGGGTCTGTGGCTAAAGGAGAAGACAGAGGAGAGAGGCGCTGGAGTGGATGTGTTCTCCTGTGTAATCCAGGTCTCAGTGAGAGGGAGGAAGTCAATCAAAGACGGAGATGAAGTCTGCCTTGCGAGTAGCTGACTGGCAGTTGCAGTGGCCTCCTGTGACAAGGTGTTGGACATGTGTGGAGCGGGTGGTATAGGTAAGGAGGAAGAGAGGTTACGCTAAAGAGCAGACCTAGCCCGAGGGCTGTAGTATCTGCGGGAAGAGATCCAAACAGGTAACACTTCACCCAACCTCTAGTTAAATACTCCCTCCTTAGTGGAAGTCGGCTGTTAGGAAACAAAGGGTTGATTGCCCTCAGCAGAAACTCCTTAAAATGCAAAACAACAAGCACTTTCACCATGTGCTGTTTTGACTGTTGTGTTCAAATAATGAAGAAACATCAGACGGACGGGAGACATCTTGGGATGGACAGTTAAAATCAAAAGTATTTAATAAATGAAAGGGTGTTTTGCTAAAAAGGACATCTCAGCTGAGGAGCCGCTGGTTTCCGCAACCAACAGGCCACAGGACAGTCTCTCGACCATCCCTAGACCATGTCTGTTGTTTACAACCAGTGAACTCGAGAACAATGGCTGCCTACAAGTATTTATACTCAGTCTATCAGTTGTGGCGTTATCAAGTATTACATGAATGCATTTCGGTAGATCACATTACATTGAAATTATTCTATTGATAACAATTTCAAAGTTACAGTGGTTTAACAAAATTCCCATTACTTTATCGAAAACATATCCACACAATCATGGTTGTGTTTTGTTGTACACTAAATGCATTTTATCTATAGTTAATTTATGAACCTGGTCGTCAATTTATTTTTTAATATGACAAACTATATGACAAACTAAGAGTTTAATGATTCAAGATTGCTCTACTTTTGATTCAAGTCTGCTCTGCTTTTGCGTAGACAATGTTGAGGTTGTCCCAACAGCATGGCAGAGGCTCTGGCAACATTCTTCACGCAGAATTACACACCCCCTTCAGCACAACAGCGACATCAAACAGTCATTGCCAGCAACTGTGTCTCGCTACCACTGTAGCTGTCCACTGTCCTGAAAGCCAATTCAGTCCCGGGAGGAAGGAGAGAAGAGCTGTTTGATTGTGAGATAGCTATATATATATATATATATATATATATATATATATATATATATATATATATATATATATATATATATATAGCTAGCTATGTGTGTATATATTGTAAGTTTTCTTGCAGGCTCAGCCAGACTTTCACCTTTTCGTTACAGCTCTTCCGTCCCATGCTTGTTTGTGTCCCACAAGCAAATAGGCAGTCCTGTTCTCTCCGTACCATGATCAGACAAACATTTCATCCTTCCATCTTCAACTATTCTGGCACATCATGTCTATTTTCAAATAACATAATTGTCAAGGGTCTCACTTTTGTGAGGTTCAACTGCAGCTCCCCACTTGAAACGGCAACTTGCTAAGAAGTATAGACTTGATTCCACTCAATGACCAAGATTCAGACTTCTTTGCTTTCTTGCTTTTATATTTAAAATTGTCCAGGTCAAGCCAGGTGAAAAAAATCTTGAAATACAAACACAAATAGGAAGTCAGAGAAATATAACCATAATCAATTCACATACTTAATTTGGAAATTGACCTCAATAAGTAGAAAAAGACCCATATTTAAAGTATCCCAAAACCAAATTAAATACATTTTTAAAAAACTATTTAATGATGATTTAACCTTAACCTTTAGCAGCTTTTAACTCCAGTGAATACACACAAATCATTATTTTCCTAATACTTAACTTTTAAAAACACATTTTATTAAATATATAACATGTTTTCTTGCATTTGATGCCATAATTACTCGACCACTCAAAATCACACAGGCTCCTTCCTCAGTCTGCAAGCTTTAGTCCTGCAGTCTCCTCTTTCCGAGCTCTTCAATGTTGCATTCTCACACTGCTCGCTTTTCACCATCCTGTGAGTGAGTGCCTCCAAACCCCTGATCCCAGATCACCTCCAGCCTGGGAGACACACCTAAACCTGCCTCTCAGCCAGAGAGGGGCTCGGCCTGCAGCTTAACTCAACAATAATCAATACCATAGCAGAGTTTTTTTTAATTGAACATCATGTTTCCAAGGGGATTATATACACATCAGTGTAATCAACATAGAAGAGAAGGCTGACTCTCCTTAATGTTAATGAATTAGGCGAGCTGATTGTAACACGTCACAATGTAATTACATGACACAGGGCGAAGCATTGACGGGCACAGGGCGTACTAGATTTATTAATTTGACCAGGCAAATTCAAGTCCTGTATTGATCACCCACTTATGGGTGATCAATACAGCCTCTATGTTCTCAAGTTCTGCCTCAACCTCCATTTCATTTTCCAGTCAGCCCCAAGGATATAGTGCAGCTGCAGGCAATACAATGATACATGTAAGAGATGTGAAAAAAGGAGCTATATTGTCACTATCATTCCTTACCTCCCAGGGTCAAATCAATGAGGATTGCTAATAGCTAAATGCTAAATTTACCTGTCTGCTGTTGGCAAAAGAGCGTTTCATCCTTGCCCTGCCCTGTCAGGCTGGGATTTCGAAGCAGCCACATGGGCAGACATTTTGGAGCCCCTGGTAGTATTATATTGACGAATCCATGATGGGATGGTGGAGGGCACAGAAGGAAAGGAGTAAGGTTAGGGTAAAAAAGGTGAGAGAAAGGAAAAGGACAAGTATTGACTACTACTCGCATTCAAAAAGGTTAAAGTACAGTGACTTCTTGGCTCTGCATTAACAATATGATGAGTGGAGATCAATGAAGTGTCAGAAGGGTGCTGCTTTAAAAGAGAGGTGGTGTTGCTGGGATGGGATAAGATAACAGGCACAGCTCTGTTTTATGTGTGTATGAAAGTAAATCAATGTCAAAATCCAAGAGCGCAAATCAGAGCGTGAGCGGAATTTAAAAATTTGCGAGCAAAAGACCTCGCAATTTGCTCGCTCGCAAAACCTGAATCTTCTTGCTCGTAAAGATGTTTTGTGCTCACTCACTCGCCGTCTTTTTGACAGTAAGGGCGCGGACCCAGACGTGGTGTCTTTGGATTGACTAGAAAATTGTCAATGCATCCTAAATTGTAAAATCGGTAATTGTTATTCGGCATTGCAATGCACTCTAGGAAGTGCTGGGGGCAGTATTGCTTGCATTGTCCACCTCAGGGGTGCCTACACTTTTTGGCTTGCAAGCTACTTTTCCATTGAGCAATCATGCCAGGAAGGAATCCCAGCAGTTCATCTCAGAAGCAGCCTTCCCCTCACCATAGGACATTTACTCCACAAGTGCCACAAAGAGAGAACACAACATAATCCACCTGTTATGCCGACTGCTGCCTGTGCACGAGCTGAGCATCTGCTGATGAAGTCACTAGCAGTCAGGCACATGTTTTTTTGTGTCATTTAGAGGGGAAATACTTTGCATTTTAGCATTTCAGCCTTTTTACAAAAGATGATAAAAAGAGCCAAAGATATTTATTAACAAAGCCATTTTTGTTGACTGATTAATGTCTCTGTCTAGATGCTTTATTCTGGAATCTTGCCTCCACGTCCCCCACGTCGGTTGAATAATATTCATAGGTTAATGGAGGATTGAACGTTTTTCAAAATACATTGGGCCAGAAATTCAGAGGAAAAATAATTTTCTCAAATGTATATTTGTTTGAATAAACTATGAACAGTAGCATCAACACACTTTGGTAGGAGGGGAGAAGTTTTGGTAAGGTCCTGGAGGGAGGTGGAGGCAATGTGGACAAACCAATAGAGAGAATGATAACTATTTTACGCCCAATGCAATTCAATCGTTGACTTAATTGTCAGATATTCAGGTGTTTGTTGGTGTGGAGCTACTTGCCTCAAATAGACGAGGGGTTAAGGGGCTGTTCATCTCACAGCTCCCTCTGGAGACACAAAAGGCTTTACACAGATGCAGTAAAACTCCCCGAGAGCGGGAAAGACACTTTGATGAAGTTCCGCTTTAATGCAGGGCTTAGCGTGGAGCGCTCACCCCCTTCAGCACATTCCACTATGATTGTTGGAAACAGTGGGGAAATTGTATTACAGTGAATACAAAGACATTTATGAAGAAAAGACTGTTGAGAGTGGTGTTATGGAATCAGGAGAAGAGAGTTTTGTTCACGGATCAATAATAGTATTCAGAAGATTCAAAGTTGTTTTTTCTTACTTGCAAGGGAAGGGTTTGCACCACAGTCACTAATTCAGGCCCTCATGTGTGCCTAGGCAGTTCATTGGGTAATAAGCGCCTTTCTCCACCCACTATACCGCACTTTATAAGCATTTAAACCCGCACTTGAATGGATCTCCGCTCGTCGCCCACATTCTGGTTAACACATACTTTTAAGAGGCAGAATTTTCACCGCGAAAAAAGGATTTATGCCTTCATGGGGAGTTTCTGTACATTAGTCGTACTTCATGCATCTCCTCCCATTTCTTTATGGGAAACACCCACTTTCCCTTTGACCCCCCTGTGAATGCATGAAACTTCAACAACAAAACAAGACACAAAAACATTTTAAACACCACAGGAGTTCACGCCCCACATCTTTAACACACAACTGCAACTTGCTTTTGTCAGTTTGTGCCACACTCAAGTTCATAAAAGATGTGTCAAACACAAGGTCTGTAAATCTATGCATGCGCTTATATAAAACATTAGACATACTCAGCAGAAACACTTACACGTACATATGAGAAAAGCGCGCACATACATATACTGCTGTGTAATATACATAGTAAATGATACGTATCTGACACTCAGTTTGTAAGGCTTCTTTTAGGTTTTACAAAAATTGCCAAATGGTGAGTGAGTGTGCACCACAGAAGAAACATGCCTGCAGTTGGAAAAGGAGGTAATTTAAAGTTATTTAAAGCGAAAAGCAGTTGGATGTACATCACAGGGCTGTTGTACGTTAAACTAAGTATCCACAGCTGCCACACCATATAAACAGGACATTTAGCAGTATTCATTTTTATTAACCATACAGTTAAGCAGGAATAAATTATTCTTGGGAAAATAGGCGTAAAATAATGTGGTCAATGACTAATTGTGAGTTTTGCTTTGTTGTAAATTATTTCAGATTCAGGGACCGTAAACTAAGGTGATGGTTTAGTGAGGTAACACAGCGGTGTGAATGTGGATATGCTGACTTTCACACTTAAGTCTTCTCTCCACATTTTCCTAGATTGAAGGAGAGGTGAAATGTGGGGGGTGTTGTGATTCCTCACAGAAATCTCCCTTCATGCAAGATTCATGCAACAAAAGGTTATACATTGAGTTTAATATTAACTAGCCTTGCCTCAGGATATAAAGCTCATTCTAGTTGGTACACTTCCCTGTTCCCCACCTCTCACTCTCACTTATTCAACCTTCTTTTTCTTTCCCTTCTTGGAGTATGCATCACAGGCGTGCAGCCATTAATGTAATAGAATGTGATAACAAATCCAAATTATACTGCAGTAAAAAGTGCTTTCATTTGTCACTGAGTCACTGAGCAGAAGCTCCAAAATGAGGCTATAGAAAGAGATTTTTTTTTCTTTTTAGTCCAGTGTGTATGTGTAAAAAGAAACATTAGGAAAATCCATGTGTAGCATTTTCGCTCGAGCAGATTTATAATTTTGTGTCTCCTCTGTCAGAGATTATTGCCTCAAACAAAGAAAAACGACCTCCCTCTTGAACTGCATGGATTTCAAATATATTTGTGCTGCGTGTTCCCCCACTCCGCATGTCGGGGAACATCTATTACTGCTTCTCTGAAGTGCTGCACAGCTTTTGCTTGAATTAAATACAGAGCGTTTTTGAGCGCAACTGTAGGGAGGCGTGGAACACTATGTGGTATAAGGTGGTCACAAGATTCAGGAGCTTACCCCTGTGGCAGTAAAATACTTTGCCCAAGTATCACAAACATTCAAATCCCATCAGCATGCCAGTATTAAAAACCCATTGTAGCTCACTGGAGGTGTTTTTCTTCTTTTTCACCCTGATTTGTCGAGCAGATGAGAGCCCAGGGATAAACAGTGTGGCCATTCATTCACAGTCAGTCAAAAGCAGGTCTCACACACCTTAGGCTAACGAGTGACATTGCTGTGTGCTCAGCACTGCAATAGTACTCTCAATTTGTTTTCTTCTCAAATACTTAATCAGCGTCCCTAACCTTGAAATTATGAAACTCCATACCATTCATCATTTTTTGAAGTGTACAGACGAGGTGTCCCTCGTTTCATGCACACAGTTAAAAAAAAAACTTCAGTCTAGAAGTTTACAGAAGAGTGCAAATATTTATCTAGGATATAATTGGATTATGCACTTCACTCAAATTCAAGGGAATAACAGACATATAAAAAAAAACATTCAATTGGTTTGGTTGGACATTTTTATATTTTCCTTTTAATTTCTCGCTATACTTAGTATAAACAAGAAAGAAATTTGGCAAAGCCCTTGTTTGTGTCGCCATGGTTTTACTCATGTTATTGCTTGCCTCACATTCACTGTATCTAAGTATCGATCAAAATTAATGTTTTCAACAAAAGCACAGGATGTTTAACAAAGGCAAAAAGCCTCAACCGAAGGAAGTAGACTGAGGGTTGAGATACCAGAGGGAATGTTTGGAAGGGGGGGGGGGCTCACATCAGCGGTGGAGGAGGGGAGGAGCAGCAGGGGGTGCGAGGCATTTTAGTGTGTATGTTGGGTCTGGGGTACCTGTTATAGTTAACAACCCACTTACGTTTCTCAACTCACTTAAGTGTCCGAACCAAATGCTTATTAGGTGGTCTTTGCTTCTGCAGTCCTTTGCTCGGGATATCAGGCATATTAAAGTGAGGGATAATATGGTGGTGGATGCATTGTCTCGTGCTCCTATTTAGAGCCCTATCTCTGATGTCCCTTTTTTTTTTTGTAGACTGGCGGTGTGGCCCCTGGCCTGTTCTTCTCCTGACAGCCTTATTGCTAGCTGAAACATCAGGATCCAGCTGTCAAGGGGGGAGGAGAGTCCAGGTGGTGCAGGGCCAGGGCTAAGAGTGGTTACACTCTCTGGGTTTGAACTTCTAGGAACACAGTATTTTAAGATGTAGTTAAACCATGGTATGAGCAAACATTGTAAATTTGGAGTGTGAGGCATTTATTACCGAATTGTCAGGGATCGGGCTGGTGCAGGTTGAAGGAGGCAGGCAGGCAGGACTCAGACGCAGGGTCTTCTGACGAAGTGCTCTTTATTCAAAACAAAAACCAAAGAACGTGCACCAACGACGAGAGACATCAAACAATGACGCGACAAAGAACAACTGGCACACAGGGATTAAATACACAAGGGAGGTGCAGGTGATTGGACACAGGTGGAAACACTCAAGCAATCACAAGACAAGGCAGGAAGTGAAGTTAACCAGGAACACAAGAGACATGAAAACTACAAAATAAGACATAGAGCAGACCCAAACCGTGACACCGAATAATTTATATAATTTCTGTTGAATTGATTATTAAAGTGTGTAGACTCAAAGCTGAT
Source organism: Pungitius pungitius (assembly GCF_949316345.1). NCBI lineage: Eukaryota > Metazoa > Chordata > Actinopteri > Perciformes > Gasterosteidae > Pungitius > Pungitius pungitius. Next base: position 25,798,878 of record NC_084901.1, on the reverse strand, counting down.
CACCAGATTTTACATCTCACAAACGGTGAGGAAAAAATGAAAAACTCCTGGACAGTTTCTCAACTTTCTGGCCCAGAAGATTCTGATGAAGACTGTTCCTGAGGCGACAAAGTTACTTCAGCTCGTGCTGACTATACCAGCTACAACAGTGTCCCAGGAAAGGTCCTTCTCGACTTTGAAAAGAGTGAAAACATAGTCGGAATTGGACTTACCAAAGATTACTTTCATCCCTGGCAATTTTTAAACCTGAGGAGAAAAAGAGGACTTTTAAAACAGTGTCAGAGAGGTTTGTTCAGAAGGATAGGCAAATGGAATTAATTTACAAATAACGGGTAAGACCATGCATACAGTGCTGTCTATGAGAAGGAAAGACCAGAACTATTTATAATTAAAATAATTCACTAAAATCTATATAAAACAAGATAAGAAAGAAAAAAAACTACATTTGTAATTTTGTTCTGGACTATATAGTTTCATTTGTATTGAAAATCCACAAAAGACACTCTTCTAGCACTTTACTTTGAGAAGTAACTCACCTACTTTAAGTGTGTTTTGAGGTTGCTACACATACTTTGTGTATACTTCGTGGTGAGTCTTAATTAATTTATTCTTGATTAAAGCGAGTTATAACAAACAAACAAATTTGTACTTATTCCCTCACCAAATGAGAATTCATAAGAGAATTGATAAGGAATCGGACCGTTAAGCAATATTGGTGAGGGAATCGGAATCGTAAAATTCTTATCAATTCCCATCCCTAGGCAGGACCACTGCAGGGACAACCACCATCAGATCGAACCTGAATTTGTCATGTGCATTAATAAAACATGGATTATTGTGGAAGGAGAGAGTAAGAGTGAGTGTGAGAGAGGGGCTCGGTGTGTCCTAAGAAGTCCCCCGGCAGTCTAAGCCTAGAGCAGCTTAACTAAGGGCTGGTCCGGGCTAACCTGAGCCAGCCCTAACTATAAGCAATATCAAAGAGGAACGTTTTAAGCTTTATCTTAAATGAGCTGACCAAGTCTGCCCCCTGGACTGAAAGTGGAAGCTGGTTCCACAAATGAGGAGCTTGATAACTGAAGGCTCTGGCCCCCATCCTACTTTTTAAAACTCTAGGAACCACAAGTAGCCCAGCATCTACGGAGCGCAGATGCCTTGTAGGGCAATACGGTGTAACAAGCTCTTTAAGATAAGACGGTGCCTCACCAACAAGTGCCTTGTAGGTGAGGAGAAGTACCTTAAATTCTATTCTTGATTTAACAGGAAGCCAGAAGTTAATACAGAAGTTATATGATCCCATTTCTTAGTTCTTGTTAATACACGTGCTGCAGGATATGAAACATAACTATTAGTCAACATGCAAGCAGCCTGTTGAATGGGGAATGTATGCTACTCTGTGGAATTCAAATATATGTGAATCGAATTTTAAAAGAGTCAGTGCCTCCCCAGCCACGAACCTCCCCCACGAACAGTTCGCTTCTTCAGCTTAATGCTGCTCCCTCCTAGCTCTCTAAAACACAACTAAATGTATAGTTAGTTTATAATCATTACTTGAGTATTTATTCTCAACATTTGTAACGTTCTGACTGAAAGTGATAATTCAGGTTCATAACTTGTCTACTTTAGCTCACTTTGATCCATTTCTGTTCATAATGAATGAAGTAATACATCGATATTAATGTCACAGCCTCTTAGATATGAAGTTAAGACATTAAAGTGACTTTTCACAGCTAACTTTGGTTGGATTCTGGCAAACGAGCTGAGGGGGGGGGCAGCACGACAGAGCAGTTTGTTTTCACAAAAAAGCTAATATTTCCCAAAAGTGTTGAGTTATTCCTTTAAATTTGGAAGGATACACATAATATATACATATATTGACGATAATGAGTTAGGATACACATAATGTCAAGTTATTCTAGCTCAAAACCCAAAGGACACGAGGACAACTCAAAGGTTCTGGCTCAATCACTTTTATTTGTTTTTTCTTCTTTTGCCTTTTCCATTGATTTGCCAGTTCAGTTAGGTTGTAAACCTTTAAAGACAAAGAACATAAGTCACTTTTCAAAACTAAACATTCACATTTAAACATTCTCAAATTAAGTTTTTAACTGGGTTTGTATCTAAATAAACATCTTTGTACTTTCAAATTGAATATTAAAGCTGCAAGCAGCGATGAACGGGCCTTCGCCCCCTTGCACGTCGGGGGGGGGGCGGCGGTCGGCCGGGCGCGCGGGTCAAAAAGAGACTAAGGAGACAAAATAAATCACTCTCGGGGCTGTTATTCAAACCTGACTCTGTGGTCTCATGAACGGAATCCACCAAGACAAGGCTACTGCCGAGCTGCAAAAGGCCTGCAAAAAGTTGACAAGTCACATCAGGAGTCTTAATAAATAGGTTGAGGCGATGTACAAAGTGCAAAACCGAAATAGAGGTGAAAAAAAAAGATCTTCCGCACCTGGAGTCGAACCCGCATCTCCAGCGCCGGGGGCCGAGTGCTCTGCAGATGAGCTATCAAATACAATACAGCTCGAATACAATTTTGTACTTCGAAACGTCCCTCAAATAGGATTGGTGACTCTCTTGCAAAACTACAGGGAATGTTCACACTTAAGAAATTATAACTGACTTCCTGTTTGTTTTAGAGCATAGTCCTCAGAGACTCTTTTAAGTCTCTCTGTAATACATTTTCTCAAAAACCACCGTACTTGTAGGTCAAACATGGTGCCGGCGCCGCTTCGTTGAAAACTTCCAGGGGGCGCTATGGAGGGAATTTTTCACTTTTGATCCAAAACTCTACATCAGGTCTGTATAGGTCATCACCTAGGACACTCAGTGAGCTTTCCAAGAGTTTGTCAAGGCTCAGAAGATGTGCTCGAACTTTCATGCGAGGATGGTGTCGTCACGGCAACAAAGTTGGTCCAAAACTCCCAATTCTCACTGTGAGCCATCGTCAGTCTTACGTCTTATATTCCCAGATTTGAAGTTGATCAGATTAAAGGGCTAGGAAATGGACATGTAAATGTAGAAACTTTGCATTGACCTAAGCCAATAGGTGGCGCTATACTTTTTCGAAAATCACTGCATGGCATTACTTAAAGGCCTACACAAGCATCACGAATAAACATTTCTAGCCAGAAATATCAATGTTCCTTGGAGTTATACCATTTTCCGTTCTGGAAAAAAATCTTCCAAAATTGTCCAAACTGCACGCACGCTCACGCCCAGGTAGTTTTATGAAAACTCTTGATTTTAATAACTTTTGACCCCAAGGGTGTCAGGAACCACTTGCCAGATTTTGAAATGGATCGGATTTAAACCCTCTCGGAGGAGTTTGTTCGTTTGTAAATGCAAAAATTGAAGGAAATGGCCAAAAATACACAGAATCACCACAGCGCCCCCTAATGTTCAAATATTCTTGGAAAAATTGGGGATGTTCTAGGACTCATTGTGAACATGTCCTCAAAATTTGGTGAAAATGGGGGTTGGAAAAAAAAAAAGTTATAGGCCTTTGAACTTTCAGGACACAAACCTACAAACTTCATTGGTCCATAACTTTATTGAAAAATGAGATATCAACATTCTTTTAATAACTTTTGATCGCGTCGAGCCAACGATCATTTTGCCGAAGATTTCGTAAGAATCGGACCAAGCGTCTGGGAGGAGTTCGCAAAAACGTGTTTTTCACAAAATTCAAAATGGCGGCCATAAAACGGTAGGCGCATTTGCATACCATAATTTTTTTTGTGTACAGCACATCCAAGAGAACCTGTGTGAAAAGGTTCCAAGTCGATCGGTGAAAGTAAAAAAAATAATTAACATTGCGGCCACTTTGGGGGGCACTAGAGAGTTCTTTTTCTTCTCCTCTAATTGCGGGACCCGAATCATACGTCAATTTTGCGCACTTCTGATGCGCGTGCAAAAATTCAAGAGTTTTTGAACATGATGAAGTCCCCGAAAGTGCGTTCGAAGTGGCGAAATAATAATAATAAAAATAATAATAATTCTTGCAATTTCAATAGGGCTTTCGCCCGACTTTCAGTCGGCTCAGGCCCTAATAATAATAAGAAGAATTCTTGCAATTTCAATAGGGCTTTCGCCCGACTTTCAGTCGGCTCAGGCCCTAATTAGAGATAAGCCGGATACTGGAGTTTTTTTTTTTTACTTCACGCACTGACCACTCTCTCTCTCTCTCTCATCAGTTTTTTTTACCGTCTGCTGGCTCTCTTCACGCACTCAGTGGCTGACGTTGACTAGTTGTGTTGAATAACTAAATATTAATATTACAAATTAAGCCATACACACACACTTCCCCTCTCTCTCATGATCATCAGTGATAAGAATTAAGAAGGAATGCTGTTTTAACCGCAGAAAGGCTTAACCCGACAATTTACGGGGTAAATCTTTCCTACTTCTGGGTTAGGCCCCGCCCATTTTCTGGTTAGGCCCCGCCCAGTCCAAGTACGGATATAGATAATTCATATGGTTCAACAGATACAGATACAGATCTTGTACTCGCTCATCTCTATTAAATATTCTAGCAAATCCTGAGAATTCCCTTGATGCTGCAATGATTCACCCTACTCAGTTACCCATGCTTTAAACATAAATCAGCATTTTAAACAAAAGTAAATTAAATCTTACCAACCTACTCTGCTGTGGCTGTTTAAAAAGGGGAATGAGGACCTCTATACAGGTGCTCCACAATTACTGGGATTGCTGCTGGTGCACTCTGGGAAATGTAGTCCAGATTCAGCTCAATATACATATATTGACGATAATGAGTTAGGATGTGGTATGAATATAATTATTTTTTGTGTTTTCAGATGCGTAAAGGTAGTGCGTCAATGTAGAAATCAAAGCATGCATCTTTGCATGTGCTCAAATGTGTTGGGAGTAATTACAACCAATTAGCTTTGCTATAGTCAATCACACATGGCTTAGGAACCTGTGAATTTACAACTGTAAGGTTTGGATGAGAGGACCATTATAATCTTAACAAGTGATGATGGTCCTGATTGACTGCTCCGAAGGTGTGTCGAACTCGCGACCCGCTGCCGAACGGCTGCCCCGTCCGCCAGCGGAGTGCCTACCGCCAGCGGCCCGCGTCTCCCTCCCCCTGTCAGCTGTTGGTGCCTTCGTATGTGCCCAGCAGCCATATCTGGCCCTAACCTGAAAAGAGTTTAACACCCCTGCTCTATAGTGTACAAATTTAAGTCAATAACCTCAGCAAGAAGAGTAAACTGAATCCCTTTGTTCTTTAGATCAGCCGGACACGCGTATAAAAAGAGGAGAAACAAAAAAAAAAGTATGCTTAAGTCGGGACTCAAACTCACGACTCCAGCATCAGGGGCCGACAGTTTAGCAGGAGAGCAATATTCTCTGATAGGATTGCCGAGTCAAAAGGTCACTGAAATAGTATTGGTCACTCTCCTGCAAAATTACAGGGAATATTCTAGAGATGAGCCGGATACTCGGCTGAAACGAGTATCCGGTACGGATAAAGCACTTTTGCCGAGTACGAGTATTATACGAGTAATATGAGTCAATATCTGTGCTCGGATTGAATAAAAGTCCTCATTGGGTAGCTGTCTGTGTCTGCGTTCTGTGATTGGCTGGTAGTCACAGCGCCCCTCCACTACACACATACTGTTTGTGTTGCTGTGTCCCGCTCGGCTCACTCACACACAGAACTCCTCTCTCCCTACCTCAGTCACCAGGTTCGCGGGTCTTTCCCTATAAATTTAAACGATTTCTTCGCCTTTATTTTTTTTAACTTCGGTTTGTTGTTCTTAACTAGTAGAGTTCAGGTAAACGTGGTGCATGTTAAGACGTGGTGCTTAAGAATGCGACTCGCATTGCGTCTCTGCCTGTCGGAGTTTTTTTTTTTCAGTCGGCTCTAACCAGTTTTTTTTTTAACTTCACGCACTGACCTCTCTCTCTCTCTCACCCTCTCCCTCTCTGTCTCTCTTTCTCTCTCTCCCTCTCTCTCTCTCTCTCTCTCTCTCTCATCAGTTTTTTTTACCGTCTGCTGGCTCTCTTCACGCACTCAGTGTCTCACGTTGACTAGTTGTGTTGAATAACTAAATATTAATATTACAAATTAAGCCACACACACACTTCCCCTCTCTCTCATGATCATCAGTGATAAGAATTAAGAAGGAATGCTGTTTTAACCGCAGAAAGGCTTAACCCGACAATTTACGGGGTAAATCCTTCCTACTTCCTGGTTAGGCCCCACCCATTTCGGGTTAGGCCCCGCCCAGTCCGAGTACAGATACGGATACAGATAATTCATATGGTTCAACAGATACAGATACAGATAATGCTGTACTCGCTCATCTCTAGAATATTCACACTAACAAAATTATAACTGACTTCCTGTTTATTTTAGAGCATAGTCCTCAGAGACTTTTTTAAGTCTCCCTGTAATACATTTGTTAAAAAATACTTGTAGGTCAAACAGGGTGCCGGCGCCGCTTCGTCAAAATCTTCCAGGGGGCGCTGTGAGGGCAATTTTTCACTTTTGATCCAAAACTCCACATCAGGTCTGTAAAGGTCATCACGCAGGACACTCAGAGGTTTTCAAGAGTTTTGGAGTGTGCCGAGGCTCAGAAGATGTGCTTGAACTTTCATGCAAAGATTGCGTCGTCACGGCAACAAAGTTGGTCCAAAACTCCCAATTCTCACTGTGACTTATCATCATAGTCTTAAGGCTTATATTCCCAGTTTTGAGGTGGATCGGTTTAAAGGGCGAGGAGAGGGACATCTAACTGTAGAAATTTACATTGACCCAAGCCAATAGGTGGCGCTATACTTTTTCGAAAATCACTGCATGGCATTACTTATAGGCCTACACAGGCATCATGAATAAACATTTCTAGCCAGAAATATCAATGTTCCTTGGAGTTGTAACATTTTGCATTCTGTCCAAAATTGTCCAAACTGGACGAACGATCACGCCCAGGTAGTTTTATGAAAACTCTTGATTTGAATAACTTTTGACCCCACGGTTGTCAGGATCAACTTGCCAGATTTTGAAATGGATCGGATTTAAACTCTCGGAGGAGTTCGTTCGTTTGTAAATGCAAAAATTGAAGGAAAATGCAAAAATACAGAGAATCACTATAGCGCCCCCTAATGTTCAAATATTCTGAAAATATTTGGGGATGTTCTAGGACTCAATGTGATTATGTCCTGAAGATTTGGTGAGAATTGAGGTTAGAAAAAAAAGTTATAGGCCTTTCAATTTTTAGGACACACCCCTTACAAATTCATTGGTCCATAACTTAATAACAAAAAATGAGATATGAGCATTCTTTTAATAACTTTTGGTGGCATTGAACCAATGATCATTTTGTGACAATGACACATTTTGTGAGAATCGGACCAAGCGTCTGGGAGGAGTTCGCAAAAACGTGTTTTTCACAAAATTCAAAATGGCGGAAAAAAACGGTAGGTGCATTTGCATACCATAATTTACTTTTTTTGTAGAGCACATCCAAGAGCACCTGTGTGCAAAGGATCAAGTAAACCGGTAAAAGTAGGAAAAAATGTCCCCATAGGAATTGCTTATGGAGACGCTAGAGAGCACTTTTTTTCATCCCCTAATGGCACGACCCGAAGAATATATAAATTTTTCGCACTTCTGAAGCGCGTGAAAAAATTCAAGAGTTTTTAAACATGATGAAGTCCCCAAAAGTGCGATCGAAGTGGCGAAATAATAATAAGAATTCTTGCAATATCAATAGGGCTTTCGCCCGACTTTCAGTCGGCTCAGGCTCTAATAAAGCTGTGAGCAGCGATGAACGGGCCTTCGCCTCCCCTTGCAAAAAGAGACTAAAGAGACAAAATAAATTACTCTTGGGGCTGGTATTCAAACCTCAGTCTGTGGTTTCATGAACGGAATCCACTAGGCTGTTGCAGAGCTGCAAAAGACCTGCAAAAAGTAAATGAAATGTAGCAGAGACAGTTGGTGGAGATCGCAGAGTAATTGTTACGGGTCTCGGGCATGATGACCACAATAACAAAAAGATGTATTCCTGTAAAATAAAGGTAGAGTCTGAAGCGCAAGAATCACAGCAACACTTGTCTCGTTCTCCAGTTTGCGTCTGTATAATTGATTCAACACATATACAATTTACATCCAGTGCATTTTTCTTGTCCTGTATATCTTATAGATGCAGTCTCAATCAAGGTTAATTCCCAGAAATATCCACCTGTAATTACCTCAGCTGTTATTACTGCTTAATATAGTTCCAATTGACCAACTACATAAGGGACATTTCCACACCATATTGACTATCATAAACGTATACAACTCTTATTCACATATGGACATTGCACCTTAGAATGTATGTTAACTCAGCATGTACCAAAATATGTAAAACATGACAAATTAAATCACTGCCCCTGCATACAAATATTACATCCTGGATTCATTAAACACATTTTAAGTCACATGAGGAGTCTTATTAAATAAGTTGGGGCGATGTACAAAGTACAAAACCTAAATAGAGGTAAAAAAAAAGTATTTCCATGCCAGGAATCAAACCCTTGTCTCCTGCACCAGGGGCCAACACTCTGGAGATGAGCTATACACTCACCGTCCACTTTATTACCGCCCACAGAACTGCCGCTCACTGGATGTTTTTTCTTTTTCGGACCATTCTCTGTAAACCCTAGAGATGGTTGTGCGTGAAAATTCCAGTAGATTAGCAGTTTCTGAAATACTCAGACCAGCCCTTCTGGCACCAACAATCATGCCACGTTCAAAGTCACTCAAATCACCTTTCTTCCCCATACTGATGCTCGGTTTGAACTGCAGGAGATTGTGTTGACAATGTCTACATGCCTAAATGCACTGAGTTGCCGCCATGTGATTGGCTGCTTAGAAATTAAGTGTTAACGAGCAGTTGGACAGGTGTACCTAATAAAGTGGCCGGTGAGTGTATGTTCTAATACAATTTCACATTCGAAACGTCACTCAAATAGGATTGGTGCCTCAGGGAATACAGGGAATATTAATACTGAAATGAGAGCTAAAGAAGAAAATAAACGCAGTAGGTCACATAAGTTCTGTCGGATGTTCAAGTTACCCTGAAGGATGAGCGGAGAGCTGTCATCAGGGAGTTGTAACTCTTCCATTCATTGTAGAAGTAAACAACTTCTTCTTCTCTGGAAGGATCATTTTCTGCTGTGGTCCAGTCGACTTGGGTCTTTGCCATGATTTCCCACGGTGACGCCAACCTCTGCCGTGTGCTGGAAAAAAAAAGAAGGCCAAATTATTACATCCATCGACAGTTACACAATATGTAATGGAATGCTGTTGTAAGAACACGGGAAGAAGTCTTTTACAATTATGCAGACAGAACAAAATATACATAAAGAAATGCCATTCCGATCTCGCTGGAGTTGAAAGCCATGTGTCCCATGTGCCATTCCCATTGATGGCCTCAGACTGGTGGCATGACTTTGTACGGGGCATCTGAAAGTATTTGAGCACCAACGTGTATTATCAGAATACGATTAGGGCTGTCAACAGATTATAGACATTTAACTAGTTAATCACACATTTTGAAAAACATTTATCTTGATTAAAATATTTTTTTCTCTTCTAAACGCCCAATATTACAAGTAATGAGTTATCACTTTAGAAAGCGTGTATTTTAGACATTGGCCTCTCAACTCCAAACTACTGTCTGCAGACGGGTAGGGATGGGTATTGTTTTTTTTCCGATACTGGTGCCAAACCGGTGCTTTTAAAACGATACCTAAACAGATACTTTTTTAATTTTTTAAAGAACAAAACAATAATTTCTTACAATATATTAACTGTTTAAACAATACTGTAAATATAATTAAATAAAAAAACACTTCAAACTACAGCTTTTAACTTTTTAACTTTAAACTGAAAAATATATTAACTGTTTACAGTTTAGTCATTTTTTTGTTATCCGATCAATCTTGGGTACATTAATCACATAGATCAACTCGACAGGCCTAAATAAGATTCTTTCTTATTTAGACTTTATTTGGTTTTTCAATAATTTATTTATTGTGACTGTAAAAACGTTGTTTATTTAATAAAATGTAATTTGAGAACTTAATTCACGAGATTTGATTCCTAATAGAATCTTTGCAATTTTAATTGGGTGACAATTAAGAATCAATACATTTGTCTCGAAGTGTTCTAAGACACGCCCAGTGTAACCAGTTGTTTCAGATCGCCCACACCAGAATGTTTCCCCCATACCGATGTATCACATTTATAAATTAATAAGAGGAATTTATCAAGTGTTTAAGGACTGGCCTGTGCCGCAGTGTATAGAGCGCAGCTAATAGAGGAAATTTAGTGTTTTGCGCCATGGGGTTCGAATCATGGTCGGTTCAATCAATTTATATTTGTTTCTAAATGTAATGTGTAAGTGTATGGTGTACGTCACACCAAGACCGTAAGAAAACGATATCCATTTTTATCCAAATGTGTCGGCGCAAGAATGCAGCCTCACGAAAAACTAGCGTTACAACTGTTTGGAAGTGTTCTACGACACCAGGTAACCAGTTGTTTTAGATCCTACACCAAAACTTTTCTTTCAGCCATCATGTTCTGCTTTAATGCAATATATTTATTACATAAAGGGTGGAAAATCTGCGAATCTCCATAGCTCACTGTGTAGAGCAGTGGGCTTGTTGGCTTTAGGATGTTTTGACCGACGGGTTTCGAATCCCGATCGTTCCGATCTTTTATTAAATATATTTTCTTAAATTAATGTTTTCATACGTGGTTGTGATGTAGTGCTCACTTATACAATAATGAACGCTGCAATGGATTTGTGATGCGTTTTGTAGATTTTCAGCAATATGTTTGTGAATGTGTGACGAATCAGGAAACAGACACAGACACATCTGCTGCTGTCGGGTAAACACAAACACGCACGCGTAGGGAAACCAGTAGGTGTAAAAAACAGTAGGGGTGTAACACTGGTCGATACGAGGACGAAGCCAGGTAATAGTAAGTTATATTTACCACCACAACATCCGGTCTGATAGGGGGAAGTTGTCACAATAAGAGTCCAAATACGTTGTCAAAATAAGAGTTCAAAAGACTCATTCTTTTATTTAAGTCATAGCTGGCTCAAGCTATGCCAAACATCAGGAGCAGGAGACAGTATATAAAATGAAAAGAATGTATGTTTATTAATGTATAACCCTAACAGAAAGAACTTCAATGATGAACTGAAATAATATATCCAAAAACCATAAGGATCCTATGAGGTGGGCAGTCAGTAAGTCAGTGGTGTAAGTGTGGATGTGTGAAAAATGGTGTTATGCGTGTATGCATGAAGAGAATAGTTCAAACACAACTGAAAACGCATGGAGACTACAGCCGGAGTGAAGGCCGGGTCTGCCTCCTCTCGAGTCCCCCTCCATTAGTCATCAGTACAATGCCCCCACCCAGGCTAGGGAGACAGTTAGGTAGGCACACCACACACACTCATTATGTGTGTGGAGCATCACACATAGTGTACATATCTTCCTAATAGTGTATATCGTCCTAAAATAAGAGCATTAAATAACCTAAGGAATATAACATTCCGTTTGTGAACGTACACTTATTATATTGATTTTTTTTTACATAATCATTTTTTGAGGATTTTATAATGAATGTTGAATGACGTTGTTAAGAAAAAATATTATGAGAATATTATTTTAGCAATCATTTGGACCAAAGAATAACATATTTGATTGTTGGAATGCATTGATGCATTCCAAGTATTGTTCTTCGAACAGAGTGTGAATGGTTTGTCTCTGTGTGGCCCTGCGATTGGCTGGCGACCGATCCAGGGTGTACCCTGTCTCTCGCCCAAAGTTGGCGGGGATAGATTCCAGCCCCCCCCGCGACCCTGAGTACAGGATAAGCGGTTTGAAGATGGATGGATATTCCCTCTATTTTTGCACTTCACATTTATTGCATCAAAAACTATATTGACAAAGATAACTCTTAGTCTTAATATTATACCAACCTAAAGAATTAAACAATAAGATTTAAGAACGAACAGCTAAATAACTGCAAATAAATAGTCCCCACAGATCGCAATCTCTGCCCTGACAGAATGGTGGTCCAACCTATTTCAGTGACGTTTTGATTGCGCAACTCCAAGGCAGCCGAGCCATTGGGGGTGTAGGCTATAGCAGACATTGTGAACAGATATGTGTATTGGAGGGTGACAGGAATTTTGCTTTAAATTTGTTATTTAAAGATTTTGTACTTTATTCTTTGTTACTCAAATGAGCCTCTTTAGGCCTGTGTCCAGATGTTGGAGTAATACATGTCTTAACAAATTTTGCAGTTGACAAGTTGATCTTGTTGTCGACAGCTGAAGTGGATTAACCATTTTAATTGTAGGTTTCCAACCTCATACCTCAGCATCAGGGCCCTTTCTCAATATGCGTTCTTGTGTGGACTTTTGTTCTCGTGGACTCGTGAAACATCAGTACGAGTACTGTTCCAATTCTAAAGTCCGCATCTGGCCGAGAACGGTAATAATACTCGCCCCGCCCATTTTACCGGGCATGCATCGGAGCAGGCTTGTTTGTTCTTGTGAGAGCCAAATATCCCAGAATGCTTTTCACCTCAGCAAAAGTTTTTAAATACTACTTTATTTAAGTAACGTAATGTAATTTTATGACCTGAAGTTAGTTGTTAAAGCAAATATTTGTCAACATTCAGCCTTCGTAACAGTCTGCTCCGTGGATGGAGATGTGAGGTGTAGTTAACGGACAGTCAGCCCCTCCAGGACCGGGCAGTTAGCTCATCTCAGCCCGCACAGAGCAGCCTGTTTTCCGCTTGCTGTACGAGCACCACTACACTGATTATCAGCCTCTTGATGTTTGAGTAACAAGACAAACGGTATGTGTGTGTGCATTCAAATATTTTAGTATAATAGTTTTTTTTTTATACTGTATCCAACCTCCTCCTCCTAAAATGATAAAGCTATTATTTTATGACTGATTATATATATATATATATATATATATATATACGGTGCTCAATATTATATATACCATTTCTAATTTTAAATGAAAATGAGACAAAAGCTTAGAAGTAAAATATTTAAGTCAAAAACTAAATTAAAACGTATTAGCAAGATCAGCTGACGTGGTGACGTCATCAAGTCAGCTGCTGTTCCAATTCCGGAAATGACCATTCTCCGTTGTCCCGAACCTGCAAGTCAGGACTCCCGAGTCTATTCTCGCGGGAACGCAAGTCCATTCTCGCCGTCATAGGTATTGTGAAAGGGCCCAGGTCTTGCAATGAGATAATTGAGTCGTTTTGAAACAGATGGTGGAGACATGTGATTCCTTCTTGTTCCCATGTGCTGAAGGGTAGTGGGGATAAGTACAGCTGAAAAAGACTGTCAACTGAGTTGAGGAAAGAATCAGGTTTTTTCATTACCACATTTGCACCATTGTGGTGCATTTAATCAAGATTCTGTGCATTTAGGCCTCCCCTTATTTTCTTTACTACTAAAAGGTGTGACGCCTCACGCCCAAGTGAGGATTCAAACACAGGGGGACTAGCTTTAAACAAAAAGGTGGTTCTTTAATGATGAACACAAATAATAAACTATAAAAACCTCCCGAACGGGAACGAGGCAAAAAATCCACAACAGGGGTAGTCAGTCATTCAGGGTAATACATCAAAAGTCACAAGAGACACATGATGGCACGGATAATGACGATCTGACAACTGGACCGGGGAACACAGGCAAGTAAATATGGGTGGCATGATAAGCAATTGGATGCAGGTGGGTGGATGAGGCAGGTGAGGAGGCAGAGTGTAATCAGGGGAAATAGACACACAAGGTTAACAAGACGTTACAGTACCACCCCCTCTAGAACTGACTCCGGACGGCCCAGGCAGTCTGGGTTGCGTGTAGAAATCCCTGATGGTGGGGGTGGGGACCCAACTCCTCACCAACTCCTCACCTCTGGTGCCTATCGCACCCAGTTGAAATTACCGGCCCGGACCCCTAGGGCGGACCGCCAGCCACCGTTTAATGGTGTGGACCTCGCCGCTGTCAATGATCCGAGGAGCTGGATGGGGAAACTAGAGGGCTAGTGCTTACTGCACAGCAAATTTCTGAGTGATAAAAAACCTAGTGTTGAGCAGCTGGTGATAAAATCTGGTGTTAATTTACAAATAGTATATGCTTTATCACTTGTTTAGTGATAATGCAGAGTGTTTATTTTGGGTGTTCACACATGATCAACATCTGCGCATGTGCAGAGCATTTTCAGCGGGGCCTCACGATCCTTCTGATTTTTTGGGTTTTAAGCAGGAGGTGTCAGAAAAGTTACCACATTATAGATTTTGTAATTTGGCGAAAGTAACGTTATCTTTATTAGGGTTCCCTATAAGACCGTTTATATCTTTCATCCAGTAACTAACGTTACGGGTTAACTTCGTTCTGATGTTTTGAAATGTCATGCAAACGAGAAAGCAGCCGTTTAGCCGAATTAGCTATTGAAATCATATTTTCTTGTGTAACTTAGCGCCCTGGGGCTCGAGCGCAATTCGGCCGAGCACCGACGGAAACGGCGTGACTAAGAGACGAAAATGGACCTTAAAAAATAAAAACTAAGAATAAACATGCTAACTTTCATTAACGAGACGAAAATGTTGGTGGTGACAAAGTCACAATACTATTATTATTATTATTTTTTAATCGCGTACGTTATTACGGTGGTCCGTAACTGCGGTTATTAACGTCTCACGATGACGTCATCCACGGACTGCTCGGTCACTGTGGGGTCCCGGTGGTTCTTGTCACCGATACGGACCGCGACACTATGTTACGCTTTGGTGAGTGTGAGCTTCCTTGGTTTAGCTGGGCTGTTTCCGTTTAGCTAACTGTTAGCGGCTAAAGCGGAGCTCCATAAACCGATGTGTGCAGAGATGTTCATGCAGACCTGACTGCTCCGTTTTCTGGTGACGGTGCCAGCGTTTCGAGACACGCGCACTTCACACGCCACATCTCGAGAATACGATGTTAAACGGCCATCGTACGTTCGTTACCTAGCAACAAAAATTGTTTTGGCATAGGCAAGTGGTAGTTTTTCTGTGTGGGTATTAAACAGAATCTGTAGTAAAACACAAAGTGACCTATAGTAACCATATTGAGTCTGTTATTTTTCTTTTTCCTATGAAGGACAAGCACCTATTGGCAAACACATAAGATAACACCAGTGTGCTCACACTGTATTGTTGTCAGTCACATGCATCTGGTGACAAATACAATTCTTATTAGTTTACTGTATGAATTTGTATCTTAGTATCTTAGTAATCTTTCTGTGTCATTTTTGTTTGTATAAAATGTCATTCAAGTTTGCTTAACTTTTACAGGTTGGACAGTAAAGGCAAGAACACAATACATGGACACTAGAAAATATATAAAACTCAAAGAGCCATGCTTTATGGAGTTTGTCACTGAAGGTAAGTCTATAAATTAAGCTATATTATACAGTAAATGCACAAAGTACTTTGATGTCTTAATGATAATATTTTGGGGGGTAGTAATGAAGTTATTGATTTACAGCAAAAAAAGCATTTGCCATTCGAGAACAGACACCTGTTAAGGTAACAGATGACACCTCTACAGAAGTGGACGAGGATGTATTTCCTGAACTTGTTGCTGAAAGGGGCATGTGCTTTTGTTTACATACTAATAATGGTAATTATGTTTATACTTTTCTTGTCTTATTTTTAAATTGTGGTGATGTTTACATTTTTGCTAGTAATATTTGTATATACTATATACAGATTCCACTTCTGCACATGAGTTGTCCCCTCTTCTGACTGATGGGAACTCTGTCAGCAAGACTTCAACCTTTACTGAATGCAATGAAGGCAACAAAACGTCTGCATTTCATTCCAAAAGACCCAGGTTGGATGATTCTAAGCTTGCAAAAGAGGTTGGTAAGACAAGGGATTTAACCTAGCTTAAAGAAAATGTTCATCAATGTAAAAAAAAAAAAAGCTTTTGTATAGATTGTGTACATTTTGGTGTTGTCTGTTTAGACCATTGCAGACATCCTAAAGTGCAAACCTGGTGGTGTAGAAGTCATGCAGCACTATAAAGACACTGGAAATCTCTCAACCTCCAAAAGAAAGGAGATGATTAATATATTGGTTGCACACATGACTGAACAAGAAGGGTAAGCTTTGTTCATTTAATGTGTTAAGATCACTGTACTTACAACTTATTCAAATGTGACCCTGCCTGTGAAATACTATTAAATATTTATTAATAAATAAATACATCATCTAGTTGCTTAACCCGTGGTTTCTAAAGTGATCCAACATTACTTTTCCGCCAAGTGTACCAAGAACAGTTTTTATAGATGCTATTGTTTTTACCCCAAGTAAACAGGAGGTTTTGGTTTCATGGTGTATTGTTTATTATTGCAGAAGGATACCGCTTAAGGCCACAAGAGAGATGTATGCCCTTGGCATTATTACTCTCTTTCCAAACCTAAAAGATCCTGAAGGAAAGACAGGCTAGGTAAGTATATCTGCTTGTTGTTTAAGATGTTTGAAACTTAAAATCATAGCTTTTTAAATGTATTCATTTTCCCCAAATTTGTCTCTTTAACAGGAACAATACTATGACGCACAGAGAGGCACAGGTTTTATTATGAATCGCCTAAAGACGGTTCAGAGAAACACTAATTGTAAAATGCCCTCTCAATCAAATGAGAAATCTTGTGGCCCTAGAATGGAGGAAATGATCTGCCTTACAGATCAGCTAACAGGTGATGATTGCCAAGAAGCAATCTCACTGCTTAAACACAGCACTGATCGTGATATCATCTTCTGGAAGATGAAAGAAACTTTTCAGTACCGTCAGGAGATTGTAAAGGACCCAAAGTCGTCCACCTCCATCTTTCACATTTTTCCTCGATTCCGGGACACCAAGGGTCTGGTGAGTATTCATGCTAGCTGACTTAACAATCCAAAGTATTATATTTTAACTTCTCTGCTGCAACCTTCACCTAATATGAACAACTTTGAATTATGTTAACGATTAATCAATGATCTATTAATTGTCGATTAATACATTTGCAACTGACCTTGAGTTTTAAAGAAGCATGCGCCAATGAGCAGTTATAAACTGTCACTCACTTACAACACGTTTGGCAAGAAAGGCAGCAGCAGAGAAATTCTATGTTTAATATTATATTGTACAGCTCTGATCTTCAGTATAGCCTGAATACGAACCCATGTTGACTGGCCATTGGCTTTACTTTATCAGGACTTAATGTTGACTTCTTTACTGCAACTTTAAACTACCATATGTAACACAAATACAGTGAGCATTGACTCACTGTTTAGTTATGAATGTGGCATATCTTTCAGTACCATATCAGTGTAGATCAGTACATGATTTATGAACATCAGAATTTTTTTTCTGACTACATTTTTTTTTTTGTGCTAAAATGTTACCAGTGCTAATTTCTGATGTCATTATTTGGTAGTTGAAACAGTTTTTTGTTTGTTTGGACCTATTTTTTCTTCAGATACATCAAGACTTTGCTTTGATGTTTGGCCTGGAAGATTTTTCCAGATTTTGTGTGATTAATATGATTAAGGAGGCAAAAACTCTAAATCCATCTGCTACAGCTACTGAAATCTGCTGAAAAAAACAACGGAGACAACAGTAATGAAGGTAAAAGTACTTCACAGTTCTCTAGAAAATGCTACAATTTGTATTTATGAAAGCTAACAAAATGTTCTCTCTGTGTTCTGTAATTATAGAATGGGATAGTGAGATAGCATCCCTGCTTTTGCTGTTACACCTCCTTGCACCCCAACCTTCTGGAAGGAAGAGAGCAGCCAAGATCAGTGTGAGAGATGCTGTTGGTCGCCTCCTGAAATTTGAAAAGGTTAGCTTATGTTCTGAATTTTTTTCTTGAGCATAGCAAATATAACTGTAAACCAAACCATTAGAATAGTGAACTGTTATAACTAAAGGATGTAGGGTTTTTCTTTGTTTAAAAGTCTAAATTTGTGGTAAATATACAATGTTCTGATTTTAAATGTACACTGAAAAAAGTCAAACGTCGTGTCATTGACTTGAAGTGAATTTGTACTTTAGTTCAATTGAAATTTGTGATTTTTGGTATACACCAGGGTTTTTCAATTTGCCTAAAACTAAAACATATGCCCCCCAGAGTAAATGAACAGCATTACTTTTACTTAAAGGGTATTTTTTACTTTGAACTAGAAATTTTCATGTCACGTGACTATATGACGTCACCAAATCATCCTATATTTTGCCCGTCGTCATTACCACCCTGCTTTGGGAAGCTGAGCACCTTCTGCAGGACTAAAAAAACTTCTTAAAAAAGGGTAAGAGTTTGAATTTTTGTTGTTTTCAAAGAAATGTGTGTTTTCTATGGAAGCCCATTTCCGCCACAAAAAAGTGTTAGAAAGTCGAAAATATGACTTAAGAAAGTAGAAATATTGAGATAAAAAGTTGAATTAAATATATGATTATTACTTATGACTCCTTTGGTGCCTATTGGCGACTATTTGTCTAAGCGACCAGCGACGAATCCAGAGATCTGGTTTTATTGGAGACTTTTGTGGTATCGGACGTGTTGTTTTGCAGTTACTGTCCTCATCGAGTGTCACAGAAACCTCGAGGCTTGCATAAGTCCAGCTGCAGTTAGAGCGCAGAGGGGACAGACGTCACGTCCAGACTGACAGTCACGCGCGCATGCGCAAAACCGCCGCTGATTATGCAGCGTCTTTCCTCGTTAAGGAATTGGTCACACTGTTTCCATAAAGAGAATTTTCTTCAGAACTATTCAATCGTTACCAATCACGAGAAATACTGAATTACTACCCGGACTGTATTTTATCTCCCCATAACTTTGATTTATCTCGGACTCCGAAGATAATTTAGACTAGGCTCAAAGCGGACCACCAGACGTCCCTGTCCTTCCCTGTGGGTTATGAGATGTCAAGTGAGTGGATGCGTAGAACGTGTCCGTAGAACGTTTACAGTTCGGTAAAGTTGGCAAGATATTCAGATTCAGACTTCCCGGCTCAATAGCTCATCGGCGAGACATTGTTAAAAAACGAACGACACCTCTCTGTGACCGAAGTGACGTCAATAACCAGCTGCAAGGATCTTGAGCATGCGCATATCTTAAGTCAAATTTTTCGCGGTCTGGCAATTTTGACCGTTCAAGTCATAATTTCGACTTTCTAACCCTTTTTTCACAAAAAATTGAAGGGTTAGAAAGTCGAAATTATGACTTAGGATATGCTTATGCGCACACCTTGCAGCTGATTGCTGACGTCACTGCGGTCACGGAGAGGTGTGGTTCTGTTTATTAAACCAGCGTTGCCAATTCCTCAACGAGGAAAGTCGCTGTAGGATCTGCAAGCTGCGGGGTTCCTGTGAGACGCGCTGAGGACTGTAACTGCAAAACAATCCTTGCTTTCACGTCAGACCCCACAAAAGTCTCTAATAAACCAGATAATGTCGCTGGATTTGTCACTAGTTGCGGTTGACAAAAGACGCCAAGAGGGTTTGGAAAGTCAATGTACCAAACTACAAAGGAGCCTGCGCAAATGTTACATCACTCTCAAATCATTGTTTCGACTTTAATTTTTTAATTTTGGGGCGGCTATGGGCTTCCATAGATTAAAGTACTGAGTGATAAGAATTCCTATTCATTCTTATATGTCCGTATAATGAAGCGTAATACAATACCACCAGGCTTAGGCATAATAATATAATAAATTTGTCTATAGTGACATGGGTAATGCTGAAAACTAAACCACATCCTTTGTGTTTACAGGTTTGCCGTTTTTCCTGAAAAGGCCATTCGGTAAGTCCCAAAATAAACAACTGTTAATATAACTTGTATTTAAATTAGGATCTAAAACCCCAAATAGAAATGAGACACAGTAGAGAATAGCTTTGAACTGGGTTCAGATGTGTACTTGCTAATGTAGTAAGTAAATGTAATCAATAGTTAATTTTGGAAATTAATAAACAGTATGAACATTTAATGACTGGTTCTCTTTTATCTTTTAAAATGTTGTATATTATAAAATCTCGAATTGCAACCACCAACATGAAATCAAAAGGGATATCAAGAAGTTACCCACCAATGTAATGTAACTTTATTTTTACAAGAGAACAGTTGAATAAGTAAAATAGCAAGTCCTTAACTTAGCTTTTTAAGTTATAAGAGAATGTTTGTGCTTATTGTGCCAGAAATCAGTGTGGTGTTTAGTGTCAAGTATCACCCTAATTACTCAATCCAGCTTTTGAAGTGTGCAGATTTCAAGGATGGTGGGATTCAAAACATTCATGGAGACAAATTATTCTACTTATAGTAAGAGTTATTAGTTAGTCTGGAAATTAGTCAAATTAATATCTACTCTATTTGAAAAGTGTTGCTTTCCTGCTAAAGAAACGACTGACAACACGCATGGTGTTTCTATAAATGAGATGCAAATGTGCCATTCTACCTTTTTTGCATTAGGTGGCAAATGGGTAAGGAGGTTCATTTTTTTCTGCATTTTTTTTCTTTCCTAGTTATCCGATGAATGTGGAAATGCAAAGATTGTGGTACTTCTGTTTCACGAAGATCTGAGCTTCTGAAACATTATAAGCTTGAACACAGACATTATGGACGTCGCCGTACCTATCCCTGTATTACTGCCAACTGCCTGTGTGCCTGCAAGACTTGGAATGCACTTTTAAGCCACTTGTCAAGAGGCCATCAGTCCTCCACACATACTGAACTGACCACACTTAAATGTCTCCTATGCAACTGCAATGAACGTTCAACTTTAAGGGACTATTTTCAACATATCGCCAAACATTTGCAAAACAGTGAAACGGTCTCTTGTGTGTTTCAGGGGTGTTCGTACAAAACAAATATATATGGTTCGTTTCGAACTCACAGAAGCAGAAATCATAAGGGTTGTTCAGTGAGTGACTTAAAGCATGGGATACTTGAAAAACACAGGTGAAACGTTGATGTTTCTGTTGATCATTCTGACGCTCCCCATATTGATAGTGTTGGTACTGAGCCCTCAGATGACTTAAGCTCACAGGACTTTAATGATCCTGCTTTAGAGATTCACGATTTAAATGACTTGCCACGTAATGTTGAGCTCAAAGTTGCTTCTCTCTTACTGAAGCTAGAACATATTTATCTTAAAAACATTTTACGATTGTAGAACCTGTAGAATTTGCGCTTGACTCCCCAAAAAAGACATCTTTTCAATACATCCCTATACTAAAATCTTTACAGCAGATTTTAAATTGTGACAGTTTTTTGGATAACACGATTAATTTGAAAACTCCCCATCAAATTCAGAAAGATTCAGTTCACTACAAAGTCATTTTATGACAGTATTAATTTCAAAGAAAATTTGCAATTTTCTCAGGAGGGTGCAATTTCAATTATTTTGTATATTGACGATTTTGAAATCTGTAATCCGCTCGGTACCTCCAGAAAAAAACAAAGTCTGTGGGGTATATTGGACATTGGGAAATTTAGCTCCTAGTTGGCACTCATCGCTGTGTAATATATATTTGGCTGCACCTATTCATAGTGACGATGTCAAGTGCTATGGTTATGACAATGTATTGAAGCCTTTAGTCAACGATCTTATTACGTTAGAGCAACAAGGACTGTTTTTTGCCATTGTGTTGTAGCAGACCATCTTGGGGCCCATGGTATTGCAGGTTTTGTGGAATGTTTCTCAGGAAAATATGCTTGCAGATTTTGTACGGCAGAAAAGGTAGACATACAAACAAAAGAAGTCAAGTCAGGGGCATTTTGTCTAAGAAGAACCTTCATACTTCTCATCTTAAAGCTATTGAGGAAAATTCATTAGCTAGTCATTTTGGTGTAAAGAGGAAGTGTGTGCTGGAAGTGTGTGCTGTCAGAAAATCTGTCCTATTTCAATGTGACGCAGAGTTTCGCCCCAGATATAGTTCATGACCTCTTTGAAGGAATTATACCTGTTGAGATTGCTCTTTGCCTTACTGTGTTAATTTCAAAAAAAATATTTTACGTTGGCCAATCTGAACCAAGCAATAACAACCTTCGCATTCAAGTGGACTGATAAGACAAACCGTCCTCATTGTGTGCCCCTAAATTTCACTGCAAAAAGAACAATTGGAGGAAATGCACATGAGAATTGGAGCCTACTGGGATTTCTTCCTCTCTTCATCGGAACCAGCATTCCTTCAAACGAACCAGTGTGGCAAATCCTCTGTGACTTAAAGGACATTGTAGAACTTGTTGTAGCACCTGTTCACACTGAGGTCTCTATTTCTTATCTGGATTTCAAGATATCAGAACACAGGACAGTGTTCCAAGAAGTTTTCCCTAGAGATGAGCCGGATACTCGGCTGAAACGAGTATCCGGTACGGATAAAGCACTTTTGCCGAGTACGAGTATTATACGAGTAATACGAGTCAATATCTGTGCTCGGATTGAATAAAAGTCCTCATTGGGTCTGTGTCTGCGTTCTGTGATTGGCTGGTAGTCACAGCGCCCCTCCCCTACACACACACTGTTTGTGTTGCTGTGTCCCGCTCGGCTCACACATACACATAACTCCTCTCTCCCTACCTCAGTCAGCAGGTTCGCGGGTCTTTCCCGATAAATTTAAACGATTTCTTCGCCTTTATTTTTTTTACTTTGGTTTGTTGTTCTTAACTAGTAGAGTTCAGGTAAACGTGGGGCTTGTTGAGACGTGGTGCTTAAGAATGCGACTCGCATTGCGTCTCTGCCTGTCGGAGTTTTTTTTTCAGTCGGCTCTAACCAGTTTTTTTTTTTACTTCACGCACTGACCTCTCTCTCTGTCTCTCTCTCCCTCTCCCTCTCTCTGTCTCTCTCATCAGTTTTTTTTACCGTCTGCTGGCTCTCTTCACGCACTCAGTGTCTGACGTTGACTAGTTGTGTTGAATAACTAAATATTAATATTACAAATTAAGCCACACACACACTTCCCCTCTCTCTCTCATGATCATCAGTGATAAGAATAAAGACGGAATGCTGTTTTAACCGCAGAAAGGCTTAACCCGACAATTTACGGGGTAAATCCTTCCTACTTCCGGGTTAGGCCCCGCCCATTTTCGGGTTAGGCCCCGCCCAGTCCGAGTACGGATACGGATACAGATAATTCATATGGTTCAACAGATACAGATGCTGTACTCGCTCATCTCTAGTTTTCCCCCACGAAAGAATTCTTCCCAAACATCATTTCTTGGAGCATTATCCACAGTTGATACGAAAGTTTGGCCCTCTTGTTGCACTATGGACTATGAGATTTGAGGCTAAACATAGCTTCTTCAAAAGAGTGGTCCGTCATACAAACTGTTACAAAAATGAATACATCTGTAGCAGGTGGCACCATGTGGGGTCAAGACGGTGCACCTATAAAAGGGGAAGTGGCACTTTGCCATGAAGTGCCAGTTTCCTGTTGGGTGGCCAGGGTATGGTTGGGCCCCCAGTAGTGGTGAGACAGCTCCATTCTCTCTTGATTTGTAAATACGTTTGTTTATTCTTTCTTATGTACGGGTGGTAGATTTTAATGGAGTTTTGCATGACAGGATCGGGAGGAGAGGCACCGATCCGGGCAAAGAGGGAATGAATGGGTGTGAGTTTGATGCAGCAGGTATGTTGGGTTTTTAATTAAATTAAAGTATGAATTAAAAGGTCATTGTTGGTAATTGTGTATCTTTGTGTTTCAGTTATTATCCCGCTACCTGCTGTCCTTTTGTTAGTTTTGTTTTTTGTTTTCAGCGGTTAGTCCGCTCCTGGTCCATTGTATTTTGTTTTCTTTGCGTGTTTTAGATGTAAGAGCGGACTAACCACTTTAAAGTTTTTGTTTGTTAGTTTGTTTTCTGATCACTTTCTCCACATTCCAAGGTACACCTCCTGCAGTGCTCCGGGCAAACCCTGACCTATAGTGTGAACTGAAGGGGGGGTGTTTGCAGTGAATGCCGTGATTTGCCGTGGTTGGCCTTATACACAGGTGTGCTGTGCCGTGCTAAGCGGGTTTGACCGCGGTGTGTTGCAGGGTAACTCGGGGCACTCGGAGCCTGCAGTGTGTCTGTGTATGTGGGGTCGGATTAGACCTATTTGTAATAAATATTATTAACCTATATTCGGCTTCCGTTTCTTATATCTATAAGTTAACACATCATTAGCTCAAAGGCACCAATTTCAGACTGCATATAATCTGCACATTTCTAGATTTTCTAAGAAATCTTTGAAGGGAATGGATATTTCAACACTCCCCCTTGAGGTTCTTAACGAGGATATAGCACTGGCCGTGAAACAGAAACACCCAGATGAAGACACTGTTAACCTCGCAAAAAATGTCTCCTACAACAGCTTCAACTACAGAGTGGGAATGGTGGTCGCCCATGGGTCACTGGCAGGTCTTCCTGAGTTTTGTGAAATAGTTTATATGATTGATCACAGGAGACACTAATTTTCATCGTAAAAAAATTGGATGCCTGGTACTGGGAACATTATCGAGCTTAGATATATCTACTACTAGAGAAGTAAGGCTTGTTGAGGTGCATGAACTGACCCATCCCTACCCTCTGGCTCACTACATCGTTGGTGGAAGGCGACTCATCTCTCTGAAGAGATACATACATGCATAAGGTTGTATATTTATGGGTGTGGGGAAAAGTTTTTGGAAATTGCTTTTTATTGGCAGACAATGCACCCTCTAAGAATACAACCCTAACTCTTAATCACTGATCTAATTCAGATTAATTATAGTATGTGATACAGCTGTTCAATAAACTAAAACGTTTAATACTATTTAACATAGCTGGATTGCTTTGCATTGTGAGTTATAGCCAATTAGGTGCTACAACTAATACTGTTTTTTTTATCCTTGTTTTTACTAGGGCCTTGCAGATCTGCTGATATGTCGGGGAAAAGGCCAGCCAAGTTACGTATTATTCTAAATTCTGATGACACCAGGAAGCTGATTCTGCCTGATGGAATTCCAGAGACAGTCGAGCAGCTTATTGATAAAGTCCGAAAACTGTGCAATTTAAAAGGGGGGGTTAAGATTGCAATACCAAGACCGAGACTTTGGAGATGCATTTGTGAACTTGACATCTACGTCAGAAGTTGAGGACTTGGCAACCATCAAGGTCATCCGAATAACTGATGGTTGCAGTCAAGAAGCAAATGTCTGTAATGGTGCGTCTACGCAGTCAGATGACACAGAGCTTCTGTCCACACCTTCCAGCTCTGTGTCTACAAGAACTCCGTTGTGGCCAAGAGAGTTTCCAGTACCAACATTCTCCTATGACACTGAACTTCAGTTGGAAAAGGGAAATGCTGTGTATAGTACCAACAAGACAAAGTTGACTCTTAGTTCAAAAACAAAGTCAGATATTCTGGAAAAGGTAGCGGAAGCTATTTTCAAATACAAAGGTTACCCAACAGATGCTGACTTCAGTGACGTTGCCGAGGCACTAATCAGAAAACATCCATGCCTCTCTGAACCTGTTTTGTACAAATGTAGCTTAAGCGCAAGTTCAGTCAGGAAGACAACCAGTCTGACTCTGTTCGCCTCCTTTGTAATTAAGTAAGTAACAGCTGATTGGGGGCGTGCACATTTTAGTAACCAATCAGATTCTACACACGGTTTCCTTAAGCCAATCACGTTGTTGCTGTCAATCTTTAAATGTGTTCTCCTCTCTGTTGGCTGTCAGCTGTCATTTCAGCGTGTAGCTGAAGCGAGGCGAAGCAAAGCAAAGCGTTCAATTAGCGGGTCCGGCACCACAGTGTTGCGGTAAACTCTAAACTCCGACTGGACGATGATCGATTGTGGAGAAACTAAATCAATATCTGAGCCGTCGTGCAGCCCGCCGAGGTACCGGTGTAGTAGCACTCGCCTACGTGGCGCAGCAGGAAGCAGTTACGCTAAACGTAAGAGCGCGGTACCAAGCCTCCTCTGCCCAGGTGTGAGTGGGTAAGGCTCACAGCTGGCAGAGAGCGAGTCAACCGCACTAGGACGGGCGGAGTGAATCGGAAACAGACCATTATGTTTTTATGTAACGTCATTCACCATAAGATATAATCCAAGGCACAATAAATGCATTCAGCAGAGGGTACAGAACAAGAAGCAAGAGAGTACAAATAAGTAAGAAGCCAAACTACAAGTGCTTTATTAAGAGCCAGGGCATAAACAGTCGGGTTGTTGTTAAGGGGTTACGTTAGATCTCTCTGAGGGAGCGACAAGCACCCTCCACGCGGGCTAACCGGGAGAGCGCTACGCCCCGGACGGGCTCTCCAGCTACTGCGGGACATCATGGACGGGAATCTCCTTCATCTCCAACGCCTGGGAAACACGCAGCATTCCGTCCAGCAAGCAGCATAGCAGCCTCTCAAAAGGCTAACACGCGGTAAGGCAAGTCGACGCTCCCCATCCACGTTAAACTGCTAACGTAACGACACGCTCAGCTGAAGCTCTGCGATGCAAAGCTATACCCCGGTTAGCATTTATCCGGCCGCCCTCTATGTGATGCTAGCGCAGCGTCTGGTTAAGTAAAGCACTGTTTAAAGTACCACTCCACGGTGGAGCACGTAGCTCTGGCGTTGTTTGTTGCGGTGTAATGTAATGTATACCCTGAGGGGGAGCATGAACTAGACTCGTACGGAGCTGGGTAGCGATCTCAGCGCGAACTACGGGAGTAATCGTTCTGCCACCAGTACCGTAAAGCTTTCAAAGTCCTCAGGCTCAGTCCAGCGAATTGACTACAAGGAAGGGATCTTCTACACGACCATAGCAGAATAACTGCTTCACCTGGACTATTCTATAGGCTATGATGTAGATAATGTATATGTCGTGAACGCAAAGCAAGGACCAGACTTGAGACTTTAATCAAAGCAATATGACAATGTTTATTGGTGACAGGAGTATTCAGTCCTGCAGTCATACGTGCACGGACCTGTTGCAATCTGTCTAGCAACAGCACTGAAAGGGCCCTTAATACAAAGTGCGCTCGGAATACTATATAGTCCTTAAGAGCATTCTTGATTGGTTCACTATGATGGAGGCGGCTCCTTGTTTATGACCTTCGGAGAGCCCCATTGGAGCACAGGGACGTCCATCCCTTCAGGCTCTCGGATCATCACGTTTCCTGTTCATGAGTTCACTGCATACTTGAGACAGTTTGTGTGTGAGACATGTTAGTCTCAAATATTCTGTTTTATCTACATTTGACCTGGGAGTGCGTGCAGTTCTTTAGCAACAGGTTCACTCCATTTTAAGGCTGTTTTGCGTGTGAGCCATGGTCACCCAGTCCCATGTATGGACGTGACCCTGAGAGTGCGTGCAGCCTTTTTATCAACATGTTTGTGTGCTCCGGGTCATACACGGCCTCCACTCGTTATTATTATTCAATTATTGTTCAAGTGTAATTGCAGTCTAGCGTGAGCTTGCATGATTATATTTAATCCTCAACATATAGCATAAATAAATACACTACAGGACCACTAGCAATAGAATAGAATAAAATAAATAATGGTATGTCTGTATGCAGGTACATGGGTTTCGAGTAGAGATGAGCGAGTACAGCATTATCTGTATCTGTTGGACCATATGAATTATCTGTATCCGTATCCGTACTCGGACTGGGCGGGGCCTAACCCGGAAGTAGGAAGGATTTACCCCGTAAATTGTCGGGTTAAGCCTTTCTGCGGTTAAAACAGCATTCCTTCTTAATTCTTATCACTGATGATCATGAGAGAGAGGGGAAGTGTGTGTGTGGCTTAATTTGTAATATTAATATTTAGTTATTCAACACAACTAGTCAACGTCAGACACTGAGTGCGTGAAGAGATCCAGCAGACGGTAAAAAAAACTGATGAGAGAGAGAGAGGGAGAGAGAGGTCAGTGCGTGAAGTAAAAAAAAAACACTGGTTAGAGCCGACTGAAAAAAAAAACTCCGACAGGCAGAGACGCAATGCGAGTCGCATTCTTAAGCACCACGTCTTAACAAGCCCCACGTTTACCTGAACTCTACTAGTTAAGAACAACAAACCGAAGTAAAAAAAAAATAAAGGCGAAGAAATCGTTTAAATTTATCGGGAAAGACCCGCGAACCTGCTGCCTGAGGGAGGGAGAGAGGAGTTCTGTGTGTGAGTGAGCTGAGCGGGACACAGCAACACAAACAGTATGTGTGTAGGGGAAGGGCGCTGCGACTACCAGCCAATCACAGAACGCAGACACAGACAGCTACCCAATGAGGACTTTTATTCAATCCGAGCACAGATATTGACTCGTATTACTCGTATAATACTCGTACTCTGCAAAAGTGCTTTATCCGTACCGGATACTCGTTTCAGCCGAGTATCCGGCTCATCTCTAGGGAAAACTTCTTGGAACACTGTCCTGTGTTCTGATATCTTGAAATCCAGATAAGAAATAGAGACCTCAGTGTGAACAGGTGCTACAACAAGTTCTACAATGTCCTTTAAGTCACAGAGGATTTGCCACACTGGTTCGTTTGAAGGAATGCTGGTTCCGATGAAGAGAGGAAGAAATCCCAGTAGGCTCCAATTCTCATGTGCATTTCCTCCAATTGTTCTTTTTGCAGTGAAATTTAGGGGCACACAATGAGGACGGTTTGTCTTATCAGTCCACTTGAATGCGAAGGTTGTTATTGCTTGGTTCAGATTGGCCAACGTAAAATATTTTTTTTGAAATTAACACAGTAAGGCAAAGAGCAATCTCAACAGGTATAATTCCTTCAAAGAGGTCATGAACTATATCTGGGGCGAAACTCTGCGTCACATTGAAATAGGACAGATTTTCTGACAGCACACACTTCCAGCACACACTTCCTCTTTACACCAAAATGACTAGCTAATGAATTTTCCTCAATAGCTTTAAGATGAGAAGTATGAAGGTTCTTCTTAGACAAAATGCCCCTGACTTGACTTCTTTTGTTTGTATGTCTACCTTTTCTGCCGTACAAAATCTGCAAGCATATTTTCCTGAGAAACATTCCACAAAACCTGCAATACCATGGGCCCCAAGATGGTCTGCTACAACACAATGGCAAAAAACAGTCCTTGTTGCTCTAACGTAATAAGATCGTTGACTAAAGGCTTCAATACATTGTCATAACCATAGCACTTGACATCGTCACTATGAATAGGTGCAGCCAAATATATATTACACAGCGATGAGTGCCAACTAGGAGCTAAATTTCCCAATGTCCAATATACCCCACAGACTTTGTTTTTTTCTGGAGGTACCGAGCGGATTACAGATTTCAAAATCGTCAATATACAAAATAATTGAAATTGCACCCTCCTGAGAAAATTGCAAATTTTCTTTGAAATTAATACTGTCATAAAATGACTTTGTAGTGAACTGAATCTTTCTGAATTTGATGGGGAGTTTTCAAATTAATCGTGGTATCCAAAAAACTGTCACAATTTAAAATCTGCTGTAAAGATTTTAGTATAGGGATGTATTGAAAAGATGTCTTTTTTGGGGAGTCAAGCGCAAATTCTACAGGTTCTACAATCGTAAAATGTTTTTAAGATAAATATGTTCTAGCTTCAGTAAGAGAGAAGCAACTTTGAGCTCAACATTACGTGGCAAGTCATTTAAATCGTGAATCTCTAAAGCAGGATCATTAAAGTCCTGTGAGCTTAAGTCATCTGAGGGCTCAGTACCAACACTATCAATATGGGGAGCGTCAGAATGATCAACAGAAACATCAACGTTTCACCTGTGTTTTTCAAGTATCCCATGCTTTAAGTCACTCACTGAACAACCCTTATGATTTCTGCTTCTGTGAGTTCGAAACGAACCATATATATTTGGGCGCTGCGACTACCAGCCAATCACAGAACGCAGACACAGACAGCTACCCAATGAGGACTTTTATTCAATCCGAGCACAGATATTGACTCGTATTACTCGTATAATACTCGTACTCTGCAAAAGTGCTTTATCCGTACCGGATACTCGTTTCAGCCGAGTATCCGGCTCATCTCTAGTTTCGAGGCTTTCAAGCAAAAGAAGTTAACTTAGAAGAACAACTTGGACAGGAAGCTTTCAAGGAACTCTACTTTCTCGACAGTCAACTGCGGTCTCTAACCGTGCGGCATTGGGTTACCCAGCTCCGATGGCCTGTCAGCGACGCGTCAACCACCTGCTTTGGACATGGAACAGTCATTGCGGCAGCAAGAAATCTTCGGGTATGAAGTCCTAAAGCCTAGTTTATGGTCCTGCTTTTCAGAGAAACGCAGGGGCGTGCTTGGTTCCACCCTCTTGCGACCGATGTTCTTGCGGGATGCGATTGGTTGGCTAACATCCTTTTCGCATAATACCAGCATTTTAAAAGGATGCTAAGCGATGAATCAGATTGAATAGCTTCTGTCGGAAGTAATGTGGAAATAGGACCACTTATTCAACCAGTCATTGGCAAACTACAAGGACACCCAGAGGGACTTTAATTCATGGCGGGAGATCTCTGCAAACGTCGGGTGGCTGGTTAAGGGGTCCGATAGTTCTGCAGGAGAACACAGGACAAATATGTCCGCGAACGGTGGAAACAAATGAACAAACAAACGGCTTTCATACACCAGGCGTCGTTCTCTGGGTCGTCTTCAACAAGGGACGTTGTTCCACTGTGCTGGCAGTGAAGTTCTTTGAAGCACGTGCAGGCCCCTTTTAGAAACACTAATTGGGACGAGTCATCGACACAATTGCGCGTAAGATGGAGCTGCATTGCAGCACCATGCAAGCTAAACTACACTCGCAGCATGTTGACGAGAGATTGCGGTAGAGTGAGAGGCTCTTTTTCCATATGCTTCATCTCAGGCGGACCTGCGTTTCCGTGCTGCTAGCAGGACATGGCGTCTTTGCAAACTGAATCTGGCAACAGGATCGGTACGGACAGAGCGTGGATGGCAGGGGTTTCATATGATTAGGGTAACCGCCACAACAGCGGTTCTGATCAGCAACTTGAGACAATGCAGGCCATCGTTTTTTTGGGGAAGTTCAGTCAGAGCCACAGCTGGCTAGACCATGGCCTCCTTTCTTCAGATGATGGCATTTAGTGTGACAATAGAGTGCAGCATTAATATCAACTAAGGTTAGCTGGCTGAAATATTAGATGGTCCACTTAAGGAAGTTAGTATCTACAGTATGCAAGGCATTCGTTTAGGGGCAGCTACGTTAAACTATAAACCAAGGTATCTCCTCTTCATCCCTGCCACTAATGGGACGTTGAACTGCGGCAACCCCTACAGTCACAAACATCGAGGATGGTAAGTTGGGTTCAGGAAAGCTCTTTTCGTTGGGTGGTTGCCGGTGTAGCAGTATTCCTCATGCTGGGTGCTGCAGCACTAAATGGTTCCCACAATATAGGCAGGGGATCTTCTCTCGTGTCCCTAGAAGTCCTTGCACGCATGAGGGTTAGACTCTCAGTAATCTGGGTCAACGTGACAAGTTTGCAGTTCTAGGAAGTAGATCTTTCATTTGACCCGCCACCTAGGAGCAATTGAGGTTTGTGGTCTTACGGGAACAGTTAAGCTAACATTGCTTCGTTGAACCTAACGCGACCATCTGGCGGACTCCGTCACGGCTCCGAGAATATGGGGAAGCAAGAGGCAGCAGGTCTCAAAAATTGGGGTCATGAACAGAGTTGTGATCCTCTCGGCCACGGCAACTGCACTAGCACTTTGAATAGCAGCTGCTATCTGCTTTAGCTACTGTTAAGCATTTTAAACCCCCTATCTTCGCAGGTTGCGCACCAGCACTTGAGGTAGATCTAACCTGCGTTTTCTGAGCGCTCACCCCGGGAAAGAGTCACTGGCAGGTTGCGCAATTTCCCGTCTCCAGACTTCCTATCTCCGCCCATGCGGCTCCGGACCTGGCCCATGCTCAAAGCTCCACTAGAGGCTGACCATAACACGGTACTTGCAAAGATCCCTGAATCGGTAAAAGAACAGGCAAGCATGCATATAACTGGTGGTGGTGGTGTATTCCCTTCCCTTCCCTTGCGGGAAGGTCACTTCAGCGTCCCCTTACAGTAGACCGCCATGGTTCCTTAGTGTCCCTTGGAAGAGAGGCCGTAGGGTCCCATCAGGAGGTCATCATGCAAAGTTTGTGGGCCATGTGTGTAAGACCCACCAGATGCCATGATTCAAGTGAGGGCCGTATGTGTAAGTCCCAGCAAGATATCATCTTTATCATGGAGGGGCCGGCTGTGTAAGACCCAGCAGATGACATCATTCAAGTGAGGGCCGTATGTGTAAGTCCCAGCAAGATGTCATCTTTACTATGGTGGGGCCGAATGCGTAAGACCCATCAGGTGACATCATTCTAATGAGGGCCGTATGTGTAAGTCCCAGCAAGATGTCATCGTTGCCATGTCGAGGGCCGAAGGCGTAAGTCCCAGCAAGATGACATAAGTTTCAAGGTCTGGGGCCGATTTCGTAAGACCCATCCAGGTAACCTTCTTTCTAGGTCTCAGTCTGGTTAACCCGGTGGGCGATCGGCAGTCCATTGCGACGTCCTATTCTGGGCTTTGACTCACCAGATCTCTTACCTCTGTTTGACATCAACCCATGCAAGTTTAACTTCTGTCATGACTAACTTTTGGTGTTTGCTTAGGAATTTCAGTACGGCAGTGGGTAAGGTATTTATTTATTCATTTATTTACTTACTTATTCGTAGAAATAAATGTCTTTTGGGGATTGGGATTATTGGACCTCACTATCCCTGCCTTCGGGGATAGTACGTCATGATGGAGTCCAATCGCCAAAGGCCTTGCACAATTCATATTTTATGCTTATTGTATTACTATTAAACGAGTCTCTCCTGATTGAACTGTTGCTACGGGTGGAAGCAGCGTCTGAAGACAAAAATGGGAAACTACCGAACTCAACTAAGGGGCATTAGGTGTATGGAATTACTTGCAAATACACTCAAGTCCAAAGCTCCTGAAGATGCATTGCCAGCAAAAAAGGTTAAGAGACCTAGGAGAGGAGAGGCCAACAACATACCTGACATACCAACTGGGGAGACCCCAGACAAATTAGAAAAGCAGAGACTGTCACTTTTAAGTTAAGTAAAGAAGCAGAATAATCGTGCAGTGATAAAGAACAAAATGGGCAAGACTGTTTCACTACGACGACAAGAAATTGTGGGAAAGGAATTAGGAGTTGAGGAGTTGAAAGAGAGATGGCCTGCATTGTTTACGATGGAAGAGGCAAGTAACATTTGTAATCAATATCAGTGAATGCCTATATAATTATCATCCCCTGTCATTCGAAACCTGCAAATAAATGATGCCACACAATACTAAATTCATGTTTTCACACTTCATGTGGAAAGAAACCCCACAACATTAATATAACCTGTAATGTACTAACATTTGCATGTGCTCCTTTGTTTTTTTAAAGATCAATGGGGAATTTCAGAGAATCACAACTGTTCCACTTCAACCGCGATTCCTGGCTACCTTGGACAAGCACCACAGCAAGCTGATTGAGATTATCAGAAACAAGGGGGGAGTTGTCAGAATGAAGTCTCAGAATATACTGAAAGTGCTTGATCAAGTATGTATGCACTCAATAAATGACAATTGATCATTATCACATAACATTTATAAAAGCAATAGTGTTCATTTTCATAATACGTTCTATTAAGTTTAATTAAATGTTGGAAGATATACTACATATTATCTATTGACTGTGAGGGCTTTTAACTGGTTTGCTGAAACTAGAGCTGAGAGGTCTGACAAATCATTTTTTCAGGTCTATCAACTCACTGTAGCAGGACGCTGATTTTGCACAGGTGCATTGTTATTTGCAACACTGCATCAGTATGACTGCAGAACCAGAAAACTGCATTAACAGTATACTGCCCAGTACTAGCTGAAAGCCTCTGTAAATCAGTTACTGTAACTGAAAGTACCTATTCATATATTGTGCAGTGTCTGCATTTTTTTGTAAAGTGGCAAAAATTGACAATATAACATTTTATCTGTTTGCATTGTAGAGCCTTGAGGTGAATCTCAAAAGGGAGTGTCTGCTGAAGTGCATCATTCTGTACCTTGGGGAAGACGTGGAAAAGCTTATCAAGGAGTATCTGGTAACTAGTTTTGCATTAATCAATTCATTTCAAGATTAGATGAAGGATTGGGAGTTTTTCCTGTGCCGATGTGAGGGTTTCGGGACAGAGGATGTTGCATGTGTACAGACTGTAAAGCCCTCTGAGGCAAATTTGTAATTTGCGATTTTGGGCTATACAAAATAAAATGAATTGAATTGAATTGATTGAATATTTTGACTTTAAATCTCATACACATGGTCCCAGGTATACCCATACCAAAAGTAAATTCAACTCTAATAAACATTCATCTGGTGTCATTGTTCCATTCACAAGATGCCAAAAAGTATGGAATAGATTCAATATTGAAGCCTTTTGTGGACGATATGAAAGTTTTAGAGACGGAAGGAATAAAGGTCCCTTTCTGCGAGATGCCTGTAAGGGGTACACTTGCACAAATCACCGGTGATAACTTGGCCATTCACTCAATTCTCGGTTTTATGGAGTCGTTCAGTGCAAACTATTTCTGTCGCTTATGCTTGATTGACAAAGTTTTGTCTCAAGAAGTTTTTTCAGAGGATGATCCACGGCTGATATTGAGGACAAAGATTCTTAATGAGGAACACTATGCTGATCTTTCAGAGGAACCAACTCTTACATCTTCACATGGAATCAAGCGCAACAGCATACTCAATACACTCTCATACTTCAATGTATCTGAAAACTTTGCTTTTGATATAATGCACGATATTTTAGAGAGTGTGGGTCAGTATGAGATGAGACTTCTCTTTGATTATATGGTTAAGAACAAATTCATTTAAAAAGAAAGCCTGCTGAACAGAGTCTATGCCTTTAACTATGGCCACATGGAAAGATCGAATTGGCCAACTAAAATAAACTTGGACTGAAGGTAATGGCATTGGATTAAATGCTGCACAGACTTTGTTTAATAACAAACATACCGTTGATTTTTGGTGATGTTATTCCTCAGGGAAACCTGCATTGGTATTTGTTACTGTTGCTTTTGCAGATCATCAACATTGTGTTCTCCCCCTCAGTCACAGAGGGTATGACTGTCTTTTTGAAACACCTCATTAAAGATCATCATCAGCTGTTTAAGGAGCTCTACCCATCCAAAAACGTAATTCCTAAACATCATTTTATGTTGCATTATCCTCGCTGTATTCGAAAAATTGGACCATTGTTGCATGTTTGGTCAATGAGGTTTCAGGCCAAACATAAGTTCTTTAAGAACTGCATGAAGAACTTTAAGAATTTGACAGTGTCTTTGGCAAAAAAACACCAATTTGCTGTGGCCTATCACTGGGAATGTATGAATTACAATTCTCTGGAATCAGGATCAGTGAAGGTACATAAACTTCTGTGTTTGGATAATTCTGAAGAAATTTCTGAATATCTTTGCTGTCACAATCGGGCTGGGGCAGGTTGCAGGGAGGACTCAAGCGCAGAGTTTCTCGAACCAAGTGCTCTTTATTTGAAACAAAACCAAAGACGTGCTCCAACGACGAGGGACATTAGACAATGACGCGACAAAGGACAACAGGCACACAGGGCTTAAATACACAAGGGAGGTGCAGGTGATTGGACACAGGTGGAGACAATCACGCAATCACAAGACAAGGCAGGAAGTGAAGTTAACCCAGGACCACAAGGAACATGAAACTTCAAACTAAAACAGGAAGAGGGACCAAACCGTGACATTTGCGTTGATGCTCAAACTGAAATTCGACATACAAAGTGGGTAAAATGCTCAGGAGCAGAGTACAGAGTTGGCCTTTTCGTATGTTCTGATGTGGTTGACGAAATGCCTGTTTTCAGCAAAATACTAAATATATTATTGTTTATAGAACAAGTTTTCTTATTGTTAAAAGACTACGAGTCAACGTTTATTGAACAGGTCCATGCCTACAGATTATTTGACTAAGCGTCTCAACACATATGGATGGTGAACAAAGACAACTTGAGGATTATTTCTTTGTTTGATGCACAGATCTTCTATGGTGCTGACTCATTTTTTTACATAGTTGCAAAAAATGAACTTGTTTGAAACACTCAGTAGAGATCTATTTATTTAGCCTGTACAAGAATAGTATATTTGATCAGAATGAATGTATATTTTTAAACTAGACATGGCTTACCATTGATGAGTTAAAGATGACATAAAAATGTTGTATTTTCAATTGATGTTATTGCAGTGTATGTTTACTTAGAAAATTTGAGTCAATTTCTATTGAAAATGTCAGAGCAGATTATATGTATATACTATATATAAGTATATAGACATGTACAGATGTCCTATCGTGCTGGCAAATTTTTCATATTTTTACAAAAATGTATATTTTCACACTATTAAGATGCTATTGCATTGGAGACTGCATTGTTTTATTCAATTGTATGTCATTAAAATATATTAAAAATGTCTAAATAAATTCATAGTCACTTGGTTTTTTGAAAAATATCTACAGGTATATCTTTAAAATTTCATCTGCATTACCATTTTAAAATAAGTATTTACATTAAATCAACATAAAATAAATACACTGGGGTTGTGTGATTAATCACCATAAAGTGTTAAATGTGTACACTTAAGGTGTTGAGAAATTATCACTCTTAAGTGATAAAATGAAACACTAACACAGTGTTTGAAGCAAAGATGGACCTGTATGTTCACCCGGAAAGTAATAAATTTAACACCCATGGTGACAAATCTCCCAACATATTTTTGCTGTGGCTTCACTCTGGAGACATGGAAGGTGGGGTCGACCTTCATGGTCCTGGGGAGGTCCAACCTGACCGCAGCAGGGTTAATGACCTTGAAGATGGAGAAGGGGCCGATGAATCCCTGGGCCAGGTTGCACGTCTCCTTGAGCTGTAGGTCCTTGGTGGACAACCAGACCTTCTGTCCCACCCGGTAGCGAGGAGCTGGAGTTCGGCGCTTGTCAGCTGCCCGCTTGATCTGGTACGGTAACATTGACCGTGCCTGTGCCGATGGGAACAAAACCTCTCCCTCTAGATCTGGAAACAGAGGCGGTAGGTACCCGTAGACAAGGGGGAGAGGCCTGTGGCAGAAACAGGAAGAGAATTGAAAGAGTATTCCACCCAGTTCAATTGTACTCCATGAGATAGGGGTCTGAGAGGTCGTACAACGGAGCACAGTTCCCATCTTCTGGCAGAGGCTGGCAGTAGTCCCAAGTAGTCTGCATAACTCCTTCCAGAAGTCGGCCGTGAACTGGGGTCCTCTGTCGTAGACCACATCCTGTGGCAGCCCGTGAAGGCTGACTCCCAAGACCTGGGACAGCATAATCTCTGTGGTTTTCATGGCAGAGGGGAGCTTGGGCAATGGAACAAGGTGAACCATCTTAGAGAATCTGTCGACAATCGTAAGAATAACAGACTTACCTTCTGACAAAGTCCACAGAGATGTGTGACCAAGGCCTCCGTGGTACAGGAAGAGGGTGTAGTAGTTCTGATGGGCACTCGCGAGATGTCTTATTCTGTGCGCAGCTCTGGCAGGTGACCACAAACTCCCCCGTATCCTTCTCCAGCAATGGCCACCAGAACAGCTGTGAGGATGGGGGCAGAGGTGAAGCGCCTATGGAATGCCTCCCCTGCTTGAGGGTTCCACCGGAACTTGACGCCCAAGCAGGTTAGGGCAGGGAGAGGAGCAGCCACCGAACTGTAGTTTCTAATAAAACGTCTAAAAATTAGCAAAACGCATTTTGACCAGTCAGTGACAGCACTTACCTTTGCCCCATCCATCTGGATCTTCCCAGGTGACATGGTGGCACATAGTGTAGTGTGCTGGGAGCCGCAAGGTTTGCAGTTCGAATCCCAGCTGCCTCATGCGCCATGTTAAAGGGCCCCTGAGCAAGACACCTAACCCCTAAATGACATGTAATGTAATGGTGAAGCCCAGGAAGGAAACAGAGCTTTGGTGGAACTCACATTTTTCTGCCTTGACAAACAGCTTTTTCTCCAGCAGCCATTGTAGGACCCTCTAGACATGCTGCTCATGGTCCTGGCTCTTTGAAAAAATTTAAATGTCGTCAAGGTATACAAACAAATTTATTCAACATGTCCCTTAGAATATCCTTGACCAAAGCCTGAAATAGCGTTAGTGAGGCCAAATGGCATAACCAGGTACTCATAGTGACCACTATCGTAGTCGTAGAGGCGGTGCGGGTGTAGGGAGCTGGTCCGGGTCTTGTGGAAAACCTCTCTGAAGTCCAGGTATATGGAGGGAACCCCAGAAACGTCTGTTGCCTCCCTTGTGACGATGATGAGTGACACTTTGTACTCCAGCCCACAATGGACTCCGTAAACCTATTGATAGTTGGGTTGTGTCTCTGTAGCCAAGGATAGCCAAGAACAATAGGCAAGAGTCTATGACGTGGAAGACGAGGTAGTCACTATGGTTACATGATATGAGAAGGCCTAGTGGTGGGGTGCGGTGGATCACAGGACAGATCAGGCGGTCGTCTAAGGCATTGGTGTGTAGGGGAGTCTCAAGGGGCTCTAACAGTAGCTGGAGTTGCGCTGCCAACCCTCGATCAATGAAGCTCTCGTCTGCTCCAGAGTCAAATTAACACTGCTAGTTCCAGAGAAGTAGTGGGAGAAGATAGGATATCATGTGTCAGTAGCCTGGAGAGAAGTGAGGCGTAAAGGGTTTGGCTCACCAGTACTCCTCCTCTTACTGTTGAACCCAGTCTTTTAACGGGCATCTAGCCAGAAAGTGCTGTCCGCAGTACATGCACCTGCCCTCCCTCAGTCGAGTTACGACTGAGTTACGACTGCGGCCTAGTTGCATGGGCTCTTCTTGCACACCAGGGCGCACAGTCAGTCCGGCTAGGGGTTAGGGCATAGGTCGGGCCGACGTGATGGAGAGGATGGTCCCTGGGGCTCTAGAGGTCTCCTCTTAATCTCCCCAAAGAGTCCAAACCAAAAGGCGTCTGCCAGGGAAGGAAAGTTCTACTGGCTGGCTGTCTGCTGCTAGGGTGCGGAAGCGAATGGCGTAATCATCCGCCTGGCTGCTCCCCTGCCGGACAGAAAGAAGTCCACGAGCCGCCTCTCCTGGGACCCGGTGGTCGAACACTATTCTTAGGGCCCGGCAAACTCCACCACAGAACGGAAGATGCCAGTCTGATAGTCCCACTCTGCTGTAGCCCATTCCCTTGCCCTCCTTGAGAGGTTGGTAATGATGAATGCCACCTTGCAACCTGAGGAAAACCTGTGGAGCCGGTGGACCTCTCTGGGCTGATGGTTAATGTTTGCAAGCAGCTGCTGCATCTGGCGACTGAGATACTGCAGTTGGTCCATCATGTTGGTCTGAAACGCATTCTGGCAAGTGTGTAGCGCCTGGACAGCGCTGTCCAACCCGGAGAACAGCTGTTCGAGGGTGTGTAGTCTCTTCCCTCAAGAGCGGATCGCACCACGCTGTCCTCTGCTGAGTCCATCAGTGGTCAGATCGTACTGTCAGGCCTCACGGCCGGATGAGGACTGTTGGGTAACATCTTTTGAGTTACATGTTCGGTTACGTTGTGTTAATACTGAAGTTGAGCTTCTAGATCAACCTCTTGGCCGTGAGGTGTGAAGGCTTGGCTTATGCAGTTGGGGGGGTATCACGGAGCACCGGCTAGAGCTAGCTGCTGTTGTAGTAGGAATTGGCGGGCCCTGGCATCCCTGCTAGCGGTGATTTCCATTTGGTGTTGCAAAGTACTATAGGAAGTGCTAGGGGCAGTATTGCCCCCGTGTTTAACTGCAATCGAGGCAAGGAAGAATAGTGTTTTTTGAACAATCATGGCAAAACAAGGCGTGGACGGGCCGGAAGTGATCAAAAAGGTCTGGGAGTATTTAATCAGTAAGCTATGCAAAACAGTACGAGACTGCATCTGCAAGACAGTCGGCGATCCGGTGCTATGAGCTGCTTCTACTGGGTGATTTGTATGTACTGTATCTTTAACTGGATTGGCGACATTTTGAACGTTTAGAGTTTTTTGCGCAATGACGTCACCAGAAAGCGCGAGCTGTTTCCTTTAGTCCTTCTTGCGGGGTTGCAACGGTCGGGTTGGAGATTGGTGAAGGCTGGATTTCGGGGGATTCGCTTAATTTATTCTGGTCGATGTTTACATGCCACTGGCGGGCAACGTGCAGGAGGCACAGCGGACACTCGCCGACCAGATACGGCGTGTTGAGCGGACCAACACGGACTCCTTGGTTATTGTCCTCGGGGACTTTAACAAAGGAAACCTCAGCCACGAACTTCCTAAGTTCAAACAGTTTATTAAATGCCAGACCAGTGAGGAGAACACGCTGGATCACTGCTACACTACAGTAAGCAGGGCTTATCACGGCGAAGTTTGATGACGTAACGTAGGTAGGGCAGTCATACGTTACGTTCGATCGTGTGTTACCTGACCTCGGTCATGTGTTAGAATGCATACTCGAGAACAAGAAGAATGGGTTGAACTGTAATTATAGAAATTCCGAAAGAGGCCTTTTGGGGGCGTGATCTTGCTCCCGGAATTATGCTAATTCGCTCCACTCATTGAACTTCAAGTGTACGTCACTTGAAGTTCAATTTTGTCATTTGACATTTATTCAACTAGACCCTGCAGCTGCTACTTACGATACTTGCAGCTTTTTGTTCCAGTTTTTGTGACTCTACCGTGTATTGTTACATGTAGGCTTCTTCTTTGTTTCCCCCCCATGGAGAAGTCCTGATATTATTACACAGATATTGTCTGACGTTTGATCAGAGACAAGTCCCTTACTTTTTCTATTCCCATGGATATGAGATTATTATGACTATGATGATGTAATGATGAGGATTCAATGGAATATGAGAAGGACGTAATAGTATCCGTTTAAAGTTTTTACAAGGAGCTCTCATTTTGTGTTGATTTTGGTAGACCCTGTGAGTGCATGTGGTAATGTTTCTGGGAACCAAATTTCCTTTTAGAAATCATCTTATTTTACTGCAGGAGGGTCTGAATGTGTGCTTCTTTAAGGATCTAATTGGAAACCTACCATAGTGCAAGAAAGCACTGCTGGAGTTATACATAGACAAAACTAATGAGATGGGTATTGATTAAACCAGAAATCCTCCGATATTTTAGACCAGTGAACTTATCCCTGTTTGATAATACCTTAAAATTGAATTTAATTAAAAAAGAAATGCATTCACTGTTCAAAACAGTATTACAAACCTTCTACAGTTTATTTTATTTCCTGATTTATTTCTTTGTTTCTTTTTTCTCTATAGGAACAAAAGGTATTTTGTGTTTTGTGACACTATTATAGGAATTGCAATAATACCTGTTTAACCCCAAATCATTTAAGATTCACGGGTTTGAGTTTGGGTGGAATATTTACAATTAATTAGATGACAATTAACGAAAACTGACATTTCATTTTCTCTATTAATATACGGTACAGTTCTGTATTCCAGTGTGTTTTAAATAATACAAAATGCAGAGATTTTATTTAATTGTATAAAAAAAGCAAATTAAACTTTTTATAAACTTTAATGAATGAAGCATATAGTTTACTAATGAGAATCTGTGGGCAATCTGCAAATCTGAAAATAAAGCTATTTAAATAAAATTCTGTAACTAATCATCAGCTTATAGTTATTAAATTGACCCGGGCAAGGTTTACAATGTATAAGGAACCCATTTTGACGTGTATGTGTGACATGGTTTGTAGTTAAGTACTATATAGTTTATTGATTCCTGTCCTTGAAACTATAAATATGCAGTGTTATGTATTATTATTTAATATTTTGTTTTTTCATTTTTATTTTGTCATTTCAGTGATTCATTGTGATGGATGTCCCATGTCTGTTCCTTCTCAGCCTGCTGGTCCATTCAGCCGGTCCCCTGAAAGCTGCAGGGTGGGGGTTTGTCCTCTAGGGGGCTCTGTCTGGTTGTCTTCTTTGGCTCCATGTTAGGCTTGTTGCTGTGAGTGGCAGTAGTAGTGATGTCTTAAGGCCCGCTTGCTGAAGTCACTGGTTTACAGTGCCCATGATAAGCCTCTAGGTGTCACCCATCATCTAGTCGTTAAGGCAACAGAAGAGGGCTGTGATTTTAAGAGGATATTGTCTACATTAAAGATTTCACCAAATCCATCTGTAAATCCTCCTCCTCTTTCTGCACATCATCTCTTTTCGTCTGCTTTCACAGCAAATATTTACCATTAGTCGCCACATTCAAGTTGGATCCTTTTGCTTTATGAACTCAAGTGGCTCCGACATTGCAGAGCCTCTGTGTGCTTATTCTTTGGGCTGAGGCTACAATCTTAAGTAATTTAACGTTTGTGAAAATTACTCATAGATTACTCAAACAAGCCATTGCGAGTCACACAGTCTGCAAACACTGACAAGAACCTCAAATTCGTTGGTGTTAAGATGAAAACTGGTAATGGGTTTGGTGAAGGGTTACCATGTGTTCAGAGACTTGGTATGTTGCTATTTACCGATTG
This sequence comes from Pungitius pungitius, assembly GCF_949316345.1. Classification (NCBI taxonomy): domain Eukaryota; kingdom Metazoa; phylum Chordata; class Actinopteri; order Perciformes; family Gasterosteidae; genus Pungitius; species Pungitius pungitius. Next base: position 25,756,216 of record NC_084901.1, on the reverse strand, counting down.
TGAAGTGGTAAACACACACGCAACAAACCCTTTGCTGTGAAATGAGTTACTAAGCTATTGTATTGAGAAAGTGCAGAGGTCAAAGAGAAAACCAGCAGGATTCCCTAGATTATATTAAATAGTATCTTTACATGATCAAATAGAGACAGTCCACTTACATGTGACCCAGCATTTTTCTATAGTTTTTGTAGATCAACCACATGTTGTTGTATTTTGTTATGCAAAATTAAGTCTGTGATGCTGATTGGTCTTCCTTTTGAAAGGGTGATATACCAAATAACCCCCTCAATGAATCATTGTTGTGTTCTTAGTTGGACACAACAGCTAGTATGGGATGTCACTCTTAATCAACTGCAATGATGCGTTTTTTGCTGACACAGTGGGACAACGAAGACTTACTCTGTCTTTCAATAGTATACTGACACTGTATAGGAATTCTGATCTTCATTTACTTGAAGAGCCACAACTACTTTCAGAGTAAAATTGTCTTCATGTGAGATCACATTCCGAAGCTATCGTTTTCTGTCCCTGCTCATAGGAATACATAAAGTAGCACAGTAAGATTCAAATATAAACCACAGATACCGGAACAATGTTTATTATTTTTATTTGTTTTTTTTATGAAACCATCCCCTTTCCCAATAACGTTCCAATAAAGGTGTCCATTAATGCATCGACATATTCTACACTATACATATTATAGTGACAAATAGAATCACAATTCAAAAGACAATTTAAATAAGTAGAATTTTGATTGCATGTCAAAGTCTTGATTCAAGGTTTTTGTACTCAACATGCATTCAAAATATAAAAATAGACTTATGTTTAGTTTATATACATTCTTTTTTATAAATATAAGTATACAAATGTATTTTTAAAATACAAAGATAAATATAGTGTTACAGAGTACCAAACCAGCAATTACAAACATTTTTTTGGGATATTTAGCATTCACAAAACACAATTATTACTATTAATTATTTATTAATAATTATTAGAAATGCAACTTTAACGACAATTTAAGTCCTGGTTTTAATCTTTTTTTCTCTTCTTTTTCTAAAGTACAGAAAGCAGTCTGTGGGTAGTGAATAAATAAAGAGGAACAGAAACAGGAAGTCTAGCTCTGCCGAACATCCTGTAAGAGCTTGTTGATTTCAGCCACCAGCTCGCTGGCATCCACTAGCTCGTGTCTGCTGTCACTACGTCTGCCTTGAAGGTGGCCGAGCACGGAGTCAATATCGTCCTCCTCATAGTTCTCTGGGATCTCCTCCATGGCAGGCAGCCACTTGGATGAGGGCCCGAGGAGCACTGCTGGCACCGGTGCCGGGGAAGGTTGCACCAGAATGGGGCTGACCAATGCCGTGAGCAGCGGGCTGCTGTGGGTTTTGGCGTTGTGGCTGTTGTTCGGGGGGCTGCTTTTGGGTGCCTGCGAGCCCTTGTGGCAGCTACTCTGGGAGCTTAGCTTTGTGCTTGGTTTCAGGGTGTGGTAACTGCCACCCTGGTGGTGGCCAGAAGGCCCAATGCTGCTTCCCGGGTTCTGGAAGTGGGTGTTGGCGGCCCAGGCCGCTACCCCCTGCTGGTGGACGGAGGGGTTGGGCTTGCCAGGGAGGTGGCATCTTCTGCGATCTAAAGATCCAGTCATAGGTACGCCCACTCCGCTGAGACTGGTCCCTTTCTGGTTCTCGTTAACATGGATGTACGAGTCTAGACCTTGGGGGAGCAACCGCTGGAACACACTGCTCATCTCTGACAGCAGCGACGTGGTGCCACACAAGTCTTCATCTCTGGCATCGCCCCCACCGCCCTCTCCCCCTTCCTTTTCATCACCTTCTTCACTCCCCAGGTCCTTGCCGAATGTGGAGAAGCTCTGGTTTCGGGCAGGGCCAGTGTCCATGCAGGGCTGCAAGGGCTTTTCCTGAGAAAGGTCAGTTGCTTTGCGGGCTTCTTCACCAGGGATGTAGAGGTTGCTGCGGTAGTCAGACGACGAAGACGGAGAGGCCAGGGGGGGCATCCAGCACTGATCTGAGTGACCTAGGACACGACACTCCTCTGTGCAAAGCCTCATAGCTAGAAAGAAAGACAGACATATTTGTAAATAATCAGGAATACTAAGCAGGAATAGAGTATACACATTCCTCACATCTGAGAAGCTCCAACCGTAAAGTGATCTTTTTCATGGATTAGAAACCGGCAACGACTGTTCATCTGTAGTTGGACCACAATATTGGGCCGAGGTTGGTTTTGCAATCAAATCTGCTTTATATGGGCTGTACAGGTTTATGTGCACATGTTTGAATGTTCCAATTTGTGAAATGGAACTACAAGGAGGAGTTGATCAAAAGATTCACAAAAATGTGAGAAACAATAGGCTAAATTTGTAGTAAAAACAGTTTGTATATAATAATATATACGGGTTTCAGAAAAACAAGAGGGTAAAGTTCTACTTTATGGGCCGAGGAAGGCTGGAAAAAAATGTAAACCCTAACAATGTATGAAATAATTTTATTTTTTAATTTAACATTTAGTTACATTGAGCACTTCGGTTCAATGTTAAATCTAATATGGTATAGTGTTTGTATTAGATGCAGGCAAATCTAGCTAGATACTCAGAGATCAAATTATTTTGTGTGTATTCACATTTGTTTAATGTTTCAACAAAACAACTATGAATCAGATCATAAATCTGTGAGTGATGCAAAGATTATTCCTGTCAGTTGAGTCATCTCCCATGGAGCTCGTGTCCGCCGGCCCCCCTCAGTTGTTTTTTTTTAAAATTTGTGCTGTGCTGCTCTAATTAGTGTGGAAGGCTCTCTGTAGCAGTGATTTCTACTGTACCTTCCAATGTATTTACCGCAGAGAGATAATACCGAGAGGGCAATCAATGCCTATTACAGATTCAAAATTACCCCTCCCTTAAAAGCTCTGCATCTTTCCCTTTCAAGTCACTCTTTTCAATATTAAATCTTCAAATAGAAAATCTCTGAAGAATAAATTAGACAAATCAAATATTCCAACTTAAAGCCTTCATTAAAGGAGTGCAGCGCTTTCAGTCGTGCTATTGAGGGACTTCATTATCTTCTCATTAACATGAAAGCAACATTCATAATACATCTTAGAGCAGATGAAAAGTGCATTTGGGTGCAGTGGAAAGCGTAAAAAAAAAGTGCGGGGGCCGAGCAGATTGGGTGTCTTTCTAATGAAAGTGTAAAAATTAAAGATTTACCCAACAGATTTGAGTGTAAAACAAACAAGAAGTAAAAAATGTATATTAATGTCATGCTTTAGCTCAGTGGTTCTCAACTGGTCTGGGTCCAGGACCCACCATCACCCCTTAATTACAAGCCGCGACCCGAATCGAGAAAAATTCTCAACATCTCAAATGAATTCAGTTCATAAGCTGAATTTTATATTTTATATTCAGGATGTTTAATTATCCTAAAAACCCAATGTCTCCCCCATATCAGAATGGTTTGACCCAACCTGGCACACGCTGCTGAAAACATAGACGGAAGAGGCAGCAAAAATAACAACACTCCGCTGCATTAAAAAAGTCCCTTCAAAGTAAAATCACAGAATTCATTTTTTTTATTCTAATTTTTATTTTCCCATGCAAAGGCCCGCGACCCATTAAAAACGGGTCCCATCAGTTGAGAATCACTGCTTTAGCTGTTAAGGCTAGAACATGCTTCTGCGTCTGGGTCTACATTTGCGTCTGTGTCTTGTGTCGACGGACTCGTTTCAATTCATGGTTCAAAAAGGCTTGCGCGTGTTGCAAAGCAATTCACCGCCAGAACACTAGGTGGAAAAACGTTTTTTTTGTAGAAAACCTGGAGAGTGACGTCTTTGTGTGCGGAAGTCGTTGGTTTGTTCATTTATTTATCAGATACTTTTTGTCCTGTGCATCGCCACTGCTGCTTTCAAATGCATTTTCTTCGGGACATTTGTCGCTTTGCGGAGATCTGCTTCCACTATAAGGACGCCATCCGCGCGACCGCCAATGCCGCGTTGTATCAGTGGTCATATATTTTTTTTCTCCGACAAAAATTCCTCAAACTGATTCATTATCTGCTGATAAATCTGCGTTTTTATAATAATGGGGATTATGCTATGAAACCGGAAATGTGAGACTCCTGAAAGGATGTAGTTAGCAGCCTTGCGGGCGGCGTTAGCTGGCGTAGCTTTTGACGCAAGTTTAGAAAAATTGGTCGACACACGCAAGCACGTAAGAGTGGGTGAAAAAGCACGAAAGGGGCGCGCAAGGGGCTCTTGCGTCTGTGTGTCCTTGCGTTTCTCTGAAAACGCAGAGGCATAAACTAGGCTTTAATATGAGGGTTTTAGTGTTTAGCTTAGCATTCAGACTGGAAGGAGGAGAAAGCAGACCCTCAGACGAATGGCTTAGTCTATAGGGGTTGAACTGTAAAGTTGCCTTGTTAGCATGGGATTTTTTGGTTTTTCATTGTTATCTTTGACGCTACCACAGCTGAAGATATTACTAAGATGATGGCAAGATTCAGGAAGTTGCCTTAATCAGCTGTTTGTCAAGAAAGAGATCCGGCAGCTAAATCCATAATGTATGAACTTAAAATGAGGTAAAGTGAATTCCCAAGCCTTATCAGGTTGGGTGCTTTTCACAGAGTAGAAGTACCTCCCCCCATCTTGCAGTTTTTATATTAAGCTGTGCTAACTACATCCTGACTCCAGTTCTGTACTTAACACACAAACAGGAGTGAAATAAGTCAACCAAAGCAGAATATAGAGTAGACTGTTTAGTACTTTTAATACTGCTGCTTTGGAAAATGTCATGGTTTCTTCTGAACGTGGGAATAATTTATTTAATGTTTTAACTAACCCCTAACTGACTAAATACTGTTCAAAATCATCCATTCTCCAGGGGAAACAGGGGTGGGGTGAACCTACAGAAGAAGAAAGGTGAGCTTTGAGATATAATTATGCTCTTCAGGGCTTAATCACGAGCGCAACTCTATGGCACTCCATGGCAACTATTCGTCACATGGCAATTAGGTGGCTCCTTTTCATTAGAAGCGTACAAGGGCTTCGGTTTGGACTGCTCGAATGCGGAGAAAAAGGACGAGTGACTAACGAGCAGAGCTATGACGGAAGGGAGGCAGGAGGTTTTGGTGATGAGATTGTCTACCTGTCTGGGTCAGCTCTAATTGGGAAGTAGCTCAAATGTAGTGTTAAGTGATGAATGTTTTTGGAAGCTGGCTGAAAAAAAGAAGCAGGAACTCTGGAAAAGAGGGATGGCCCGACAAAAGAAGCTGCGGAAGCTTGCAACCTGTGCAAAGTAAGCTAAGACAGGCTGAGAGGAAGAGGGATTTTGGAGAGTAAAATATTTTAAAGTTAGTACAGGTCAAACAATGTCAACAACTTTTAAAATGTATTCCATATTAACTCAACTAAGGAGAGGAGAAAGCATTCATGCAGTGTTACAGTAGGGGGTGGGGGGAGATGTGCGGCTGTAAAGGAGGATAAGTTGAGATATCTCAACAACATAGAATGCTGTGGTTGAATAAATGGTAAATGGACTGTACTTGTGTAGCACTTTTCTAGTCTTCCGACCACTCAAAGCGCTTTAACACTTCATGTCATCATTCACCCATTCGTACACTGATGACAGGAGCTACCATACACAGTGGCACCTGCCCATCAGTAACTTGTGTAACGTTCACACACAGTCACAGCAATGTTGAGTTAAGTGTCTTGCCCGAGGACACATCAACATGCGGGTTAGCAGGGCCTGGGATAGAACTGCCAATCCTCCGATTGGAGGATGACCGTGCATCTCCACCCACCCAGTCGCCACATTCTCAAACATCCAGCCACTTGTAATGCAGCAAAACACATGCCTTAATGGCTGATACAGTTCTTTACTAACAAGCAGCTGATGAATAAAGTGAGGTATGGAGCTTGCTATGTGTTGATCATGGGTTTCTCAACCTGTCAAAGGGTCACACCACTAAGGGGGTGATTTCCAGGAGGCGGGGGTGATTTCAGGGGTACAATGAAGTGAAAAACACTATAATAGAATAATTTAATAAAAACAAACATAAACAGTTCTTAAATACTTACAATTCAAACTAAACAATTAGTTGATTTCTCAAATTGTCAATGAACAACATGAATATGCAACTGCATGCTTTTGTATAAAGTACTTTTCTCATATATAAAATCTCTCGTTAAAGTACTTGTCCAAATGTTCTGCAGATTAACACAATGAGGAAAGTCATTGGCCTCCAATCATTGCTCCAATTTAACAATCTGATGCATTGTACAACCTAAAAAAAAAACTCTGGATCCACAACTAGATGCTAAGACAGGAGGGTAATGGTTGGGCACGAATGAGAGGATGTGGGGTGCGGTGGATAGGGGACTAGGGGTGTACCTGCATGCGATCTGTGCTGGCCATCAGGGGCATATATCTCAGTAAAGCCCTCACCAAGGAGCCTATCCATGGGTGACTCCCTTCCAGGCTCGTAGTCACTGTCCCCTGCCTCACTGTCTCCACGACCGCTGTCCTTCAGACTGAACTTGTCCATCTCATTCAGAGCAAATCTGCAAATAGACACAGGCAGTTGGATTTTACATATATTTCATAGAACACTGGCTACTCACAAACAATAATGTCAAATAGGGCTGGGCGCTATGGACAAAAGAATTCACGTCACAGTAGTTTATAAGATTCTCACAGTATCCTGGCAAACATATTCATTCATTGAGGACAAAAGGGACTGGCGAGTTAGCTTGTTAGAACCAAAAATCATCCAAACAGCACACAGCTCCTCTTGGCGAACGCGTTGTGTGAGTGCATCTCTGGTCTCGCATTGTTCCTCCTGCATTGCTCTTTTACGTGTTTCATGTAGCAACTGATTTTCTTCTTGTTTTGATAGCGGAGGAGCGCAAACCGCCATGCAGTTCGGCAGGGTCATTTTATACAATTATTAGTGTTACAAATTGTTGTGTCATGGTGATTTACCATGTGAGTGTTTGTTGTGGGTTATTAACTGTTGTTATGAAGTTATAGCCATGACTCAATCTCAATACACGTACAACAACTAGCTAAGAGTGCTCTGCGCTCTGCAGTGGTGTGAAAATAAATTCTGCTGCCTGCCGAAGAGCAACATCAGTTGTTATGGCTATACACAGGTACGGCGGAAATGGTACGTGAAAAACTCATACCCTAAGGGAATCTTCTACCGGTTTAATCGATATACCGCCCAGCCTTAATAATAGCTAAGGGAATGCACTGCAACTGATGAATAACACTGTGCACAGAGATCCAAAGAGCACCCTGCAGAAGAGGTTTTACATAAAATTATGCAAATTAGACATACAGTTTGAAAATAAAAACAAAAGTTCCTATCCAATATCCTGAATAAGGGCCTGTGAGAAAGAGCCCATTGCAGACATAATCATGTGGTCATGAGTCACCTTATTTTTGTTGGACAATGAAGGTTTAAAACCATAATGTTGTGTGTGTATTACCGGTAGCTCCTGGTGTATTTGTTTCCTCTGAAGCTTGGTCGTGGCTGGTACTGGCCCTGATGGAGCATGGACAGAAGCTGTGAGACTTGCTACAATCCCAAGAGAAACCAAAAAAAGAGAAACAAGAGGAAAAAAAGAAAAAAGAAAAGAAAATATGAAGAGGGGAAAATGATTGGAGTCAAACAAAACAAGCAAGGCCACAAAACAATGTATAGGTGGGGAGTGGGGTTGCGGGGTGGTGGCATGACATATTTTAAATAATGGGATGATGAACAAAAACATGACACAAAGAGCTGAGGTAACAAAATATAGGAGCAATTTATCAATGTGAAACAAATACTGAATATATGAAGAATTATTTTTGAAAATGTTCATAATAGAATAGAATATTGCAAGCGGGTTATCTTTAGGTTTTAAAATACATCAAATCCATTTGTAAAACAAATACAGATGTGTATTTACACTATTTAGTACAAAGGATATTGATTTAAGTTTAAATGAAACTAAATGACATGTAATGTAATGTAAATAGAATCATTAGACATAATATCGTTGTCTTACCTCCACTGGGGGTGTAGCGTGGGCCAGTTCTAGGGCGAAGTTCTCAGGCACATGATTGGAGGAAATGGTTACAAGGCTGTTGAGGGACTGACGGCTATGGTGGCTCTGCCTGCTGCCAAGGGTTCCCCTCTCAGGCGTTGGGGAGGCTGAAGGGGAGCGAGGGTTGGCCCGGATAGGCAGAGTCCCATTAACGGTTGGGACCAGTGTGATATCGGTCTTGTGGATCTGCCTAGCAGGCTTCTTGGGGTGATTCTGGTAGCTGTTCTCTGCCACACGGCAGTTGTAATTGTTTCTAGGGTCTTTCTTCTCTCGGCTGCAGCGGGCAGTAGCAAACATAACCATGATAATGAGTAGGAGAGCGCAAACCACACCTAGAGATATGATGACGACGAGGGAGAGATCCAGAGGGGCTTGGCTGGAGCCAGTGGGATAGAGAGCAGGGAAGAGGTCCATATTTTCCTGCAGGGAGATTCTAAAGAGGGCCTCTGTGGACAACCGAATGGTCCCCCTGTCCTGCACTTCCACCCTGATCTCCATCATGTCCCGGTGAGTCTGCTCCAGGCTGCCGTTAGTTCTGAACTCACATCGACGTGTGTCCATCACAAACAACCCATCCTCATTGCCACCAACAATGGCACAGCTCACTTCTCCATTAGTGCCGGCATCGCGGTCTGTGACTTTAAGCGCAGCGATGAGGTGACCAGGTGATGCATACTTCCACACCGGCAGCTCAGCTGTGTGATTCCGAAGGGAAGGGGAGTGTATAATGGGGGGGTTGTCATTTTCATCCAAGACAGTGAGAAGAACAGTGGTGTTGGTTGACAAAACAGGATTTCCCCCGTCACGTGCCTGAATGGTGAAAGTGATACGGCTGACGTCTTCATGGTCAAAGCTGCGTAAGGCATAGATGGCGCCATTAGAAGGGTCAATGGTGACGTAAGTGGAGATGGGGCTCCCCTGAACCGGAGCATCCATGACGGTGTAGGTGATCTGGCCGTTGGTGCCCAGGTCTGGATCTGAGGCCACCACAGTCATCAAGTAGGCTCCAGGAGAGTTGTTCTCCGATTTAAAGACTTCGTAGCGGCTCTTTTCAAAACTTGGAGGATTGTCATTTTCGTCCAGCACCTGAACGGTGAAGTGTTTGATGGTGGAGAGGCTGGTGGAGCCCCTGTCTTCAGCTATGACTGTCAGACTGTACTCTGACCTCTTCTCCCTGTCCAGCGTGACATTAGTGAGGATCATGTAATTCTTCTCGTGGGTCTTTTGGAGTCTGAAGTGTCCGTGTCCGTGCAGTCTGCACACCACCTCACCATTGAGCCCAGCATCACTATCGTCAACACGTACCAGAGCTATGAAAGTGTCCACTGGGGCACCCTCTGAGATGTATGCAACTTCCTCTTTGCCAGGCGTCATCAGGTTGATGTTTATCTCTGGTTTGTTGTCATTTACGTCCACTACTTTTACCACAATTTTGCAAAGTCCAGGAATGGAATTTGGGCCCATGTCCTGAGCCTGAACATCCAGCTCATAGGAAGCCGTGCTTTCATAGTCCACTTTTTTAATAAGGGTGATGTGACCATTTTCTGGGTTTATCTTAAATGTTTCCAAAATCTTTGGCGATACATGACTGCTAAAAGCGTAGACTATTTTCCCATTAGTGCCCTCGTCTGGATCCGTGGCATTTAAGTCAATCATTAGAGTCCCCAGAAGAGAGCTTTCCAGCAGGTTAATAATATAAGCTTGCTCCTCAAAGGCTGGGCTGTTGTCATTGGAATCCGAGATGGTGATCTTGATTAAAGTAGAGCCAGATTTTGGGGGTGAACCGTTATCCGAGGCTGTGAGCTGCAGCTGGTAGCTGGAGAGCACCTCCCTGTCCAAGTCTCTCATCACCACTAGCTCTGCGTACTTGGCCCCGTCAGTCCTGGTCCTCACATCGATCTTAAAGAAGTTATTTGGCGTCAAAGCATATGTGTGGAGGGAGTTTTCCCCGACGTCCGCATCCACGGCGCCATCCAGTGGGATGCGCGTCCCCACGGATGCGCTCTCCGAGATCTCAATGGGGACAATGGCGCGCGAGAAGTGCGGGGAGTTGTCGTTGATGTCCAGCACTTCCACCTCCACATGGAACAGCTGCAGAAACTCCGTCGGGAGTGTGACTACGTCGAATTCAATAGAGCAGTTCAAGTTTTTTTCACAAAGCTTCTCACGATCGATTTTGGTACCAATGCTGATCTCCCCGTCCTCCTCACGGACTGACAGGAACGGCGTGCTCCCTCGCTGCATAGCGCGGAACCGAAAGGTCAGGGTACTCGGTAGTTTGGATAAAACCCCGGCAACATCGTCTTTCAACCGTGTAATAACAGTTCCCACTTTCTGCTCCTCGTAAACTTTATATATCAAAGTCTTTCCGGCGGCGCCGCGCGTAAGCGCGACAAAAAACAGTAGTTTAAAAAATGCCGAAGAGAATAGGTTTCCTTTGGTTTGGATCATTTTTGCCCTCATCTTCTGTCCGCACACGGTGGCGAATTCTTCAACAGAGGGGGAAATCCGAGGGGGAGGGAATAGTTGTTTTCTCAGACGTCTGGCATGGTTAATCCTCCGCAGCTGCTCAATGTTGCTAAAATAACATATAGATCGATAAATAAGTAGATTCTGGATCTTTTGGTTTGAACAGCAAACCGTGGCAATGTCGACGGATCTGTTACGTATATCGACATATGCCCGTCACCTCGTGTGTCTGCGCCAGTGAATGAGTGAGAGTGGATGAAAAGACGCAGCTAGAGAGAGAGAGAGAGAGAGAGAGAGAGAGAGAGAGAGAGAGAGAGAGAGAGAGAGAGAGAGAGAGAGAGAGAGAGAGAGAGAGAGAGAGAGAGAGAGAGAGAGACTTTGTCTGCGCGCTCTATTCTGTCACCTCTACGGTCTCTCCACCCTCCCCGAATCCCAACCCCCTTTCCTCTCTCCCCCTAAATAACCAGAATGGCCTCCTTCAAGCAGGACAGGAGGGGCTATTGACGGTAGCCCCGTTGCCCTCATGCCTCCCCCCAACACAGAAGACACCCCAGTATCAAAAGTGTGCCACAACAATGGGCCAGGGGAGAAAATATTCTGGGCTTAGACACTTTCAGCACAACCGCACACTGACCCGCGACAGACTTACATTGTTATGGTGGCAATTCACAACGTGTGCCAACTCTTTTATCATCTGTCTACGTGAAACACGAAATTGTGCCTATCCGAATAATAATGCCACGAGGAAGGAAACTTACCCAGCAAAAGCTGAAAAAGCTAATAATATATATATATATATATATATAATCTAATATTTTTGTTTCTCTAAACTATGAACTTTCAGTATATCTATTTATTTGCTAATGTATTATTTTTTTATCTTCAGAATGAAAAAATCTGAAATGAACAATATTTTATGCAGTTACTCTGGAGCCCTAGTTCAACAAACCAAAATTGTGAATGATTTCACATTTGTACACAAAATTATATTTTTCATATTTGATAGACGATATTTGATAGCTATCATATTTGATAGCCAGATTAATACATTTATTGAAATAAAAATCCAGATGTTCTTTTTTCACAAACTCTTGCTGCTTAATAATATTGCGTAGAAACCTACACACAGATGATCTGACCAAATTACCATCCTGCAAACTGAAAGTGTCTATAGGGAGAAACCCACGGGGGCGAGCAGAATTTTACGAGACAAGCAACAAGCCATCTGGCCTGGGCCTCTGACTGCCCAAACCTACAATTACCATTTATTCAGACCAAGTATCCCCCAAACAAATGATACCAAGTGAGAATTAGCCCTAGCTAAAGCCAGATCAGATAAAAATATTCATCTTTCATTGTTTTCTAAACTGTTGTTTGGGTTTTAATATTGAGTATGAGAGGCTATTTGTGACCTTGAATTGACTTTATTTGGATGTGTCAAAGTTGTTGATAAGAATCAATAAAGGGGATCACAAAGATCACAAAGGTTTTTTTTGGCCTTTATTAATCCATCCTCCGTGCCATTACAGTTCACATCATAGCCAACATTTCTATAGGACACCCTCATCAATGTGGCGCAGACTCCAGTAAGCCTATAGAAACCCATTTTGGATTTCTTTTCCCCCTAATTCATTCAGAAAGTAATGAGTCACTGCTGTCAGCCTTCTATTCTCACTAAGCTTCATTTGGGAGCGCGAACCACAGCAGTGATTGGTTTCAACAGAGCAAATTATCAGAAGCTACCGCCATTTTTGAGAGGATGCTCCTCTGTGATGGATTTTTATCTGCATTTTAAATTCCTATGTGTGACCCGTGGGAACAGACTCTCTGTGCCGCCATCTGCCTTTGAGCAAACACATGGACATCGACTCCAGAGCTGATAGACACACACACACACACACACACACACACACACACACAGTGATGCTGGATGGCTACTCAAGGGTAACGTTTATTCTGTGCAGTTTAAATATAGTTCGTTTACAATGTCCATATCTTCTTAATATTACTTTAATCATCTAGCTTGAGTTTATTGTCTCAACTGATTTGTTTAGATTTTTGTTATGGTCAAAGATCTGAATAAAAAATTCTAAGTGTTGTGTGCCAGTGTTCTGAACAATGCTGCCGTATTCATGTATTTGAAACTTACATAAGCCTGTGTATTGATTTAGAGTGGGTTTGCATCCTTACAATACTACACCCACTTTTCCCCAGTTCGTTACGCATTGACAGCCATGTGAGTACAGTGCTCAAGTTCTCACTGTGGTGTTTCTCGTCAGAGCAGCTATAGTCCCCCAGCCTGTGACATATAACATATAACAACGCTTGCCACTGGCTGCCGTGTCTGCACACATACTGCTACACCCAATCCCCGGTGAGGAGCTCATGATGCCCTAATGGCATTACTTAAATTGAATTTGCAAATCACACATCTACCGCAAAAGCAAAAAGAAGAGTATTTCTTTAATCCCATCAGAGCTGCACGAGAGGACTGCACTGTGTGTGATGATACTGTGTATCAAATAGATAGTATCAATAGTATATAGTAGTAGTAACAGTATCAAATAGACCCACTGTTACTCTACATAGTCACATGTTTAACTGATATAGGCCAGAAGGGCTGGTGAGGCCAGGTGGAGGGAGGGTTACTGGGTGGCTGATGTTGTGGATGCAGATATATTTTGTCCTTGGGGACCTTTAAACAGCTGAAAAGAGTAAGGGGTCTGAGTGCGGGGGTGGGTGTATGGCGACGGCCTGGGAAACTTTGTCATTGAAATGAAGCAGGAGATCCCGAAGACAAAGGCTGCGTAGCAGGTGGAGAGAGGGCGGTGCGGGGGGCCCTCCCTCCCCTTGGACAACCAGTGCACAGAGGACGGGGGGGAAGGGTGTAGCGGCTGGGAGCGGTGATGGAGTTTACAACTTTTTTTTAAATATACGTTTTTCCCTGACATTCATCCCTCTTATTTATTTTTTTCGGTTTCCAATCCAGATATCACATCAAGAATGAATCAAGTATGAAATGAGCAGATGCTATCAACAGTGACGGGCGGAGTAAAAAAGTGAGAACAAAGATATTGAAAGCACTATTCCAGAACAGTCTAGTTCAAATAAACAGTTATAATTCAGTACTTCTCCATCTTCCAGCCAGAAGGGGGGTCTTGGCGTGCGTTGGGGGGTTGGGAGGATTGTAAAGGCACGCGAGCATCTGCCACCGTCTCATTAGCATGCTGTTAGCTCGCGCGAGACTGAAAGGATTTGGGCTCAGAGAGAGGGGAGTGAGTAACTTTCCCTCCACCCGCCGAGCAGGGCGAGAGTGACACATCACAAAGCCAAATTCAAATGTGAGGCAAAACCAGCTGATCACTGGTCTGCAGTTAGTTCCAAGAGCATTGCAGAGGTCCAATACTGATGTTGGGTTATGCTGTCTCCAATTTCATTGCAAAGGTGTGTGCGTGTGTTGGGCGGGCTTTGAGGGGGATCTTGCATTGAAACTAAAAAAGAAAAAAAAAACAAAGAAGCTGAATGAGAGTATTTCATTTGTTGAACTATTCCTTCAAAAAATCTCAAAAAGTTAAAAATACTTATAAATAACTATTCCTTTACAGGCACCTACACTTCCTCTGGCCCTCACACATTCATTTCTCTTCAATCCGTGTTGTTCACTGTATCTCAGAAGATATTTTGTAATGAAATCTCACAAGTTTTTGCACTGCATCCTTAGCTTGCATTGCTTAGTTCTACAAGGGAGGGACTTGTAACTCTCTGAAATGTATCTCCCCTTAGAGGAAAAAGGGGTCTTTGTTAAGTTGTAACAGTGTAGAAAAGATGTTGCAAAATGACACAAAATGAAATACAACAGAGTATGGCATATATGACACATCTGCAACCATGCAAGCTGCCAACCTGAGCATCTGTTTTCCTCTTTCATAGATAATTATTAAACCCCCGCACAAATATAGCCCTTTGATTAGAGAGACGTGATGTTTAAGTGTCAGTGCCTTGGAAACAAACTCCATTGTAACTTTATAGAAGCTAGTTCACCTTGACACGCACCATCTATATATGGGTGATGGTGGAGGATGGAGTAGTGTGATGCGCTGGGAGCTGCAAGGTTTCCCCATGTGCCATGTCAAAGTGTCTCTGAGCAAGACACCTTCCCAGGCAAATGTGACGCATGGGTTATAATGCAATGTAAGTTGCTTTTGATAAAATTGTCAGCTAAATGACATGTAATATCACCTTGTTGGTATGAGCAACAATACACACACAGTTATGGCCATATCTTTTTTTCTGGACTCTTATGTTTTCACAGTTTGTCCAGGTTTTCTCTACAAATATCCCACATAAGTGTACATATGCTTGGTAAAGTTGATTCCTGCATTGTTTACATCACATGTGGCAGTGTCATGCTGAGCCTTCTCTGCAGCCTGTTTGCTCTCCTCTTATCTCAAATT
The DNA here is from genome assembly GCF_949316345.1 of Pungitius pungitius. Classification (NCBI taxonomy): domain Eukaryota; kingdom Metazoa; phylum Chordata; class Actinopteri; order Perciformes; family Gasterosteidae; genus Pungitius; species Pungitius pungitius. Next base: position 25,741,190 of record NC_084901.1, on the reverse strand, counting down.
GTCTTTGCTGAGATTGCCAGCCGATTCATGAAGCCCCGCCTCTACCTGGGGTGCCGTCATGTTAACTTCCCTGTGGGACTCCATTCACATTTGGGAGGTATTGAAAGAGCTCCTTGACTGGGTAATAATGTCTCCAAGCTATACACAAGGCCCTTCTCTGCTTCGGTATGTGCTGTGCCACACCACTATTTACCATGTTGACGTCTGTGCTTTGAAAAGAAGGTTTTTAGATGTCCTGTTTGACCATAAAGAGCAGCCCTCACTACTTTGTGTAAATTGGTGTGTTGTGTTTCACTGTAAAAAATACAATAAATGCTATTCATGTGTATTAAGGGACTCGCAGCAGGACAAAATTGTAACCATATTTTAAACTTAACCTGTTCTTTAAATTAGAATTGTGATGACAAACACCTCAAAGGTATCGCTCTGCGAGGGCTCTGCCGGCATGTTTTGTCTGCCACGGAGGATAATTGACTTCTGGGTGTCCTAAAAAGACTCACATTAGTCTTACGTTTCATGCAACAACAGTGCAGGGCTGTTAACGGAGCTCGCGGGCACTTTTTGCATCAGACCCTTTCCTGCATTCATGTTTTAAAAGAGCCAAAGCCCTCCTTTCTGACGGACACACGTCTGGCATATGCTGCGCGGATACCTGATCACTTGTTTTGAAGTTTCATAATAGCTTCTCCTGGTCTACGCCTCTTCATGACTTAGGACCGGGATATTCGTGTGCAGCCAGTAATATCCTTCATCAAACACTACCTTTTTGTATCAATCCACCTCAATTAATCTCACCACACCCTTCTTTCTCTTCACCTTCAAAAGGGTTAGTCTGCCAGATGCTAAGCAAATATTTTGTATACATTCAAAACCTGTCCCATGCTCTTCTCTCTGCACAAACAAAGCAGTACAGTGCCTTGTTGTATTTGGTTTGGTTCCAATCCTAAAACTCACATGTCAACCAGTTTTTGTGCAGGCACACCAGCACAAAGCTTTCTATTTTGTCAAGCTGTCGGCGACGCATGCTGGTGGGACAATGGAGAGACAGCAGCGGCTGAGGAGTTTTTCTGCACCAATCCGAGTGCTGGGGGGGAGAAGTCAGCGAACAAAGGCCTTGGATGGGGCTCCAATAGAAAGTTTACCACGTGCAGGGCCAATGGGTGACATATTTTCAGGGGTGCTCAGTCATTAGAGGGAAGATTTACTACACCCAACCCCCACTTCTTCTCTGTTTGTCTTGGCAGATGTGAGGCAGGCGCTGGCCTTTTTCTCTCTCTCCCTTTCCTTTCTTTCTGGTGTGGGGGTGGAATTCATCTGACAAAGCACGTGTTCCTAATTTTGGGGCCATTTGTGTGGAAACTCTTTTTGATTCCGGGATCAGCTTTCACAGCATGCTAGACGCTCTCCCTCCAATGTCAGGCCGACTTTCTCTATTTGTAATCTTTGCTCTTCCAATCATTGGAAATACAACATCAGCGTGGCATTGAAAGCAATCAACCGGTGATTAAATTATAAACAGATGACTTAATATATAAATGCAATTAGCATCCATCTAATTCATTACAACAGAACTAATAAAGTGATTCAATAACAACCATATTTCACATCCACTGTAAAGTGGGAGATAGTACTCAGATGTATTGTTTATTAAAAGCTATTACCAACTTTCCCAATGAGTACTTGGGTGCACCACTGAGCTTTTGTAATAATTGGCTGATACAATACCCGCAAACAGCAACTTTTTACAGGAACCAGCGATTGCAGACAAGCCAGTGCTATATCTGCAGGATCTTGTTTTACGACCTTAATTAAAAAGGTCAAGACAGTGAAAATAGTTCATCATAGTGGCCTAAGCGAAAGGTAATACTAAAGGGTGCAGTTGTTACGCAGCCCATAACCAGGGCTTTCAGACCCATGTTCTTTATCCAACCACATTCACAGTAGGAACCTTGGATGCAGCAGTGAGCCCTGATGCCTGCTTCGATGACTTCTCTTCCATCAACCTTGATCAACTGACCTCTACAATTTTGAAGTCTGGAACTTCTACTTGTCTCTTGGATCCGATTGCTTAAGGTTTTTCCTTTGGTTAGCACGTCTTAACTGGATATTATGAATCTCTCTTTGTTGACGAGACATGTACTACAGTCTTGGTACACCTACTCTTAAGAAACCTCTCGAAGATCCTTTATAAATCTGTTGCAAATCAATTATGTGACATTCTACAAAACAATGTTTTGTCAGGATTTCGAGGGCATCAAAGCACAGAAACAGCACTGTGCATCGCACAGAACTCATCTCTTTTTTGTCTTGCTGGATCTCAGTGCCGCATTTCACACCATCGATCACTGTGTCCTGCTGCAGAGACTAGAACATTTGAGGAGCTGCTCTTGAATCCAATTTGTCGGATTGATCCGAGGTTTGTGCTTGTAAACGGTGAATCCTCGAAGACCACCAATGTTAGTAACAGAGTCCCACAAGGTTCTGTGCTTGGAATAATTTTATTTGCCCTGTAAATGCATCCTTTGGGCGATGTTATCAGAAAACACAGCATGAACTTCTAATGCTATGCAGACGGTACTCAACTGTATTTGTCGATCAAGCCTGAAGCGACCGACCAGCTTGTTAGACTTCAAGAATGTCTTGGAGACATCAAAACTTGGATGACCTTCAACTTCTTGATGCTAAACTCGGAAAAAACGAAGGCCCAGAGCGCCTTTGAAGTCAGCTGCCACGTGATACACTTTCTCTGGATGGAATTGCTCTGGTATCCAGCAGCAAAGTCAAGAATCTTGGAGTTCTTGTCGACCAGGATATGTCCTTCAACTCTCATATAAAGAAGACTTCAAGGACTGCCTTTTTTCATCTACGTAATATATCGAAAATCAGGAACTTCCTGTCTCAAAGTGATGCAGAAAAACTAGTTCATGCATTATTTCTAGACTGAATTACTGTAATTCTTTGTTATCAGATTTCTCTTGTAAATCTCTTAAGCCTCTCCAGGTGATTCAGAATGCTACAGCATGTGTATTGACAAGAAATAGGAAAAGGGATCATATCACTTCTGTATTCGTTTTTGCACTGGCTCCCTGTTCAATCAAGAATAGAATTTAACCACCTTCCACTTTCAGTCAGGGGGGCTCATTCGGTCAGCTCATTTAAGATAAAACGTTCCTTTATGATAACCTTTTATAGTTCGTGTCAAAAGTATTCCCATTCATTACTTAAGTAGAAGTAGGGTTTAAAAATTACTTTTGTAGAAGTTGAAGTATCAACTCAAGCTTTTTACTTAAGTAAAAGTATAAAAATACTGGTTTCAAAACTACTTGAAGTATAAAAGTAAAAGTAACGGAAGGGAAAAAAAACAGTCCGTCAGTCCTTTACAATATAATGGGAAGGTGCCTTCAGATCATGTGACCTGCCGGATGATGGAAACATGGCGACATTCAGAGAGGCGGTGCTAAAACAACAGAGGGACATGCATATAGACAAATAGAACGAAAAATTTTTTTCCGGTGTCTGCTAAATGATGCCGTCGGAGGATGTACAAACACGTTGTTCCCATTGATTAGGTGGACTGTGTCTCCCTTTATAGGTTTACTACTTCAGCGTACCGCTGTTATAATGATGGGGAAACACTGGTAGTGGTCGGTCATCAAAACATTGCACAAATAACCCATTTTTTCAGGCTTTATGAACAAATGAGGAATCCTTTTGTCTTCATTTTATTTCTAAAGCCTCGCATTAAGAGATACATCACTTGCAGGTCGCTGATTTGTGCCAGATTCTCAATAAAAACATGTACGGCAAACCCGTGGTCATGAATATACTCATTTAGCGTTATACGGACTTGAGAAGGAGGAAGAGGAGGAGAAGGGTTCATGTCGCTAAATACCAACTGAGATTGGCTTGTTCCGCTACCACCGACCAGCGGAGGAACCGACCACCACAACCTGCACCGACCACTTTTCTCACACGGCGTCACTCTGATTTGCGTCATCTGCAGGCGCATCGCTCTCTCAGAAAACCAATAGGGTGTCTGGATGGTAAATGTTTCCACTCCTCATCCAACCACAATCAAATTCACTTAATCTGGATGGCGCCATTTATCTCGATGACAACCCGGAAAACAAGCGAAAATGAAATCTGAGTAACCAGGCTATTTTTAAAATGTAAGGAGTAGAAAGTACAGATATTTGCATGAAAATGTAAGGAGTAGAAGTAAAAAGTTGTCTGAAAAATGAATACTCCAGTAATGTATAGATACCCAAGATTTCTACTTTAGTAAGGTAACAAAGTATTTCTACTTCGTTACACGATACCTCTGGTTAGGGCTGGCTTAGGTTATCCTGGACCAGCCCTTAGTTAAGCTGCTATAAGCCTAGACTGCCGGGGGACTTCTTAGGACACACCAAGCTCCTCTCTCACTTTAACTCTCTACAATAATCTAGGATTTATTAATACAAATCACTAATTCAACTTCTACCCCAGAGTTTGTTGTGCTTTCTCGCCTCGCAGGTAGATGGTGGTTCCGTTTGGACCCTGGTCCTGACTCCTTCCTGGCCCGCGGACACCTACCGCTTCTAACACCATTGATATTCCCATTTCTATTACTGTAAGTAATGATGCGCTTGTCTAACTTTGATTCTTCGACAGAGTATTTGTGCTTTCTCGCCTCACAGGTTTCTGTGGATCATGGTTCAATCTGGACCCCGTTTCTGCCCCTTGCCGTGGCCCTGCTGATACCTGCTACTGCTGTCATCATCATTATAACTATTTTAAATATTAAGTCAAGTCTTTGTACTGTCCATCCCCACAGGCTTCTGTGGATGGTGTTTTACTACTCACAATCATTTCCTATATAGGAATTGAATGTATTGTGCATCTTTTGCATTGTTCATTCTGTATACATGACATCCATTGTAGTCTATTCATCCCGGGAGAGGGATCCCTCCTCTGATGTTCTGCCTCAGGTTTCTTCCCTTTTTCGCCATGGAAGGGTTTTCATTTTTTGGGGAGTTTTTCCTGTGCCGATGTGAGGGTTTTGGGACAGAGGATGAAGCAACTTTGTAATTTTTGCTAAAGTAGTCAGCATGATCCTCCGCTCTGCTTGACCTTTGACTTCTGAAGAGAATTTAAGTCTACATCAGATTATCTGAGAAATATTTCCCTCTCAATGAAATGCCAATAATAATAAGTTTCATATGGGGCATGCTCAGCCAAAATAACTTCTTCCCTAAATTTCTTCCCTAAAACTTGACTGAGTTGGGCTTGTAGAAAAAGTCTAGGGCTGCTTTGCATCAACAAGGATTAATTTTTTATAATTTTAATTTTAATCAGAGGGGGGAATGTGTTCCTGATTGAGTCAAACCTCTTCAAATTCAAACTCAGGATTAGGTTTAGAGTAACAAACTAAATTGAGGATTACATTGAGGTACAAATGCAATATTCTGAATTTAAAGCTACTTTGAGTGGACTTTAGTGGAGCATAATTTAATTGGGTTAAAAAATGAATCCATCGTTACAGCGACTCAACCCAGGTGCATATTTGTTCAGTTGAGATGAGTTGAGTCGCTAGAAGAAATAGACAGGAGAAGAGCACAAGAGCAGTGGTACAAGTTTTTTGGAAGTGTAGCCGGGATGACATAAGCCCCAGAGTAAAGCTAAGGAGTGGTGTAAAAACGAAAAGTAAACAAGATTTTTGACAGCTTAAGCGCTCCTGGCATCTACCAAGCTCATGTTCTTCAGACAAACCCACTCCCAGCTACTGAGGGAAGAGTAGAGGCAGTCGCTGAACACAGTGACAAAAGCCTGTAATGTGTGCGTGTGTATGTGAACTCACATGGCTGAAATGTGGGCCAGAGTCAGCGGTACACCTAGGGCCAGCACCTGTGTGTCAACAAGGAGGGACACTTTAAAAGCAGCCACCAATTCGTATTAAGAGTTGCAGACACTTGTGGCATGTTCCCTCCTGAATCATTTATAAGCAACACAAGACATACATTTAAGAAAAAATTAATGCTGGAATTGGGGATGTAGGAGGACAGGGAAATTATTTGAAATGTCAGACAATTGAGGAGCATTATTCAGATGAGCTTCTTCCTCTGTCTAGAGGATGGAGTTATGGCATGCATATTAACAGGCAGGCTAATTGACTATTAATTTGAATCAAAGCCTTCCGCGGGAACAAAACAACTTAGAGAAAATTCCCTAATGATGGGATTTGGTGCATTGTGCACTCTCTTTCTCCTCAGTTCTCTCTACCGCTCGTCTTCGTCTTCCTCCCTTTTCATCCCAGCGGGTTTGTTAATAAAATCTTAAGGCTCAAACAGATCCAGTTCTTCCCAGAGGGATTCTCTGGTGAGCAAGCTGGAAAAAAAGAGCGAAAAATGCACCAGAAGTACCTCTTTGTCAGACTGTGTTTAAGCTAATGAAAGAGCTTCCTAATTACTCTGCATGTGTTGATTTCAACGAGAAAGCCCGTCATCAGTCCCAATACCTTATTCTTTAGTCGTGCCTGGAGGACAGCCCCTCCAACTCCAACCCCCCCTTGTCTATTCCTTTCATTGCCAATCTACTCTTTCTCACTCCCTTGCTGTCAAGCCACAGCATTTTTAGAGTGAGGAAACAGGAGCGGTGGGAGGTGAGGGTAGTATGTACACAGTTCCATGGAGGGGTGTGTGGAAAATCCCTGAGTACTTTTGTTTTCTAAATTGTATTGCACTTTAATCACATTAATTTTGTCCCACGTGTTTGACAATTTCACTGACTGTTTAAAGGGATTCAGGGATATGAAAAAAATACAAATAATCAAGCTTTGAAGACAAGGTAATAGTCCATAAACATAGTATAACAAACATATATAAATCGAAGATAACAATACATTTATTCTATGAACAATTCCCCAAATTGCTCCCAACAAAACAAATATTTCTGCAGGTGAAAGTGGGTACATAGTTTATACTTTCAGAAATTCTTAAGCGCAATAGCTGTACACAAACCTGGCCTTTTGGTATGGGATGCGTTGGAGTTCTTCTTTTCAGCTGGGTCAAACATGCCAGCAAATTATTTGATGATCATGTGATTTGTTTGGATGATTATGTGATTCTAATATCAGAGATTCTGCCAACTATAATCGTAAATAACAAGCGTGAGATTAAGATACAAAAAGCTAGTAAAAAGGCCCTTCAGTTAAGATTTTATTTTTTATTTAGAATGGAAATAGCCACAGCTGATCTGCCTGTGGGTGTAGTGCTTGCCATTCACTTGTTACTGCAAGGTTACTTCTTCTAAATAGACCCAATGAATAGCTTCACCAAAAGTCTAAATTAGTCATGTCGATGATTGACAGCAGGCAGCACAACATGCTGTTACACATCTACAGATGTCCACCCCCAGCGCTCCCTGGTGCTTTCTGTTGTGGTCTCTCTCTTGCTAAGGGATAAGTGCTGATCCGTCATTGTTAGGCCAAGCGAGTGCTGATGGTAATAAGCCGCCCCCTCCCAACCCCCTCTCCTTGGCGCATTACTTTTTGTAAATGTGTTTTACCCCTTTTGTCAGGCCACAGGTGACCCCTGACCTCTTAGCCCCACCTCCACCGTAGACACACTCACACGCAGTTCAACCCCTAACTCACACTTTCTAATACGTCACTCACCCACAGGCACACTTTCACACAAAGACACTTGTGCCCCTGACTGCCTCAACCCTCTGCCTCCTTTTGACTCTCTTTCTCTTAGCTCTCTGTGGGAGGCGAAGCCTCCTGCAGGTCATTAGCACTTAATTAAGGGAGGAGGCTGTCCCAGCAGACTAAGTGTTGATGAAGCAACACAGGGATGCAATATACTTCAGCCGGAGAAGGAAAAGAGAGATACTGTGCTGGAATGATTAGAGCTTACGGCGCATTTTTCCTCTCTCCAAACTTTCCCTAAAATGAGCCCTTATTCCATAATGAGTGATTGAGGCTGCCCGTAGGACACATGCAATTTGGTAAGATTGAATTCACCTCCACTTGCATAATAATGTTAACAGCTTCCATGGGGAGATGTAAAGGGACCTACATTACAAAGGGGAGCTTGGTAGATCTTGAGGGAACAATAACTTCAAATATTTTCTAGAAACAGATTAACAGCTTGAGGATACACAGGGAGCTGGAGTTATTTTAATTCTTATGTGGCCCACCCCATTACATGGATTTTAGGACATTATACAGAATGCCTCTCAAAGCTCAGAGGGAGGGCGCTAGTGGAAAACAAGCAATAATTGAATATGTAAAAAGATGAAAGTGGGCGACTTTTCAGGATGAATTTAGAACAATTTAGAAATCATCCTACTTATTCAACATCAAACCAGGAAAAAAAAACACTGACCTTCTTTTTTACCTTCTCCTTGTTGATGAAGCCTCAAAGAAGTGAAATAGTAAGAGCACTATGTCATGGTTTTGGGCTCCTCCTGTCCCTTTCCCCCCCCCTACTGGTCTTTAGTTATTCATACATCGTGTCCACAACTCACCAGCTGAGTCCCATTTTCCATCCCCCTCCTCTCACACCAATTGTTACACACCTGTTCCCCATGACGTTAATTATTCCTGCTATTTCTAGCTCCCCTTTCCCTTTGTTCCCTGTCAGATTATTTTGCCACCCACACAGGAGACACACTCCTCAGTCTTTACGCCGAGTTTTGTCCTACCGTGTCTTGTGTTCATTGTCTAGATCCAGCGTCCGGTCCCGCCGAACAGGAGGAGTCCCAGCTGAACTACGGCCAGCCGGCTTTGTCGGGAACGACGGGCAGAGCGCTCCTCTCCCCAGCCCTCGACCTCTAATGCCCCGTTTCACCGGGAGATCTTCTGTTCCCCTTTTTCTCTGAAGACCTCAGTTGCTGTTTTTGTGCCTGCCTTCGCGGCGTCCTCTAAGTTTGCACCTTCCTATTAAAAGCATTATTTTTCCTGCATCCCGCTTTTGGGTCCTCTCTCTCTCCACACCACAGAATAATCTGACCAACAATGGACCCAGCGGATGAACACCCGATTCGTGCAGCTGTCGAAGCGCAAGGAGCCATGCTCGGGAGACACGACTCGGAGCTAGCCGCTGCTCGCCATGCGGTGGATTCCCTGGCCGCCCAACTTTCGGACTTGTCCGCCCAGGTCCACCACCTCAGGAGAGCCTCTCCTGCTGCTTCCAGGGACTTGGAACCCCCAGAGCCCAGGGTCAATAATCCCCCCTGTTACTCCGGTGAGCCCACACAGTGTCGAGCCTTCCTCACTCAGTGTGAACTGGTGTTCTCACTTCAGCCTGTCACCTACGCTAGAGAGCGAGCGCGAGTCGCCTACGTCATCTCGCTCCTAACCGGACGCGCTCGTCAGTGGGGCACCGCTGCATGGGAGGCTGGGGTTGACTACATCACCCAATTTGACTTGTTTAAGGAGGAGATGATACGGGTGTTCGATCGATCGGCTCATGGCGAAGAGGCTTCTCGCATCCTGTCCACCCTCCGTCAAGAAGGACGCTCAGTTGCGGATTATTCTATCGAGTTCCGCACCCTATCCACCACCTGCGGCTGGAACGAGCCGGCGCTCGTTGCGCGCTTCCTGGAGGGCCTCCGGGCCAGCATCAAGGACGAGGTGATCGCCCGTGAGCTGCCTACTCGCCTCGACCCTCTTATTGAACTGGCAATAAGAATCGAGAAGAGATTTGACCTTCGTCATCGCTCCAGGGTGGTGGACATTCCTCAACCGGCCGCCTCCCCCACCCACTCCCACCCTAACCCCCGGGCTGAACCGGAGCCCATGCAGCTGGGTGGACTGCGCCTTACCGCTAAGGAGAAGGAGCGTCGCATCACAAACCGTCTCTGCATGTACTGTGGCGCGGCCACCCACTTCGTGTCAACCTGTCCAGTAAAAGCCAGCGCTCGACAGTAGAGGAGGGATTACTGGCGAGCGCTACTTCCATCTCTCCGTCAAAATCGTGCACCCTGATTCCAGTAGCCCTGCGGTGGGCGGGGTCATCGGTCTCATGTAACGCCTTAATAGACTCTGGGGCAGAAGGGAATTTTCTCGATGAGACATGGGCCCGAAAGCAAGGTATCCCGTTGAAGGAACGCGGGGGGGTCACCCCCCTTTTTGCCCTAGATGGTAGCTCCCTACCTAGGGTCCACCTCCAGTCCACTCCCTTATCGCTCACTGTTTCCGGCAATCACCATGAGACTCTTTCCTTTTTAGTGTTTCGCTCCCCCTTTGCCCCGTTAGTGCTGGGGCACCCCTGGTTAGCCAAACATAACCCTCATATTAACTGGTCCACTGGTTCCATCCTCTCTTGGAACCTGTCTTGTCATGTCGAATGTTTGTTGTCTGCTAACCCCCCCGTCTCTCCTGTCGCTGTGTTACAGGAGGAGCCGGGTGACTTGGCCGGGGTACCGGAGGAGTATCATGACCTGAGAGCGGTCTTCAGCCGTTCACGGGCTACTTCTCTCCCTCCCCATCGTCCATATGATGGCGCTATCGACCTGCGTCCCGGGACCACGCCCCCGCGCGGTAGATTGTTCGCCCTGTCCGCCCCAGAACGCGAAGCACTAGAGAAGTATCTGTCAGAATCCCTTAGCGCCGGAACTATCGTGCCTTCCGCCTCACCTGCTGGTGCCGGTTTTTTCTTCGTTAAGAAGAAGGACGGCACTCTGCGTCCGTGTATCGACTACCGGGGGCTTAACGACATAACCATTAAGAATCGCTATCCCTTGCCGCTCATGTCGTCTGCATTTGACTTGTTACAGGGAGCCAAGGTTTTTACCAAGCTGGACCTTCGTAACGCGTACCATCTCATCCGCATTAAGGAGGGAGATGAATGGAAGACCGCGTTTAATACACCGTTAGGGCACTTTGAGTATCGGGTACTCCCGTTCGGCCTCGTCAACGCTCCGGCCGTCTTCCAGGCCTTAATTAACGACGTTCTAAGAGACATGCTGAATATCTTCGTCTTTGTTTATCTGGACGATATATTAATCTTCTCCCCGTCCCTCCAGGTCCACGTACAACAGGTGCGCCGTGTTCTGCAACGCCTCCTCGAGAACCGCCTATTCGTTAAGGCAGAGAAATGCACCTTTCACGCGTCTTCCGTCTCCTTCCTCGGTTCCGTTATCTCAGCCGAGGGGGTGAGTATGGACGTCTCTAAGGTAAAGGCGGTTACGGAGTGGCCCACCCCTGACTCCCGTGTCGCGCTCCAGCGTTTCCTGGGCTTTGCTAATTTTTATCGACGTTTTATACGCAACTTCAGTCAAGTCGCAGCGCCCCTTACCGCTTTAACATCAGTAAGGTCAGGTTTCAAGTGGACAGAATCCGCGCAGAGAGCGTTTGATCGTCTCAAATCCCTTTTCACCACGGCGCCTATTCTCGTCACCCCTGACAGCTCCAAGCAGTTTATTGTCGAGGTCGACGCGTCGGAGGTGGGTGTTGGGGCCGTCCTTTCCCAACGCTCCTCTTCTGATAATAAGGTGCATCCGTGCGCTTTTTTTTCTCACCGCCTTTCGCCCGCAGAGCGCAACTACGACGTTGGTAACCGCGAGTTGTTGGCCATTCGCATGGCGCTGGAGGAGTGGCGTCAGTGGCTGGAGGGCTCTACCGTGCCGTTTGTCGTTTGGACGGATCACCGCAACCTAGAGTACATCCGATCTGCGAAGAGACTTAATGCTCGACAGGCTCGTTGGTCCTTATTCTTTACCCGTTTCGACTTCTCCATTTCGTTTCGTCCGGGCTCTAAGAACGTGAAGCCCGACGCGCTCTCACGCCTCTTCGATTCCCCAGACACCTCCTCCGCGCCTAAGGAGGTCATCCCCCCCTCACGAGTTATCGGGTCTGTTGTCTGGGGAATAGAAAGAATTGTTAAACGCGCCTTGTCTCACTCTGTCGCTCCGCGTAAGGTACCTAGGAACCTCCTTTTCGTTCCCGTAGTGGTTCGGTCAGCTGTTCTCCGGTGGGCTCATACCTCTAAACTGACTGCCCATCCCGGCGTCAGGGGAACACTGTTCACAATTCGCCAGCGCTTCTGGTGGCCCACTCTCGACCGTGATGTACGACGTTTCGTCGCCGCCTGCACCATTTGCGCGCAGACTAAGTCTAGCAGCGCCCCGCCAGCGGGATTTCTAAGACCGTTACCCACACCGTCCCGTCCGTGGTCTCACATTGCCCTTGATTTTATTACTGGTCTACCCCCGTCAGCTGGCAACACAGTTATTCTCACGGTCGTGGATCGTTTTTCTAAGGCTGCGCATTTCATCCCCCTCGCTAAACTCCCCTCAGCCAAGGAGATGGCCCAAGTCCTTGCTACGCATGTCTTCAAGCTACACGGTCTCCCCACTGACGTCGTCTCGGACCGGGGCCCTCAATTCGTGTCCCTATTCTGGAAGGAATTCTGCCGTCTTATGGGTGCAGCCGTCAGCCTGTCCTCTGGGTTCCACCCCCAGACCAATGGTCAGGCCGAACGCACTAATCAGATCGTGGGTCGTCTTCTGCGTAGTCTGGCATTTAGTAACCCTTCCTCTTGGGCAGATCAGCTGCCATGGGCAGAATATGCCCATAATTCGTTGCCGACGTCTGCCACCGGCCTGTCCCCGTTCTACGGCTGCCTGGGTTACCAGCCTCCCTTGTTTGCCTCACAGGAGGCTGACTCTAATGTCCCGTCGGTAAACGCTTTCATTCGCCGTTGTAAGCGCACCTGGAGGAGAGTTAGGTCCGCGCTCTGCCGTGCCAAGACCCGCACTCGCAAGTATGCCGACAGACGTCGGGTTAAGAGCCCTAGGTATCTTTGCGGTCAGAAAGTGTGGCTTTCCACTCGTAACTTACCCCTCCAGACCACGTCTCGCAAATTGGCCCGCCGCTTTATCGGACCTTATCGGATTTCCAAGGTCATTAATCCTGTCGTGGTCAAGCTCAAACTTCCCCCCGGTCTTCGTCGCGTCCACCCTGTCTTCCATGTCTCGTGCATCAAACCGGTCGTACGCACTCCCCCCCGCGCCCCCCGCGCGCCCCCGCCCCCTCCGGTGCGCGCTGAGGATGAGTCTATTTACACCGTGCGTAAACTCCTGGATATGCGCCGGCGGGGTCGTGGTCACCAGTTTTTAGTTGACTGGGAGGGCTTTGGTCCTGAGGCGAGGAGTTGGGTCCCCTCACGGGACATCCTGGACCGCTCTCTGGTTGATGATTTCCTCCGCACCCGCCAGGTTCCCCCCTTGGGAGCGCCAAGCGGCGCTCCTTGAGATGGGGGCACTGTCATGGTTTTGGGCTCCTCCTGTCCCTTTCCCCCCCCCTACTGGTCTTTAGTTATTCATACATCGTGTCCACAACTCACCAGCTGAGTCCCATTTTCCATCCCCCTCCTCTCACACCAATTGTTACACACCTGTTCCCCATGACGTTAATTATTCCTGCTATTTCTAGCTCCCCTTTCCCTTTGTTCCCTGTCAGATTATTTTGCCACCCACACAGGAGACACACTCCTCAGTCTTTACGCCGAGTTTTGTCCTACCGTGTCTTGTGTTCATTGTCTAGATCCAGCGTCCGGTCCCGCCGAACAGGAGGAGTCCCAGCTGAACTACGGCCAGCCGGCTTTGTCGGGAACGACGGGCAGAGCGCTCCTCTCCCCAGCCCTCGACCTCTAATGCCCCGTTTCACCGGGAGATCTTCTGTTCCCCTTTTTCTCTGAAGACCTCAGTTGCTGTTTTTGTGCCTGCCTTCGCGGCGTCCTCTAAGTTTGCACCTTCCTATTAAAAGCATTATTTTTCCTGCATCCCGCTTTTGGGTCCTCTCTCTCTCCACACCACACACTAGTTTGAGGTGTTTGAAGTTACTAATTGTTTAAACCATCATTTCTAGTCATTTAAAAAATGGAACACAAAGATTTCCAAATCACTGTAGGGATGCACTGCTATTGTAATGAGAACAGTCACTTAATTTTTCAAATCTACAGCAACGTTCCCAGCGCTTTTTTGACAAGTTCAGAGTTTTCAAAGTTGAAGCGCTCGTAGCTGAGTGCTTAGAAAGACAGCACCTTTCTCCAGGCTGACCAACGGATTCACTCACTCCTCATGAGGAACTATTTAAAAAATAAATAGTTTTCATGAGGACACAGGTCCAGGTAAATCCAATGGTTTCACAATGTTAACCATGTGACATTTTGCATTTCTTTAAGTGTGATATGATATTAAAAAAGTATTCATTAAAATATATTTTTTGTTTAGACAAAAGAACGTAGAATCCAAACGCTCAGATTCCACTATTTTTATGTTTAACATTTTTGTACTATGTAAATGTTCTTGCTAAAAACCAATAGAAAGAATTCACTTAAACAAACTTAAATACATTCATGTTTTGCGTCAATTTATATAATTCTGAAAATCTATATGCACATTTGTTTCCACCGGGAACAAAAGGTACCGGAATCCTGTCAAATGAAATACCTGCATCTGGAATATAACATTATGCCATTTTTCTAATTGACATAATTGTCAGGAGCGGCTGCTGGTGCAGGTTGAAGGGAGGACTCATATTCAGGATTTCTTGAATTGTTCTTTAATAAACTGAAGCGTGGACGGACATGCACCACCGACGGGCCCCCACACACACATACTACATAGGAATGTATACAGATTAAAATGTACTACATTACAGGCTTAAGACATAACAAACACTCCCACTTCCCTCACAAAAAATCACTCATCTTGAGCCATACTCTGACTCTCTCATTCTTTTCTGCAGCTGTCTTCTATTTTTCCATCTTTCTTCTGTCTCGCTATCCTCCCTCAGAGGAATCACCCCAAAACTGCAACCCCTTAAATTCCTGCATACATCGGGATAGGTTACATGTAAACACAGTCTGATTTGCTACTATTACATACAGAAGTTTATGACTTCATGCACTACAAGCATTTGATAATGCTCTGCTTTGAATGGTTCAACTCACTCAATGTTGCATTTTAAGTGAAAACTAGAAAATGCATTTCCTGCTGAAAATGCGTTGGAATGCAGAAAGCTGAAATTAATTTCAAAAAGTCGCTTAAAGTACAGAAATAAAACAAGCGGAATTTATTCTAAACATTGCTGAAAGAATAGAAAAAGCCAAAATACATTTAGAAAGTGTTGAAAATACAGAAATTAGAAAAGCTGAATGAACTTGAAAGAATTGCAAAAAACAAATGGGAGAAGCTTCTATGAATTTGAAAAAATACAAATTAATGAAATTAATTTAAAGATGTTGAAAGAATAGAAATAGGAAAAGCGGAGAATTAAAAAATATGTTTTTTGTAGTACTATAAGGTTTATTACTAGTTATAGTTGTAATTGTGGTACTAGCAGTAGAATAAGTAAGCACTAGTTGTACTAGTATTTGAAAGCAATTGTGGTGTACCTATGGTTGAGGTACACACATCATTGAGGCTTTTATTTTGAAATAATGGAATTGGGTGAGGGGGGGTTGGGAGAGAGAATGTTTTTCATTCAAACTAAATGAACTTGGTAAATGGACATGTACAGCGGTTTTCTAGTCTTCTGATTACTCAAAGCGCCTTAACACTACATGACATCACTCAACCATTATTACACTGATGACAGGACCTACCATACACAGTGGCATCTGCCAATGTGCACAGAACAAACAAGACAGTAGAAGATCCTGGCAATAGGTCAAGATAAAATATAAAAGACATTTTGCACGGTTGGTGAGTGCCTCAAAAGGTTTGCAAATGGTGTAGAACTTACTGAGAGGGCCGTGCTGGTTCCATCAAAAACGCCCCTGTAGTATTTTGGTTGTGTGAAATAATAAAGATGGACGCACACAGCACCCACGGCTAATATTAGTACTACGTGTTTTACTTGGACAATTAAATGTCAGTGGACACACACAAATACTACAGCCCCCATCATGATTACAATTGTTCACTCCTCAGTGTGCAGTTTAGCCCACCTAACACCGGCCGGTCCGCCCGCAACTTTCGAAGTGCTAATCATCCGACGGACCTTCTTGCAGTCCGCGAAAAAGGTTATTAATAGTATAATAAGTTGACGCTTTGTTGTGTAAAATAAAGTCCAAATGAAAAGAATCAAACGATCTCCTGTCATTCGCATAAGAAAATAAACTCACGTGTCTGCAGCTCAATGACAACACCGAAGGAACAACGTCACGACCCCGATTTAAGTCTCCAGCAGACGGGGAGTAGCCTCGTTAGCAGTTTAGCTAGCTACCACTTATCACTCTCCCATGTTTGAAATGTCTAACCGTCCTGCCTCCACATAACTTCTGCTCATCCCAGGTCTCTGTCCAAACTCACGACATGCACATTTCCATATGTACCATTAGCTAACCTCGGTTAAACCTACACTTCCCTGCACAGTGGATGACTCCTGAGCTATGGTCTTTATGGCCATCGAACACTTAGCTAGCGCTCACAAACGAACCAGCTGGTCACTCACAGCGCAGACAGTGATTTACACAGAATCCACACCTCAAACAAATGCTTTCTGGAGCTAAACTATTTGGGGTAGCCAAAAAATAATGGGATTTGGAGAGACACAAGACTCTACTGAACGCATGAGTGTAGCTTTCATGTCTCTATGTGTTTTAAAACTGCTCATATAGCGGTTTACAAAACATGTACCTTCTGTTGTTTTCTGACTTTGTCCACACTGTACCACACACTTTAACTTCGAAAGGGACCAAAAAACTAATGAAACATAATTGGTGATTATGAAAAAAGTACAATAGATAACAATTTCATTAAAAAAACAGCTTGTTGTTAAGACTTGTGCCAACATTTTAAAGTTTAAATGGTGTCTCTAGCTGAAAGATTGGAAAATGAGATACAAGTCTCATTCACCGGTGTTTCTTCCTGCACCATGATGTCCACTTCTGAACGTCGTATTGGATGAAGAAGCGCTGATATTATGACATGCTTTAAGACGTGAGAGGGTGTTCCGGATCAGACCCATTAGCTGTTGCCGATGAGTTGGAATCCGTTATTTGTGCAGACTGCTGGGTCCCAAAATTCAGCACCGCACAGTGTGAAGCCAAACTCTCACTATCCCACAGATGGTCTATGTGGCACTGCGCTTTTTTGCAAGCAGCATGTTTTACATGCCGTGGGAGATGCCGAAACTGTAAATAAAGGCACTATTTGCCGTACCGTCAGAAGTGTGTGCTTGGCCTTGAAGTCCTTGGCACACATCTTCATTACCTTCCCTGGCCACAGAAGAATGTGTTACACAGTCCGTACACATGCAACATTCTCTGTTAAGGCACTTACCAGCCTGCAAAATGGTTTCATATTTAATCTTGACTTGTTGCCAGGATCTTTGCTGTCCAGTCATATTTGTGAACATTAATTGTAGAAAGATATTTAGAATTAGACACAGCATAGAGATTTGTGTATATGGTTGTACAACATATCCTCGCATTGTGGATAAGGGTTTGAATTAGGCCTTGTCTTTTGGATACATTTCCAGAGGAGGTTTAATTCCCTCTGCTCAGTTTTGAAACAATCATATTAAAGCAATTAAAACAGAGTGTACAACTTTCCTAGTAAGGGCATATTACCGCGAACGATTGTCTGTTTTTTCTCTTCGTTTAATTACAGCTGCCGTATTCCCTTTTTTGCATATGATATGCTTCACTTCCTCATACATTTCCATTATAAGTTGCTGCTCAGTGGGTGAGAAATATGCTGGGCGCGGCGTATTCTCCATTTCTGCATCAGTAAATCTGTGATCGATATCGTGGTCTACTTAAAGCCGTGGACGTGCACTTATCCGAGATATGTGCTCCTGGATAGACTTAGCGCCTCCTTCTCAGCGTGAATCGGCAAACGTGCAACCGATTAAACCGCAATGAGCAGGTCACACTAAGTCAAGCGGAGCTTTATCACTTAGCCCCGATTTCTTTATTCTACTTTTGTGCAATACCCCCCTGGAGACATGGTTCGAGGTCAACAAAACTGATTAATTCAGAGAAGATGATGGGCTGCTTCCTGCTTAGGTTGCTGATTGCTGATCAGCCGCAGATGCGACTGGTGAGAGCGCTCCTCTCAGGCATCCTGCCCAGCCTGAAAACAAACACAAGAAAACCCAGCCAGCAACCAGGAACAAATATATCTAACTTAGTGAAGGCCCAAGTCATAATAACCACTCACACATTGTCACGTTCGCAGCTGAAGCAGGATGCAGGGAGGACTCAAGCGCAGAGTTTTTCCAGTTAAAGTGCTCTTTATTTCACAAACAAACCAAAGACGTGCTCCAACGACGAAGTACATTTAGACAATGACGCGACAGGGGACAACAGGCACACAGGGCTTAAATACACAAGGGAGGTGCAGGTGATTGGACACAGGTGGAGACAATCACGCAATCACAAGACAAGGCAGGAAGTGAAGTTACCCAGGAACACAAGAGACATGAAACTTCAAACTAAAACAGGAAGAGAGGCCAAACCGTGACAGAACCCCCCCCTTAAGGACCGAATTCCAGACGGTCCTAAAGGAGGGTGGAACCTAGAAAAACAGACAAGGGAGGGAGGGCGGGGAACCCAACAACCCCCGGCCACCCAGGGGACTCCAAGCGTCGGCGGCACGGTGTCGGGTCCCTCCGGCCGGGATGCCACGGCGCCCAGACTTCAGGGTCTCGGGGGGCCGGCCGCTACGGCGACCGGGCTTCAGGGTCTCGGGGGGCCGGCCGCTACGGCGACCGGGCTTCAGGGTCTCGGGGGGCCGGCCGCTACGGCGACCGGGCTTCAGGGACTCGGGGGGCCGGCCGCTACGGCGACCGGGCTTCAGGGTCTCGGGGGGCGCCGGGCGGTGCGGCTCCGGCGTCGTCGTGGCGGGGGGCGCCGAGCTGTGCGGCTCCGGCGTCGTCGTGGCGGGGGGCGCCGAGCTGTGCGGCTCCGGCGTTGTGGCGGGGGGCGCCGAGCTGTGCGGCTCCGGCGTCGTCGTGTCGGGGGGCGCCGAGCTGTGCGGCTGCGGCGTCGTCGTGGCGGGGGGCGCCGAGCTGTGCGGCTGCGGCGTCGTCGTGGCGAGGATCACCGGGCTGAGCCCTGACCCCAATCCCCCTCCAAGGACCGGATTCCAGACGGTCCCCAGAGGGTGGGAAGGGGGGGTCATGGTCAGGCGCAGCGGGGCCGGGACCGGGGGCGTGGTTCTCGGGGCAGGAACGGGCGCTGACGGGGTTCTCGGGGCAGGAACGGGCGCTGACGGGGTTCTCGGGGCAGGAACGGGCGCTGACGGGGTTCTCGGGGCCGGGACGGGCGCTGACGAGCGTCTCGGCGCAGGAACGGGCGCTGACGGGCGTCTCGGCGCAGGAACGGGCGCTGACGGGGTTCTCGGGGCAGGAACGGGCGCTGACGGGCGTCTCGGCGCAGGAACGGGCGCTGACGGGCGTCTCGGCGCAGGAACGGGCGCTGACGGGCGTCTCGGCGCAGGAACGGGCGCTGACGGGCGTCTCGGGGCCGGCACGGGCGCTGACGGGCGTCTGGGGGCCGGGACGGGCGGAGACGAGACTCTGGGGGCCGGGACAGGCGGAGGCGAGGCTCTGGGTTCCGGAACGGGTGGAGGCGAGACTCTGGGGGCCGGGACAGGAGCCGGGACTGGGGGGTTCGAGGTCTCCTTTGAGGAGGTCTCGAATCTCGAGGCACATCTCTCGGTAGCCTCTGGGCCCGAGAACGAGGTCCGTCTCGCGCTGCCAAAAAGGACTTCCCACCTCCAGATAGTCGGGGGCCCGAACGCTCCAAAACTCCGCTGAGTCCTCCTGGGGTCGCGTCATTCTGTCACGTTCGCAGCTGAAGCAGGATGCAGGGAGGACTCAAGCGCAGAGTTTTTCCAGTTAAAGTGCTCTTTATTTCACAAACAAACCAAAGACGTGCTCCAACGACGAAGTACATTTAGACAATGACGCGACAGGGGACAACAGGCACACAGGGCTTAAATACACAAGGGAGGTGCAGGTGATTGGACACAGGTGGAGACAATCACGCAATCACAAGACAAGGCAGGAAGTGAAGTTACCCAGGAACACAAGAGACATGAAACTTCAAACTAAAACAGGAAGAGAGGCCAAACCGTGACACACATAATCACAATGGGCTTCTATAGTTCTGTGAATGAGTAGCTCCAGCCAATCCAAAGATGGGGTTTGTAACCAATTAGATGTAGAGATACCATGGTGACTGGCTCCGCCCCATACAGTCAAAAAGAACAACGGCGAGTGCGCAGACAACACTTTTGAGCGCAAGCAGAAATCAGCCAGGAAATATCTCGCGTGAGACAAGACTTTTGCTTGTGCAATTAAGGAGCTGCCATTTTTATTTTTTAAATTTTCAAGATTTAAAACTCTTTCTTCCATGCCAAGCTCTGGGGTAGAACTGGGAGGTTTTCACGCCATTTACCGACAGCGAAGGCTTCACTCTTCCTCCAGTTCACGTTCGCTGCCGATGCCCTACTGAACTCTCTTGGTTTAAAGGTCAGTATTAATACCGAGCTGGAGTCCACCAAAACACCCCAAATGAGGTGGACATTGCCCACCATGGATGTGCCGGGTACAGAGTAGATCTGGTCCCAATGGATGACCTGCTCCATAGCTTCACTCAGCCTGGAGGCAAAGACCTTGGATAGGATCTTGTAATCCACACACAGCAGGGACACAGGGCACCAGTTGCCGATGTCTTGCAGGTTCCTCTTTTTGGGCAGCAGAGCTATTATAGCTTTGCGGCAGGACATCGGCATGGAACCAGAGGCCAGACTTTCATTAAAGACATCTAAAATGCTTATGGGCCTGTTAAGCTGCCACAGAACCCCTCCATCAGTGGCTCCTCCTCCCTGTACTCACTGGTATACAGGGAGAAGAAAACCACAGCTCGCCTTCTAATCTGGCATGGTTCCACAACCGCCTTCCCTGCGTCCCCCAAAAGTGAGTGGATCACCCCCCCTGCCCACCTCCAGCAGGGGACCCCAAACTTCCCTTTCCCAGGCCACATCTACCAGCTCTGACTGGGGGATCCCAAGGCATTCCCCGGCCAGTGCAGAGATATAATCTCTCCACCTATTCCTAGGTCTTTCCCGGGGGCTCTTTCCAGCTGGACGTGCCTGGAACACCCCCCAAGGGAGGCGTCCAGGGGGCATCCTTACCAGATGCCCAAACGACCTCAACTGGCTCCTTTCAACGCGAAGGAGCAGCGGCTCTACTCCGAGCTCCTCATGAATGGCTGAGCTTCTCAACCAATCTCTATGGGAGACGCCAGCCACCCTCCTGAGGAAACCCATTTCGGCCGCTTGTACCTGTGACCTACTATTTTCAAGGTAAATAAAATTGGTCCAAGCACAGCACCTTATGGGACTCAACATTGGTGGTCCTCGAGGATTCACCCTTCACAAACACAAACTGGGATTGATCCGATAAATACAATTCAAACCAGCTGAGTGCAGTTCCTTTGATGCGAATCAAATGCAGCCTCTGCTGCAGGATACAGTGGTCAATGGTGTCTGTCGTGACGGGGTGTGGTTAGCTCAGCTGCAGGAAACGGTGTCAGGAGGTAATTAGCGCATGGACAACATGACAGATTTGTCCCCCCTTAAAAACAGTGAGCAGAACTCTGAGGGAAAGAGATCGAACCAGGTGCTCAGGGGCCAGGCCGACGAGCGGAGTGACGACGCCAACCTGCTGAACAAATAATAAAAATACAGTTACGCAGCAACGTGTGTCTGTGCCTTCTTCACGGGGAACCCGGCGGTAGTAGCTCCCGAACGGTCAATTCCGGCACTGTGGTCCAGCAAGACAAGAAAGGAGACGAGTCCTTGATGCAAGTAGAAAATCATTCGTAATTTTAACCAGTGCAGTTTCTGTGCTGTGATGCACTCGAAATCCTGACTGGAAATCCTCGAACAAAGCATTAGTGTTTAGAAAGTCTCATAATTGATTTGTGAGAGATTTTTCAAGGATCTTAGCGAGGAAGGGAAGATTAGAGATAGGTCTGTAGTTAGCCAACACCTCTGGAGCTAGAGTAGGTTTCTTAAGAAGAGGTTTCATTACGGCTACCTTAACCTTAACTGTGTTACATGTCCTGTCAACAAAGACATATTCATAATATCCATTAAAGACGTGCTAATTAAATGAAAAACGTGGAATAGTTAAAAATTTCAAAATTGTAGAAGTCAAGATATAAATTCTTTTCTAGATGAAACATTTAACAAAACAACCAAAGTGAGTAAATACTTTGGTGACACTGACAAATTTATTAGATCTGTGAACAACAAAAAACTGGTAGGGTTCGACATATTGGATGAGAGGAAGCGTTTCTGTTTAAAAAAGCACAACACAGAAAGGTTTCTGTTTAAAAAAGCACAACACAGAAAGGTAAAACGAGTAGAACTGTTAAAAGAACCAAGAAGTATGTCTCGCAGTATTTTCTTTTCTGTTTTCTACAATTTGATTATCTAATCTGCCGCTGCCATGCAAAGACAAATAGGATCATTGAAAAGGTTGTTCCATGGACTCTGGGAGATGCAACTTCTGGGTTGTGGGGGGTTGCTCTGTGGGGGAGGAGGGGGAGCTGTTTGTTATTTTGTGAAGATGGGCTTGTATCAGTTTTCTCTGCCTGAACAAGTTTTTTATATTTTATTAATTCTCTTCTTTTCAAGGCTAAACTGACAATTACTGTTTATTGCTCCATTTGCAGGGAGACACAAACAGATTTTGTAAACTCAAACTCTCTCTCTCTCTCTAACCCCCTCTACCATCCTGCTGGTGTCTCATAACCAAAATGGACCACTCCACACCACTTGAAACATAATACCCCTACCGTCCCATCCCTCCCTCTCTTCCCTCTTTGAGGGAATTCAAAACAATGAGATCCTTTATACTCTGTCTGTCTCTCCAGACACCAGACGAACCCCCGGTTCCCCGTCAGTCCATACCTTTACTTTTTGCCTAAACAGTAACAGAGCCCCCCATGCTTTTGGAAACCAGTTACTTCTACTGGATAAACATGCACAAAAAGACATCACATTATGTACTGTGTCTTTAATAGCATGACTATCAGAGATTACAAACTCAAATGTCAAGCTATGTACTTCAATCCTGTTACGATGTTAGATCTTTCTCTACCCCCTCCCTCTCCCTCACACACACTAGCTGCCATCTCAAAAGACAAGGCAGCTTGATTTGTAGGATTCAGTACATTATGCTGATTTGATTCTGATTTGGTTTCATGCAAACTTCAATCTGAAATCCGTCTGCGGTTTATTTAAGAGATTTTAAAATCTTGTTTGACTGTATAAAAATAAGCAGTCCTGTCTTAAAAAATGAACTTCCAATACCAGAGGTGGGAACAAGTCACTGTTATGCAAGTCACAAGCAAGTCTCAAGTCATTGCCCTCGAGTCCCGAGTCAAGTCGAGTCAAAGACGAAGCAAGTCCCAAGTCGAGTCACAAGTCAAAGCCAACAAGTCTCAAGTCGAGTCACAAGTCGTACCAATATATTTTCGAGTCAATTCAAGTCATTTTATTATAGTGGGGACGGGGAACCCTGGGTGATGGTGCGCTGCCTCACAGACCTAGACTACGAAGGGAAGGATAATGGTGGATCGACTGTGACTGTGTTATAGTACTGTAACGCTCACCCCAATGCTGCAGATTGCCTCCACCTCATGTTCATGTTGACTTAAAACAAAACCTGGAGCTCTGAGCATCAATTTAAATCTTCACATTCTTATTTGAGCGTTCTGAGGACTTAAATCCTGCAGCATTAGCACTACATGGAATTCCCATGACTGACAGAGGGACTTTAGTGTTTGTCATAGCTTTATTCATGTCCTCCGGTGTTCACAGACATAAGGGAGGCACTAACACAACTGATGACCAGATGCTTATTAGGCAATTTCTGGCTAATTCTGGTCAGATGTTTGTAAGAACTTTTCTCTATTGTGCTGGAGTTCTAATACATGTTACAGTTTACAGCAAAAATAATTTCATCGCAGAGAATCACAATCTGTTCTTCATCTCGGTTTTATTTAGAAAAACAGAGTGATGCATATATAAGACTGTGATTGCCCTGAAACTGTGCTTAGAATTGACTCCAGACAGGCGACATAAACAATAAGGCCAATGGGCACAGAGCATGAGCATTCACAATGATTCTGGGAAAGCCGCCATGGTGAGATTAGTTTCAGATTGCTCTGTCTCTCTCTGATCTTTCCATCTTTCTTCTTGAAAGCGTTTCCAGCCACAAACTTGGATCCCAACCTCACATTTAACACACACACAAACACAGTAAAAGAAAGAGTAGAGAGATAGTAAGCTTTATAAAGTTTGTGCTTTTTATGCCACATTCAGCAGAAAAGCATTTTAAACTCAGGCATTTACATGCCCTAGACATGAAAACATTCCCAAAAATAAAGGAAGAAAAGGCAGCATGGAGAAAAGAGGAAATTAAGCGGTAGGGCTGCGGCAGTAACGGCTGTGGCTCCTCTGATGCTCTCAAATTGCAGCCTCTCTTTTTGTGTTTTCAAAAAAACACCAGAGTGCTACAGGGTTTGGGGAATGCAGCTAGTCAAATATTGGTTTTGAATGATGTAGGGAACATGTCATTCTGGAGACCCACAGCCAGCACACGGCTCTGGAGACCCAATCTGAGACTTATGCTGGCAGTCTTCAGTTATAGACACATGGCACCATATCCCATTGGCACTTATCGATAAGCAGAGCTACATGTGTTGACTGTGGATCCTTTAAGACAGCTCATCTTACTTCTGCTGATCCCTTACTGTCTAGGGGTGAGGGCAAATTGTTTTTTTAAATTAATGGGATATTGGTCATATTTATAAGTGGATACATTAGCAGGGTGATGGATTCAGTTCTGGATGAGTGCCAGTTACTCCATAATTAGTTGGACAGCTGCTGATATTTTTGGCTTTTAGAATTTGTTCCTAATATGTAGTGTTGGTCCCTCCCCCAACTGTTGTACACTCCCTAAAACACTCAAATGTAGAGCATCTGGTGGTAAAAATACATCATTACTTCACTATATTTGTAGTTCTTAGTGGAGGTATTGCAGATGACTTTTGGATTTGTTTTACTGTTATTCTACTACTCCTGCTGTTAAGTTACGACTAATACCCCCCGGTTAATTGCTATTAGTAATCATCGCTTAATACTTTCATTATACGAATAATTTAATGTGCTGTATTCCTGTTATGTTGTTCATTCTGTACACATGGCATTTAACACACCCTCTTCCGGGACAGAGGATGTAGTCTGTAAATTTGTGATTTTGGACTGTAGAATATTTTTAGCTGACAAGGGTGTGCAAGATTAAAAAGCGAAGTCCAACCACAAATCCCATGGCAAATGAAACGTCTGCCTCTTTAGTGTCCACCATCACTTTTTGTCTATCCACTGCTACAAAAATGTCTGTGCTTTCACCCAGCTTTCCATCGTTGCTGCTCAGGACAATTATGGGTGTTGAGTTTGGTGGTTCCTGAAATAAACATTTGAAACTTAAAGCTGTTAGGTGATGGTGTAGTCAGGGATCACAAATGCACAAACATACAGCAGGTTTTATCCAACCTCATTCCACCATCTGGGAGCCAGGACAGCAAAGAGTCGCAATCTCGCTGAGTGCTTTTCTTTCAGAGAGGGAGTAACAAGCACCTTGGCAGATGCAGAGCGGAGTGTGCAGGTTGGGATGTAGGGTTTCACCATGTCCTGGATGTAGAGTGGACCCGATCCATTCACCAATGTTTTGAACTGGTAACCAGTGAATAGAACGGAGAAGTGGAGTAGTGTGGGAGAACTTCGGAAGGTTGAAGACCAGTCGAGCTGCTGCATTCTGGATGAGCTGCAGAGGTCGAATGGTGGTAGCAGTGAGACCTGCCAGGAGAGAGTTACAGTAGTCAAGGCTGGCGATGACAAGAGCCTGAATCAGTACCTGGGCTGCCTTTTGAGTGAGAAGGGGTCGTATTCTCCTGATGTTGTAGAGCGTGTACCTACAGGATTGTATTAATGCTGTGATGTTGGGAGTCAGGGAGAGTTGGCTGTCAAGTGTTACACGGAGGCTCCTAGAAGTCAGAGTGGGCGTTAACAGTCAGGTCCTGGGTCGGAGAGTCTTTTCAGAGGAAGAAAAGTAGTTCAGTCTAGTCAGGGTTGATCTTCAGGTGGTGATCGGACATCTGAGAGATGTCAGTCAGACAGGCAGAGATCCATGCCGCCACCTGAGTGTCTGAGTGAGGGAAGGACAGAATTAGTTGGGTGTCATCAGCGTAGCTGTGGTAGGAGAAACCATGCAAGCGTAGAGAGTTGGTGTAGATAGAGAAGAGGAGGGGGACCCAGGACGGAGCTCCGAGGAACTCCAGTAGTAAGAGGACAAGGTTCCGACACAGATCCTCTCCAGGTTACTCGGTAGGTGCGGCCATCAAGGTGGAATGAGAGAAGGGAGAGAGCAGAGCCTGAGACGCCAAATTCCTGAAGGGAGGAGATGAGGATCTGGTGGTTTACTGTGTCAAACGCTGCAGAAAGGTCCAGAAGGATGAGGACAGAGGAGAGAGAGGCTCTTGCAGCGTGGAGTTGCTCATAGACAGCAAGGAGAGCAGTCTCTGTGGAATGGCCGCCTTGAAGCCTGACTGGTGGGGGTCAAGGAGGTTGTTACGATGGAGATAGGAGGATAGATGGTTCAAGATTGCACGTTCAATAGTTTTGGACAGAAAGGGATGAAGAAATACCGGTCTGGGGTTGTTTTCTTCAGAAGGGTTGAGCGTGAGTTTCTTCACGAGTGGGTTAACTCTTGCCTCCTTCAGAGTGATGGGAAAACAGCCAGAAAACAGAGCATTGTTGATGAGACAGGTGAGGAGTGATAGATAGTAGAACATGGGATGCAAAGGGGTCGAGAGGGCAGGTGGTCGGACGGGCAGAGGTTACTAAGGTAAGAACTTAGGAGACAGGTGGGTGAAAGAGGGAAGCAAGGGCGATAGAGGTGAAGTCAGTGGCGTACCGGTGGAAGGAGGTGGGTTAGAGTAAGATGAGCGTATGTCAGCTATTCTTAAAAAAAATGTAAAAAAATGAGTTAAAGCTGCGAGCAGCGATGAACGCGCCTTCGCCTATCCTTGCATGTCGGGGGGGGGGGGGCAGAGGTCAGCAGGACACGCGGACAAAAGGAGAATAAGAGACAAAATAAATCACTCTTGGGGCTGGTATTCAAACCTGAGCCTGTGGTTTCATAAACGGAATCCACCAACACTAGGCTATTGCCGAGCTGCAAAAGATCTAAAAAAAGTAAATAAAATGTAGGATCACCTTCGTTCAGTCAAGGCAAAGGACAACAGCTAATCACACAACTTCTGCTTCATCAAGAAATATTAACCTATATTAACGGGTCTACTAATTGGCAGGCTTGTAGCTAACAACTTGGCTCTAGGCCCTCTTGCAATTGCGCAATCAAAACGTCACTCAAATAGGTTGAATCACCTCGATTCCGTCACGGCAGAGAATGCGATCTGGGGGGACTATTTATTTGCAGTTATTTAGCTATTCGTTTTTAAATGCTGTTTAATTCTTTTGGTTGATAAAATATTAAGACTAAGAATTTTCATAGTCAATTTAATACAAATTTTCGTCAAAATAGTTTTTGATGCAATAAATGTGAAGTGGAAAAAGGGAATATTCACACCAAAAAAATTATAACTGACTTCATGTTTGTTTTAGAGCAGTGTCCCCAGAGACTTATTTAAGTCTCCCTGTAATACATTTGTTCAAAAATCACCGTACTTGTAGGTCAAACAGGGTGTCGGCGCTGCTTTGTTGAAAACTTCCTGGGGGCTCTATGGTGGCAATTTTCCACTTTTGATGCAAAACTCCACATCAGGTATTAGGACAGTTTTTGAGTTGGCCGAGGCTCAGAAGATGTGATTGAACTTTCATGCGAAGATGGTGTCGTCATGGCAACAAAGTTTGTCAAAGACTCCCAATATTCACTCTGACCTATCATCACAGTCTTAAGGCTTATATTGACAGATTTGAAGTGGATCAGATTAAAGGGCTAGGAGATGGACATCCAACTGTAGACATTTTGCATTGACCTAAGCCAATAGGTGGCGCTATACTAAGTTATAACATTGTACATTTTGAAGAAAGTCGTCAATCGATCGAATTTAAACTCTGAGTTCGTTCGTTTGTAAATGAAAAAAAAGAAATGACAAGCAAAAATACAGCGAATCACTATAGCGCCCACTAATGTTCAAATATTCTGAAAATATTTGGGGATTTTCTAGGACTCAATGTGAACATGTCGTAAAGATTTGGTGAGGACAGGCCTTATACTTTTGAAGTTATAGGTCTTTCATTTCCAGGCCACAGCCCTTACAAACTTCATTGGTCCATAGGTTTATTGAAAAATTAGATAAACATTCAATATTTCAATAACTTTTGATGGCATTGAGCTCCAGGTTGTTCTGGCTGCACCACGTTACCAGGTGGTCAGACTCCCACCTGTAGGCAGACTCATCCCCACCAGAGATCAGTCCAGTGAGGGTGGTGTCACCCGCAAACTTCAGGAGCAGCTGTTGGTGTACAGGGAGAAGAGCAGAGGGGAAAGAATGGAGCCTTGGGGGGAACCGGTGCTGATGGACCGAGAGGCAGAGACGTGTTCCCCCAGCTTGACATGCTGCTTCCTGTCCGACAGAAAGTCAGTGATCCACTTGCAGGTGGAGTCGGGCACGTGCAGCTGAGAGAGTTTGTCCTGCAGCAGAGACGGGATGATGGTGTTGAAGGCAGAGCAGAAGTGCCCAAACGGGATCCTGGCGTAGGTTCCTGGGGAGTCCAGATGCTGGAGGATGAAGTCGAGGGCCATGTTGACAGCATAGTCTACAGACCTGTTGGCTCTGTAGGCAAACTGCAGGGGGTCCAGGAGGGGGTCGGTGAGGGACTTTAAGGTGGGACAGGACTAGCCGTTCAAAGGACTTCATGACTACAGAGGTAAGGGCAATGGGCCTGTAGTCATTCGGTACTTGTGGATGGCTGCAGAATCTGGGCCCAATCTGGCTTTATAGAAACGGCCCTATTCAGGCTAAGAAGTGACAGCAGGATTTATTGGCAGTCAGCACTGAAACCGGTTCTGGCCCATTAATGGCTGCCAAAGCTGGGCCAGATCTGGCATTACCGGATCAGACCTATTCAGACTGAGACATCTTGAGAGAAAGAAAATTGGTTGTCTGTCGGGTTGCTAAGGGACATAGACAGCAGATTTTTGTTTTTGAGAGTACAGTGTGCATTGTTCTCGAATCTAAGAATACCGTGGAAGGCAGCTTCGATGTTGTTGTCTCTTGTTTTTTAAGCTTTTAGCAGTTTTTAGCTCTCAGCTCTCTTGTTGTATTCACCAGGGGAAAACTTTAGAACGCTCATGCAAGCTTTCAACTTAACTTTGAAGAGCATTTAGCCCGCTAACCCCAGTGCTTCCAGGTTCGGGCCACAGCGGTTGGTCTGGCTGCCACATTGATAGTCAGCACAAGCAGACTGGTTTATCCTGCAGGGATCTTTCCATTTGGTTAGCAGACCTGTAAGGGTTGTCAGGCAAACAGGCTGGAAGCTCTCCAAACTACCAGCCTGCTAGTCTGAGGACCCTGCGGCCCATCTCAATCTTGCCTTCTTGTCAAGAAAGCCCACCTCATCTCCAAAGATCTGTTCCAGCCATTTCAATGAGGTTTATTTTATTACATCTTAAACAAATATTACATTGCATGCATGTAATAACATCCCTCAAAATCTCATATAAACCTACCCTATAAACCTAATATATGTAATTTGATCCATTTAACAGTGGATTTTCTACAAATTCACTGTAACATTTTGGTCTTTCTTATTTAAATAATGTGAAATATTATGTTATCATATTCTAACATATGAGATCATATATGTTATTTGGCATTTGTTTGTTTGTGGTTGCAAAAGAATGTTGCACAAAATAGAAACAATATGACCTTTCTTTGGCTTATGGTTTTCACCAAACAATGTGATCTTGACTGGCTTGATTTTGTAAGTAAACGAAGTGTGTTTTGTGACATGAAGAATATAGTCAACCCGAGTCTTAGCCGAGTCGGCAGTTAGGGCCGATGCTGGCCCCGGTTATTTTCGATTATGGCCCAGTGACGGCAGTGTTGTACAACTGAATCGGGCCAGTGTATTCAGCCCGATCCTGGGGCGTCATTCATCCCGAGTCTTAGACGAGCCGGCAACCAGACGGGGACCAACGTGTTTCTTTTGTAGTGCCGTGTTTGGGCCGATGCGGGACCAGTTTTTTTATTAAGACTGATTGTGACTGCAGTGTTGTACCTCGGATTCGGGCCAGTGTATTCGGCCTAATTCTGGGCCATCATGTATCCCGCGTCTCGGCAAACTGACTCGGCCCGATGTGTTTTTTCCGGCACGCCGAGCTCAAGCCAGTTCTGAGTCTTTCAACAGGGCTAGTAAATCAGCACATCTGGCTGATACAACTATAAAATAGCAAGGTGACCAGTAAAACTACAACAGATGACTACCCTTGGCTAATTAAAAAATAAACTTCAAGATGCGTTGGGGTACACATGTGGTACCCCAAATACCGTACTTCCCTCCGCCCAACTGCACCCTACCCTGGGTTGCACATGCTCCGCCTACATGGTGCTGTAAATGATGATATCATCCAGGTAGGCGGAACCCGGTCCATGAGTCGTCGAAAGGTGACCGGGGCACCAAGGGGAAGAATGGTGAATTGTCCGAAAATTATCCAGTCCATAGTGTAATGGTAAAATGTTATAACATTTATTATGTAACAATTATTACAACAATCTTATGCTAAAAGAGTGATTATTGTCTGTGTTGAATCAATGTGAGAAAAGGGAGACCCAAGAGTGGTCTTTTGCAGCTGTGAAGGAGGACAGTCAAACTGGCCTTCACCCGAATGCTCGAACAAAGGAACCCTGTTACTACCATCTTTGCCTTAATTCGTTTCCTGCTTGAATTGTAACTTTGAGTTTTAGGTTTCGGTCCCTCTCGTGGCTGCATACCACCAGAAATGACCTTCATGTGTGTGTATAAGAACTCAGCGTTTTCACTGCTCTGAGACGCCATCTCCACAGAGCACCGTGATATGTGCCTGTGTAGTTGACCTCCTGCTTGCAAGCAATAAATGGACTTTCTGCAACTTTAATCATTCATCAAGACTGTTTTATTAGACAAATCATTATCTTCTACCGAGCTTGTTGAAATATTCCACAACAATTGTCTTATCACTACCCATGTGGCCAGCCATCGGGTTATAGTGAGCCGCCTGGAAAATTATTTCCAAACGGATTTTTGGTACCAATAACTGCATTTTCCTTGCCTGTTTGAGCGTCACGACTCACTTTGTATAACCTGTCCTTAATCAATAAAGTGTGGGTATGACGCACCAGTTGACCATCAATTCTTAATACTTGGTCGAAGGCAAAGCGTAGAGTATCGTCGTGAGACTGTGGAGCACAACTCTGGAGCTGGCGGAGTCTCTATAGGTGGCTCCGTAGGTTCCCACTCCGTCTGCAGTGTCGACAACCCCGCATCACCGCTGAGCACAGCACCCGTCCTTGTCTGTCGTGAACGCACCCCCACGCACTGCCCTGCTAACTTATGAAACCCTGCCCAATGTGTCTCCAAGATTAGAAGGTGCGTAAGGCGGGAGCTAACCGCAACCTTCACTTTATGCTTTCCCCCCCAACTCTAATACTCCTGCCCAGAGAGTTGAGGAACTCTCTGTGAGTGGGGAAGAGTGCCGTGTCCGGCTAGGGTTGCGGGATCGGAAAACACGGGAAGGGCTACTGGCCGCGGGGCCCCGGTCTGCTGCAGGGGCCATGCTACCGCTGGAGGCCGATTGACCTCCCCCTGCCCGCCGGGATGAACCGGCAGGTGGTTCACGGCCAGGGTGATGGCGGCCTCCAGTGTCGTCGGATGGTGGTATCGGACCCACGCTGAAGTCCGGGGTGGCAGAGCCTCCAAGAGCTGCTTCACCACTACCTTCTCCACCACCGCTGGTGCGCTACCCACGCCACCCGGATGCAGCCATCTGCGCGAACACGAATGGGCAGTCCCCCGGGCCGAGCCTAGCCTCCCAAAAGGCCCTCCTGTGGTCTTTGGGGGACAGCCCTATCCAGTCCATGATGCCCCGCTTAACATCTGTGTAAACATGCCGGGCCCTGGTTGGCAGACCCCGTCTGCGTAATAATCATAATTTCATGGCCCTACGGTGGCCCTGAAGTGTCAAGCAACATTACAAAGAATGAAACACTTTTACAAAGCTCGAGACAAATTAACATTTTGGAAAACAAATTTACATCTTAGAAAACAAATTTACATCTTAGAAAACACATTTACATTTTCGAAAACAAATTTACATTTTCGAAAACAAATTAACAAGACGCTAAACACTTTTACCAATCCCGAAACAAATTAACAAAGGACAGATTCCTTACGGAAAGGGAATGTACCAAATACCGGAAGTGACGGAAGTGTTGAGCGCGGTGTTTTCATTGGTTCTTGAGTTTACGTTGACAAAGAAGTTAATGGCGACCGTCCGAACGTGGACTGCGGCCAAGGGATGGTTTGCCCGTTTTGTGGCAAACAAATGAACACCTTAACGCGGTTTTGCCATACGTGTGGTCGGTGTTTGGAATTTGGGACGCGGACCAGACCGAAACACCGGACATACTGCATCATTGCGTTCAGTATTTTAACGAGGGCCACTCGTACGCTGTAACCGTGGACATGATGTCAAGTCTACACGGTGTAAACGTCAGCTTGAGGACTCTTAAAAGTAAACTGAACGAAGCCGGGTTGTACCGCAGAAAGGGTTATTCCTCGCCAAACGCCGTCAGTAACGCCATCAGATCTGAACTCCGTGGACCTGGACAACTATTTGGTTACCGCACGATGTGGCAGGTACTTAAACAAAAGTACAATCTTCGAGTGAAGAGAGATGATGCGATGAATTTGCTCCGGGAGCTTAATCCTCGAGGGTGTGAGAGCAGAGCACGCAGAAGGTTTACAAGAAGAACCTACCACTCAATGGGACCAAACTATATGTGGCATGCAGATGGTTATGACAAACTTAAGCCATTCGGTTTGGCCATTTCGGGATGCATAGATGGATTTTCACGTAAAGGATTGTGGCTTGAATGTGGACCAACAAATAATAACCCAACAGTGATTGCTCACTATTTCATGTCATGTGTGCAAAACCTCGGTGTCATCCCCATGAGACTGCGGACTGATTGTGGCACTGAGAACGGCATAATGGCTGCAATTCAATGTACCCTACGCCACCATCACAGTGACTACTACTCTGGAGCGTCCAGCCACATGTACGGCTCATCTATAAATAACCAGCGTATTGAGTCCTAGTGGTCTATATTTAGAAAGGGAAGGTGAGTTGTCTTCATAAAGGGTCATTGCATCTTTTGGTCATTCAATTTTCTTCTCAGGAACGAGTAAAATAATGAGCAATAAAAATTTGTATGTAGCTATGAAATTATCAAAAAGGGAGGGGGTTTTGTAGTGGTGGAACACTGCTGTCTGAACACAATATTTATGAATCTGTCACCCAAAGCTTAATTGTTGAAGTAGGTCTGAAGTAAATTAAACAAAAATAGTAATCAGTATTTATTACACTTTTGTAGTTTAGAAAACAAAACTTGTTTAAGTCCTTGTTTCTTTATCAAAACAGTGATTCACAAAGGGATCCCATTTTGAGTCATGGATCACTTTCGAAATGTTAACCGTGAGAAGAGAACATGCTCACATACTGTAACATAAAAAAACATTGGCAACTGCACTTTAAAGTGCACCTTTAAGAAAGCACCTGGTCCCTACGGAAACCAAAACTTGAGCATGTCAAATTTGAAACCCATGTTTAGATTTGAAACCAAATCCTCCAAATGTTTCCAATAGAGACACAATTCCGATGGAATCATAATTTTTGTAACGATTCCAAGTAGGAATCGGTTCTCGATGCCCAACCCTGAGAAGACTTGGATGCCCAGGGTTGGGCATCGAGAACAGATTCCTACTTGGAGAAATTATGAAACATTTGGAGGATTTGGTTTCGAATCTGATCATGGGTTTCAAATTTGACATGCTCAAATTTTGGTTTCCGTAGGGACCAGGTGCTTGTGTTGCAGTAAGCTGTGCTCTAGTGTGGCTTTATTTTACGTTGAAAAAGCCTCATCAAACTGCAACCCACCTTTTGAATAAAAATAAAACTTTACTCTTATTTGTGAAATAATAATAATTTAACTCCACCACTCAAAGAATCATAATCGAGAATCAATACAAACCTGAATCAAATGGAAGAATCGGAATTGGAATCAGAATCGTTAAAATCTAAATGATGTCCAACCCTAACCTTTAACAACAACAACTTTTTCAGAGTCTTAACTCGAGAGGTCATCGATCATATACAGTACAGAAAAGGTGCGTCCAAACTTTTGGCCTGTACTCTAGCTTACAAACAGCCGAATCCTGGACTATTTGGTATTCCAAAGTCCATTTGTGACTTAAACAAAGTATGAGTCTAGGAGTGGTAATCTCAAGGAGTTTGAACATGTATTTGCCATTGGGAATGCAGAGTCATCCAGGAACTCTATTTTTGGCAGTGGTTCCAAGCCAGATGGGGGAAGTGAAGACAGCCCAGTAGCAAACATCAAAACATCTTCCACAGACACAGCAGCCTGGCCTTCTGCAAAGAAAAACCATTCAGATACATCACTGCCATGTGTTTTCTTAACTAGTGTTAAAAAAAAATATATTAAAAAAAAAACTAACAAACCTTCACAGTCAAGGAGATAGTCTGCCCAGTAGGCCATGGTTTGACTTTCTTTAAGTCTTCGATTACTCCCCGAAGGACTGAGGTCAGGTTTGAAGAGTCTCTCAAGTTCAAAAGCAGTGAGTCGCCTTTCAGAGTGGCACAGGACAGGGGCCAGCAAAGTAGGGTGTTGCTGTAGTGCAGTCAAAAACTCCAGGGTTAAAAGACCATCTCTGAATCTACAGTGTGAACACAAACATTGTTCCAATGCTTTGTAGTGCTAATTGAAGTTTAAATTATCTAAAGAAAACTATTGAATATTCTCTTCTCTACAATTACTATCCACCTTAATAAACATAGTTGAAAATTGATTTTAAAAACCCTATTTTTTGCATTTTCACAAGAAACGTTAATTGTTACAAGTATAACCCATAAAAACAAGACTGGAATGACACAGACTGCTTGGCTTGAGCACTCATACAATGCCTTCAGAAAGTCTACACACCCATTGCACTTTTTCACAACTGTTTCATTATAGATTCAATTTAAAATGGTAATATTCATCTTTTTCCTCATCAGCCTACACACAATACATAATGACAAAGCAAAAACTAGTTTTTAGAAATTGTAATTTAATAAAAATTAAAAAATGGAATATCACATTCGCACAAGTTAATTAACCATTTTCTCAGTACACTGTTTAAGCACCTTTGGAAGTAAGTCCAGCCTGGATTCCTCATGTATGAAGCTACAGGCTTTACACACAACATCACCACACTCTTTATATCTGACTTTCAGGGACATTTACAAGAGATACTATAACCTCTCTGCATATCAGGATCTCTATGAGAACTGAGGGCAGAAATATATCCAGATGTAAATGACACTGCTACAGTATGGAGCAGGTGGTTGGATGAACAGCAGCAAGTCATCAAGGGTTTGATGGATCAAGTGAGCCTCAAACCATCACTCTGCTGCCAGATGTGTAGCAGAGGTGGATGGATCACTTTAATTAAGGGGTAACTGGACTGATTTTCCTCTATGGAAGAGTCAGGAGGAGAAACCTGAGATCTAATTTCTGTTTTTGCTTTGTCATTATGATGTATTGAGTGTAGATTGATGAGGAAAAGGATTTATATATATATATTTTAAATTGAATCTATAAGGTGTGCAGACCTAATGAAGGCACTGTAGTTAGATACAGAATGAAGTGACATCACATATCCGTTGAAATACACAAAGGTACAAATCTGTTAATGACAAATTGATAACAGATAAACATGCTTGCATAAACCAAAGATGGGGACCATGAGGCATTTCAAACAAAAAATTCATACATAAATAAAAAAATCTTATCACTACAAATATCTTACCTGTCAATTACAGATGAGTTGCGGCCAATAATATACCACTGGAGGTAGTCTGACACGATTTCTTTCCTTTCTTCCACAGTAGCCACATGTCTCAGACAACCTGCTGTCTGTAACATTGTGCTGCGTCTCATCATACATTCTTGCAGAGCATCCAATGAAGCAGCATTCTCAATCTGAAAGACATGAAAATGGGCAAAAACACTTCTGTCAATAACTGTATGCACTGTATCTCCTTGCCTATTTCTTTAATAACGTACATAGCATGGTGTAATCTTACACTATCAAAAACTAATACATTAATTAAATAAATTCTGCTCGTGATATACGAAGTAAGTATTTTCTCAAAAACACTGCATGAAGTATGAAAAACTCAGCACTACCATACCCTTATGCTATTCTCACCTCTTGCAAAGCTTTACGTATTTCTTCATCAGTTATTAAATTATTTGTTGCTTTGAATGAAGGCTGCCCTGCAAGATAATGTACCAGATCTTCCGACAGGAAATGGGGTCCTGGACCTCCATGCCCAACTGACACAGCAATCATCTTTCCTGCCAAGTAGTATTCATCCTCCCTAACAGCTGTGAATGAATTCATATTGCAAAATTAAAACAAACAATGCATTACTGTATATACTGTAATATGCAAGCATATGTCATGTGATATATATATGGTCAATGAGCATTAACCAACCATTAGTAGCCTATAGTACACATCTATATGCATACCGTTTGCATTGTAGACCAAGAACCGATGTCCTTCTGGTCCATCAAAAATGGGCCGGTCTTTTAGGTGTTTCATTAGTAGAGTTAAAAACTCTCGTCTTGGCCCACCAGTGTCAATTCCCTCTTCCAGAACACCAGTATCGTCAGTAAATTTCACCAGCATGTCACAGGTTTCAGAGTATGTTGTACGCTTGAAACCTCTGACTGCCCCGTCCCAAACATTAGCCCTTGAAATGTTAAACCTGCTGATTTTTTATGATCAATAGGGAGCGACAGGTTTGCTACGATGTCAGGTAAAGCAATGTCCGTCTCCTCCCTGTAATAACAAAAAGAGAATTAATTTGTAGATAATCCATATATACCAGAACTATTGTACAGTAAGTAACTGGAGTGCTATATTCAAAAGCTGTCATATTACGTTGCTGTGTGTTGGAAATTCTTCACATTGACAGCAACCGGCAGAAATTGCCATTTCTATGTTAAAACATCTTACAAACAAAAATGTCTTCCCCATGTAATCAATTCAATCAATTAAATAAATTTAAATTATGTTTATTATTATATTATCTTTTCTTTATTTTTTTTTTATTTACCTGTAGCAAGATGTTTTTTCTGGATTTGTTTCAGGTGGATCCAGATCCTCAGCATCAGATATTACAATCTGAAAAAGAGATTAAAATGTCTGAAACAACAACACTGGAAGCAAGAAATGTCATCCTGGCATAGTCTGCCTTATTACCTGTCCTGGCTGAATTGTTGATTGTCCTGGTGCATCTCTGAAACATGATAAATCATATTAAAATGATTAGCGCCATGATAAAGGGTATAATGCAGTTTTGAGTAGCATGTGGTAGTAGAGGAAACAGAAAGATATATAAAAAATATATATATTTGGAGCGCTTCCTGGACTCAAATCTGCGTTTGTTCGAGTTTTTTTTAATGGAAAAGGTATAAAATAACAGAAAGCTCAAACTAATATTTTTAAACTATTAAAATGCTTGTATTGCAAGTGGCCAAGACATACAGAACCAATTTGAAAGAACTCTAATGCGTTTTGGCATCCAGCCTTCGTCAGCAAGTCGAACGATTGAAATGAGAGACAATGGGACTTTTCTAGTGTCCTGTCAAGATCGGCTGATGCAGGTGGCAGGCAGGACTCAAACGCAGAGTTTTCCAAAAAAAGCCAGTGTTCTTTAATCTTCAAAAATCAAGACGTGCACCAACGACGAGTTACAAAGACATTAGACAATGACGCGACAAAGGACAACTGGCACACAGGGCTTAAATACACAAGGGAGGTGCAGGTGATTGGACACAGGTGGAAGCAATCAGGCAATCACAGGACAGGAAGTGAAGTTACCCAGAGACACAAGACACAAGAAAGCTACAAAATAAGACAAGCAGACCCAAACCGTGACAGTGTCCAAGGTGTTCTGGGCTAGAGTGGGTGTTGTAGACATCTTAAAACCAGTAGGTGTCCTTCAGGCCTACATTAGTCAAATCATGTAAACATTATGTATACAGCCACGTT
The DNA here is from genome assembly GCF_949316345.1 of Pungitius pungitius. Classification (NCBI taxonomy): domain Eukaryota; kingdom Metazoa; phylum Chordata; class Actinopteri; order Perciformes; family Gasterosteidae; genus Pungitius; species Pungitius pungitius. Next base: position 25,702,757 of record NC_084901.1, on the reverse strand, counting down.
TCCTATTTGTTGATTACCACAAGAAAAAGGCCAGTGTCTCTCATTACATCTATTTGACTCCCTGACAAAGGCTAGATGCCGGAAGATTCGATTAGTTGGTTTTGGATGACCGTGCCACTTCAGTAAAGGCCTATAGTACCTGTAGGATCGACAATGATATGGGACATATGAATGGACAGTGTATACCCCCCACTTCCTTCTCACATGTTTTTTTTAATGGTTTGGTTAATTTGTGTTCATTCAACGGCAAGAGCAACTGTATTTCAGTAGCTTTATTCTGTAAAGCTCTGCTCACACCAGCAGCTGTGGGTCCTTTAGGTACAGAGCGAGGGGGCACCTCAGTCAGTTACAGAAACAGCCGATAGCATGTAGCAACGTTGAGTTTATGTGCAGCAAAATAAATATATGTATAGTGTGTATGTGAATAAGTAGTGAAACATCTGCTAGTAGTTTAATCAGAGTTAAATAAAAAAAATGTGAAATTGCACTTCACCTGGTAGAGAAAGCACTGTATCCCAACAAAATATGAATTATTATTACACGTTACATTACTTTGTGTCCAAGTGTGCAACACCTACCTTTCATCTTCCAGCTTGTGTTTGGGAGTGCTTAGATTTTGTGGTTCAAAAATCTGAGAGGAAACGGATAAAATGATCAACAAATTTCAACAGGTTCCATTACCACATTCAGTATATATCAATGCTGAATGGTTGTCTGTGTTACTGTATAATAGTAACTGCCACTTTTTACAAGCCACTAAAATATTGACCAGGACATTGATTTCATGCTAAAATCCAATGTACATCTAATTAATAATGATATGAAAATGAATAGATAAACATAAATATGAAAAAAAAAAGAAATAACTGATGTACCAAAGTTTCAGCACGATTGAATTCAGCTCTGCTCCTTGTTGTGATGACAATTTCAGAATCAGAGTCTGAGGTATCATCCACTGAAAAAAATCAACAACCATTATCTATCCTATCCGAGTATCTGAATATGTAAAAATATTGAATCATGAGATCCACTAACCTCTTTTATAGTGTTTTTCTAGGCAAATGAAAAAAGTGATCCTGGAAAATGCCTTTCCTATTTCCTTTTTATATTCTGCCAATTTGAATGGCCTTTCTGACCCAGGCACATGGACCACCTCTGAGCAGTCTGGATACAAAAGGACATATGGTCCTTCCTGCATGTCCTTGTTAAATGTTCTCATTTTCTGGACAGCTTGTTTCAGGAGATCAGGTGCTTCTACCTCTGGGTCTGTAATTAACGGTAGTGTTTTCCCTCTTAGAGGTTTTAAATCAGTTCCATTTGGCACCATCAATCCTACGTTTATCTGGTAAAATAATAAAGATATAATTAATGTATACATAGGTAAAATAAATATACAAACACACAAATACATATAGAGCATTGCAAAATTGTATAGGACGGTCAGTACAACTTACCTGGACGTGTTTTCTTTCTTTAGACATAAGTCTTCCTTTTGGCCCAAAGTTAAAAGACTGTCGTTCTTTTGACTTCAAGCTTCTGTACTCCATGAACTGTTTGAATGATGTGCATGGTTGTTCTGCTGAAATGGAGTTCCGTTTCAAAACAGAAAGTTAGAAGCCGCTCAAAAAATCACTAGCGTTACTGACTTTTATTCACATGTCCTTAGATAGTTAGCGTTGGTTTTGCTAAACTTACTTTGCATAGCAGTGTCCGGCTGTCGAGACGTCCCCTGTGTTGCCAATGTTTCCGTCTGGTCCGCGTCTTTTAAAAATTCCAAACACCGACCACACGTATGGCAAAACCGCGTTAAGGTGTTCATTTGTTTGCCACAAAACGGGCAAAACATCCCTTGGCCGCAGTCCACGTTCGGACGGTCGCCATTAACTTCTTTGTCAACATAAACTCAAGAACCAATGAAAACACCGCGCTCAACACTTCCGTCACTTCCGCTATTTGGTACATTCCCTTTCCGTAAGGAATCTGTCCTTTGTTAATTTGTTTTGGGATTGGTAAAAGTGTTTAGCGTCTTGTTAATTTGTTTTCGAAAATGTAAATTTGTTTTCTAAGATGTAAATTTGTTTTATAAAATGTCAATATGTTTTCTAAAATGTTAATTTGTCTCGAGCTTTGTAAAAGTGTTTCATTCTTTGTAATGTTGCTTGACACTTCAAGGCCACCGTATGGCCCAGATCATGGTAGTTTTACTTTAAGCAAAAAAGGCTCCTGAGGAAACGCTATTTTCAAGCCAAACACTGAGCTTACTAACATTGAGGCTGGACTGTTGAGGGCACATTAAAAACATCTATTTCATTTAATTTTGAAATCGCAAATTACAAATTTGCCTCAGAGGGCTTTATAGTCCCTCACCCTCACATCAGGACAGGAAAAACTCACCAAAAAATGAAAATCCTTCTATGGGGAAAATAGGGAAGAAACCTTAGGGAGAACGTCAAAAGGGGACGTCAGAGGGACCCCTCTCCCAGGAAGGACGGATGTCATGTGTACATAATGAACAATGTAAAAGATGTACAATACACTAAATTCCTACTGCCAGTCAATCCTAACTGAATTCCCTCTGCTCACTCCTTCCAAACAACACTCCCAAACAAGAGCTCTAAAGTCACTCCCCTCTCATGCAGGCACTGTAGTAGTACTTTAGGAGCAACAAAAGAAGTCTTGTGTGGGTTGATGTGCTTTTGAGAAAGTCACTGCTCCCTCAGACTTATTGTAGTGGCCGGTCGAGGGTCTCAATATGTGGGAGAAGTAGTTTTGTTTGGAAAAAGGAAAGCATAGGGTAAAAATATTTCGTGTGTATTCGTTGGCAGGAGAGCAGGAGAAGAAATATGTCCCTTGTCCCTCTCGGGAGCACTGATCCTTCAAGGATGCTGCGTTAAGAGTTTTTTGAAACAAGTGGTCAGAAAGTGCTTTGAATTGCTTGAACTTAACGGGGGACTGCGTTGGCTGCTGTGAAAGGAACAGAAGGTATCTTAGGGGAGTGTGACAGATGCGCCTTTCACCATCACATGCATGCAGTCTGCCGGAGGTCAAAGAATCAGAGGTTAAAGGTCAACCCGTCTGCACTATGGATGGCACTGCTAGTGCACTGCTATTAGTGAGGCCGCATTAGTATGATGTGGACTAAATACACATGGTAGCAAAGTTTGCGTTCCCGCACACACACACGCACATACCCAGGTAAAAGCAACACTAATGTAATCTCTAATGACTCTGCATTAAGAATGAAATATTTATTCAAGGAGAATAACATTCAGCACTGAGGCCTTTTCCCCCCAGGAAATGGATCCTCTCTTCACCTCTGCATGTGTGTGAGTTATTATTATGTGCATTAATGGCTTGTTGTGAGATGCAAGCAGAGCATGTCTTTGCGCACATACACAGAGACCTGCATGTTGGGAGGGGTAAATAATAAGTCCTATTTTTAGAGGTCTGCTCCAATTTGTGCTTCACTCCTTTTGAAGCCAAACAGAGTTGGAGGTAATCAACACTGCCTCCACACAGACAGAGAGAGCAGCACGCCAGGACACGGTTGTTCCTGCATGAAGAAACACATCCATCCCTCCACAGAAAGAAAGCGTGAGGCGGATTAGCAACGTTTTTCTAACGAGGACAGCAGGAAGAGTCGTAGTTCAACATGTTCTACCCGTTGTAAGATTTATTCTTTAGAAGTACGATTTAGTTATTAGAAAATAGAGATTGCAGTACAAGTACAAATGGGGGTGTAGTAAGACTGATTAAGTCTTAATCAGGGAGACAGCTGTAAAACTGAAGACGAAGAGACGTGACAGCCGAATTAAAAGGAGTGATTGACAGCAGATGAATGGATGGCTGTTGTCATGTCTCTACGGTGGAAGCTGATACACTTTGTCTCTCTGTGTGTCAGCTTTTTAGCCAGTAACGTCAGGGGATGTTGAGAAGGAAACAGAAGATTATGAATAGATTTTCGTAAAATCAGAAGCGGCTTACGCATACATAACATTTTACTCCAGTTTACACCCCTTATGGAAAGCGGTGTACTGTGTCTGGTGGTTTGGACATACAGTGCTCTTTAGCGCCTATCAGCGGTGCAGTCCGAACAGGTTGTCTTCAGGTTGTGAAGGTCTGCAGTGATCTTTTCTGCCTGTTTCCTGACTGGAGATGCACAGGTCCAGGATGGAGGAGTGGTTTGACATACAGTGCTCTTTAGCGCCTATCAGCGGTGCAGTCCGAACAGGTTGTCTTCAGGTTGTGAAGGTCTGCAGTGATCTTTTCTGCCTGTTTCCTGACTGGAGTTTCACAGGTCCAGGATGGAGGAGTAGTTGGAGCCAATGATTCTCCCTGCAGACCTGATGATCCGTTGTAGTCCGTTTCTGTCCTGTTTAGTGGCGGATCCAAACCACACACAGACGGAAGAAAAAATGTACTGGATGGTAGCGGAATAGGACCAGCAGCTCCTGAGGAAGGTTGAACTTCCTTAGCAGCGGTGATGTAGTCAATGTTAGAGGCCCACATAAGGTCTCAGGACATTGTGGATGCCAAAAACGTAAAGGTCTCCACAGCAATTGAATAGGGTGAAGGGGGGTGGAGTTTATCTCCTTGTTATTCTGACCACACCAAAGTCAACCGGCTGTATGTTCACACTCCAGGGGGCCGCACTACAAGGCCAGCCGGACACCAGTGGCGGGACGGACTGGATGGCCAGCGTTTGACATATGTGGTGTAGAGAGAGATGAGCAGCCGGGAGATCTCACAGCCCTGGTGAGCGTTGGTGCTGATACTCCGGGTGCTAGAGGTGATTTTTTCCGGTCTCACCGGTTGTGTCTTGTTTTTCAGGAAGTTCGTGATCCATTGACAAGTGGAGGATGGCACAGTGAGCTGGGAGAGGATGGTTTCAAGTAACCCCAGGACAAATCAATCCAAACTTCTTCTGTTAAGGGAAAGAGCAGAGTAATGACAAAACCATAAGGAGGGAGGAAAAGACCACAGATATTGGGTCCTAATCAGGTCATTAAATGGCCATTGAAAATAGTCTATATAAATTAAACATTTTTAAAAATGGCTGTTTTCCAAAATGCTCAGCAAGAGAAAGCAGGCAGAGTTTTTTGTGGGGGTTGCTGAGGCTGCATGGGATTCTGGACCCGTTGAAACAGGCCATCTAGTCTCTGTATGACTGTAGTATTTGTATTCTAAGTAAAGTCAGACACGTTCCCGTTGGGATTTGGCCTCCACTGGGGCTTCCCTTTATCAACGGTCCTTTTCGTGACTTAAATGCACAGGATATCTAAAAGTAGCCTAGGGTTGGAAAATGTCAGGGTTGAGGGTCCCGAGATTGCCTCTCTGCTGTTAGCAGATGATGTGGTCCAGTTGGCTTCCTTGGACAGTGACATCCAACATTCACTGGGGTGATTTACAGCCTAGTGGAAAGCAGCATGGATGGACATGCTGCTCTGCCCGAAACTGATGGATTGCTATTTACTGAGTTCACAACCTGGATTTTCAGAAAGATAATGTTTCTCATACAACATACTCTTGCTAGGTCGCCGCTTCAATATTTTTAAGACATCAATGAGCATAATGTTACCATGAGCAACAGGAAAGAAAGTGGTCTGTAAAATGGAAGGAGATCAATCATCATCACCGGGGTCCATTTCATACACAGGGTTAGTGTTAGGAAATGTTTGCATTCTTTCATCTTTGATCTTCTTTTGATCTTTAATTCTTTGATCAGTGGAGGGACAGTCTTCAATTATGTAAAGGTAGGCCACATTGCAACAAAAGCTCGTAGATTTAACTAAAGTTCAAGTTAGTGAGTTAGTCAGCCCTGCAGCTATAATTTTGTTTGTTTGGTTATTGAATAAAAAATCGTTCCCATTACTTTTTAGGTGGTTTAGTGTATAGCTAATCACAACATTTACGATTGCTTTTTCAAACACAATATAAATGTTCAATTTAAACCAAACAAACAAACAAAATAATAGGTTTAGTTAAAACATCATGATCTGGCTTAATACACCCATGTTTGTTACATTATGTAAGATAGTAACATGCATTAAAATACGTATGTAACACGTCTGAGTTCTGGGGAAGGGTTCCGGAATGATGATGACTACTGCAATGTTGGTTATGATACGGTTTTTAATTTGTGTTCTCAATCAGTTCCAGGCTTCGGGCTCGCTTGTTCGCGTCTCTCCAACTGGGTTTTTAAACACAAGCACAATCAGCCTTCACCTGATGAGGACAATTGCCTCCACCTGGCACCGTTCCCAGAGCCGCTCCCCCTCTCTCCCCTCTGCAGCTGAGCCCAAAACCACGCCCGCCACCAGAACGTAAATCTTGATCTTTTTGTTTTCATGCCAGAGCTGTCCACCCAGACTTCCCTTTGCGAACTTCAACAGAATGATGGGAAATTGTTTTTTTTATATGACATAAGCAAAAGCAATCCATGACTAAATTACTTTCATACCTCAGTTTGCGTTCCTCAAATACAGCTGTTTACACCAATATCACGTTAGCGTTACAGATTCATCACCCATGACATATGAGCTCATGGATTTACAACATGGATTTATGCCCCACTGTACTCCCTCGCAACTGTGGAGCAGATTTATGCTACGCAAACACTCAAATCTTGTGTCTTCCACATTTACAAGGAATAGTCGGTCTCTTTTTATTCACGTAGACCTACGCTTTTTTCATGTTTAAATGTAATTTTGGAAGCAGGGATGAAAAAAGGTATTTTTTCCTTCCCTCGTTAATGCAAAGTCAGCTGCTGCACACTTACACTCGTAAGAGAGATGACATCGTCATGCTAGTGCACACACTTTCGCCTACAGGCACACACACACACTCTCCCTAATCTGATTGCAATTTTTCCATTCAGTTTTCCAGAACAATCAGTGCAGTGCAATTATTAGCCTATTATTATTAGCCATCCTACAATTCAATCCGCACTATTCTCTACTTCCTCCGCTCCTGGAAATGAGCACATTCATTACAAGCAACAAAAGAGAAACAAGTGGGTGGAAAAGAGACAAAGAAATAAGTGAGTAGACACAGAGAGAAATAGCTGAAAGAAAGGCAAATCAATGTTGCTGTCACATCCATTGCAGGAAATACATCCGAAAGAAAGAAATAACTAAATAAGTACAAAAATGGAAAAATGTCTCAAATGATGAAGCAAAGTAGGGGAAAAGATGGAGGAAGAAATAGTGGAAAGTACAAAAGCAAAATAAAGAAATCAATTATTGTCATATCTGTCGGGGAAGTGGAGCGGTGTAAATAAAAGAAAATGAGAAGGAGGAGGAAAATCTCATCTGAAAACCTACATCTAAAATTCAGATAGCTTCTTTCAGGAACCTACTGAATTATTCAAATGGCAGCAGCACAAGGATAGTACATCCTTCGGTCTAATATGTTTGATATTTCCATGTAGAAATAAAAGCCAGGGAGTAAAATATTGATATCTGCTTCATAATGACGTGTGAAGCATGTAGAGGGATAATATGATATATAGAAGAAGGTCACAGAAAATAGAATAAAAGAAAAAGTAGGCCCACATTGCCCAGGAGAGGTGAGAGTCAACTGGAACCACGTCTCTTGCTATAGTACCACCGAAACTACGTACTCGAACCCTGATCAAATCTATCATACGAGTTAAATCTTTGGGTGGAATTCCCTAGGTGGCTCCTCCGACAGCTTTTCCGTTTAGTTTTTTTTACAGCCATATGTGATTGGCTGCATGTTCCAAGGTAACTCCGCCCAGTAGCTCACTGCTGTCATCTCTCTACGGCCAGGCATTTCATGACCTTCCAATTTGGCTCCATTTGGTGACCAAACCTCAAATCCTTCGCTCTCCTAATCTGACCCTGACCATATCAATATTACAATACATTGATTAATTGATGATACACTCAAATCATGCATCAACATCTTAAACATTATGTTTGACTCATTTGATATAGTCCATCAGTTGCCACGCAGAGCTATCCTATCTGTGCACCTATGACATTGTTTGTGTTGGGAGGATGGGTTTTTAGAATGCTTACTCGAGAACGAGAAGAGTGGGTTGAGCTGTATTTATAGAAATAAAGGAAGAGGCGTGTTGGAGGCGTGGTCTTGCTATAACAATAAATACTTCACAATTAGCCATTCACCCCCCTGGAGTAGAATAATTTTAATGTGCCTAGATAGAATAAAAGTAGAAGTAGAACTGGTTGTTAAGCTACTTTTATGCTGTGTTCACACCAAAACGCAATGTGAATGTTTTGCGTCACCTTAATGCCTGAAACGTGCCGTATACTCTCGGGGATTGATTTCTGGTCAATTTGCATAATTTTCGCTAGATGCACGTTTTTGAACCTGAAAACAGTTAAACTTTCTGCGATGATTTTTTCTCCGCATCAACCACGGAAGACATAACAACAATGTACCTGTTCTTACTCACGTCGGACCACAAAATTCTGTCGTGTTTGGATACAAAAAAGCTTCAGTAGGCGCAGACTGCTCTTAGAATTTCACCTACTTCTACAGGAGCTGTGTCTGGATGACTGCCGTTCTCAGCAGTAAACAGGACTAACTGATACGTTTTGTTGGGAATGGCTTCACACAGCACCATATTGTTGGGAATGGCCTCACACGGGAACCATTTTGTGTAGGTTAATGGCTAGTGTGAAATTAAATCTTTGTCATCAATAGAATTATTAATAATCGCTAAGATAATTCACAAATTAATAATAAATAAAATCCAAGATGGCGCCGCAGATGGCTGCCTCGATGTTTTGGTGCTCTTGGTTTTTTGTTGTTTTTGTCGTAAATTATGTTTGCTGTTGCGAATCCCGGAGCTCTTTCCCCAGAGATGAGCTCTTGAACGTCCGTGGAACAACTCCAGCGGAGTTTTTTTCCAACTTTTCTTCTCTCATCTGTGGAATTACTGGACATTCTAGTCAAGGGTGCGCTCACCTTTACTCCCACGGTGAGACGGCGGAGGAGAGGAAAACGTGGTGGCTCGCTAGTGCGACTCCGCAAGCACGGTTCTCGCACACCGCTGCCAGGCATCTTTCTCTCCAACGTGCGCTCACTGTGCAACAAACTGGACGAACTTCAGCTGCTGGTGAGAAGCGACTTTTCTTCATTCTTCGTCTTGTGCTTCACGGAGATGTGGCTCTGTGGATTAATACCAGACTCCGCGCTACAGCTGGCTGGCTTCCAGCTGCTAAGAGCATATCGTGACATGGAACTCTCAGGCAAGACGAAGGGTGGAGGTATCGGTTTCTACTTCAACAACGGCTGGTGCAACGACGTAACAGTGATCCTGCAACACTGTTCTCCTGCTCTGGAATCCTTCTTTATCAAATGCAAACCATTCTACTCTACCAGTGAGTTTGCTTCACATTCATCCTGGTCGGTGTTTACATGCCGGAGAGGAGAACTCGCTGGATCACTGCTACACCACAGCAAGCAGGGCTTCTCACTCGTGTCCCTCGCGTTCCTCGTGCTGCGCTGGGACGCTCCGACTACGTTATGGTCCACCTGATTCCTGCATACAGGCAGAAACTAAACCTCTCCAAACCTGTGGTGAGGGAATCCAAGAAGTGGACCAGGGAGGCGCTGGAGGATCTTCGGGCGTGTTTTGACTGCTGTGGTGGAAGATTTTGCACAGACAATCGTGAAGTAAGAAACAAAGGCTCCGAGTCAAATATGTCTTTCTCTGTTTATTTCCTTGCAAGGGAAGAAAGGTCACAACAGCTACATGCTCTGCAGACTGTCATGAACCAACTTCTTGCCCCCTAACAGAACAAGGCAGTTCTTATACACAAGTTCAGTTATCGGTGGCGTCAGCAGAAACCTTGACCACCTTGTTGAGTCTCTACAGCCAGGATACTCAGGACAGCTCATCCATGTAAGACACATCAGTTCTTTGACCATGGACTCGCCCTCCTAACACTTGAAAACAAATCTGGTTACACACATACGACCTACTTTGTTTAGTCTATAGAGCTAGGACGCTGAGGACATTTATCAGTGCAGAACACTTCAGCTCTCATACCATGGCCTTTCCATCTCAGCACTTGCAATTAATAAACGGGTTATACAAATGAAGCATTTAAAAGAGTTACATATATTTTTGCCATTACACTGCACAGACTGGGATGTTTTCAGGACTGCTTCTGACAATCTGGATGAGTTCACAGAGGCTGTAACTTCCTACATCGGCTTCTTTGAGGACAGCTGTGTACCATCATGCACCAGGGTGTGTTATAACAATGACAAACCCTGGTTCACAGCGGAACTCAGAAAACTACGTCTGCAGAAGGATCAGGCATTTAGGGGTGGGGACAAAGACTTGTACACAGAGTCAAAATACAGGTTTAGCAAGGCAGTGAGAGACGCTAAAGGACTGTACTCTGAGATACTCCAAAAACAGTTCTCAGCTAATGACTCTGCTTCAGTTTGGAGAGGCTTTAAACACCTCACAAACTACAAGCCGAAAAACTCCATGAATGACCTCCGCCTGGCAGACGAGCTGAATGAGTTCTACTGTAGATTTGAAAGACAATGTCCTGACTCCATCAGCCACAAATCCAACCCGAGACGAGGGCCGATTCAAACATTGCATGATTCTGGAAGAAGAAGAAGAGTAGGGAGAAGGGGGAGAGGAACAATTAGCCCTTAGCTGCATGTCCTTGCGCAACTGTGCAAGTGACAGGTTGACGAAAAGAGAAGGAGAGCTGATAGAGAGAGAAGAGAATTTGTCAGCCTATTGGGAGTCTAATGCTGTTTTTTCTAGTGTGCTGTGCTATTTGTATTGATTGCGGTATTGTGTGTTTTTTTAATTATTATTATTGCATGGATTGCTGCCCCTACAGACTTCCTATTGGGCATAAACTACTATATTGCTTCCACCTGGACCCTTTAACAAGCAACCCGCAAGGACCAGGTGCAAGGCTGAGCGTGGCTGATTAGCAGAGGTTAAAAAGAGCCAACAGCCGCCACCAAAGGGCAGACGAAAGGAGGACGAGGACAATAGACGGGGACGGCAGAGGTGACAGACCGAGACAAACGGGCCTGCGATGGAAAGTGTATGCGCCTTCGTCACCGGGAGTCAAAGGCATGGAGCGATAAAGACTATTATGGAGTATCGCCGTTGGATGTGAACTTGGGCCCGGTCTTTAAATGGACTCTAGCTGAGTAGAAGACGGATTTTAAAACATAAATTATTCTTGTGTTTTTACCAAGTATTTTATAAATGTATCCCTGGTTAAAGCCCCGTTATTATTGGACATGACTACAATCCGAAGCCCAAGGTGTTTTGGGTGCTCGCTCCTTTAGGTTGACGCACGCTCCTGATCTTCATCTCGATTGCTCTTCCTTAGTGTCCCGGATGTTGGTGTGTCAAGGTTGAAATTTTTTGGGTTGAATATTGTAACCTCCATTTCGTTTGCGGCTGAATATTTCAATAGTTTTTTTTTTTTTTTAGGTTGAATTTTTTTGCGGTGTTTTAATGTTGAAAAACATTCAGGTACATAATTTCAATGCATACATATTCAGTGCTAGAAATTCAATCACCTTTTTTTTCAACCCCCGATGGCACAGATTTACTTCCATAAGGTATCGGGCTGACAAAACAGGTCATTAAATCGGCTGCTGGTCAGCCTGAAGCAGCGCTGAAAGCGGCGGTCATCCAGCAAACTCGCGCGAGAAAATCATGGCGAAAATTTGCTTAATTCTAATAATTTGCGCTGCGTTTGGTGTGAACGCAGATTTACTCATACACACTATTCAAGTACTGTGTGGTGGCTGCAACTAACAATGTTAACTTGTGGTGATGACTGAGTTCCAGCCAACGATGGAGCATCGGCCTCACAGGTTAATTGGGTTATTGGACTGGTCCACTCTGCAACCAGAAGAGGGGCACATCTAACCTGCACAGGAGGAAGGGTTGAGATTAACCCTGCAACCCAGCAATTAACTATGGACTCACCAGCCTGCTATAAACATGCAGTTGGGGATAAATTAGGGTGTTTTTCTACTTAGAATTATGTTAGATTTATTTAGTTGGTCTGAGATTCTTTTAAGACTTTCCTCTTTGATAACCCTTATAGTTAGGGCTGGATCAAGTTAGCCTGGACCAGCCCCTAGATAAGCTGTTATAGGTCTAGACTGCTGGGGAATTTCGTAGGACACACAGAGTTCCTCTCTCTCTTTTGAATCTAATAATTCATCTCAATCTCATTAAGAGATACTATATACCTTTAGGGGGTACCAATCCACTGAAAATGCATCAATCACAGTCTCCAGGCAGACTTGAAACTCCAAATAGAGAGAGAAATAATCTCTCACACTACCTCACAATTTTTTCTGCTCTGTTAAATGAGCATAATGGCTTACGAGTGCAGAATTTGGAATGCAGCAGAAGAGGAGGGGACAGGGATGGAACCAGAAGGAGAAAAGAAAAGCCAATAGATAAGACATAGCAGCAAAGTGAGTGATGAAGGGTGGGTATAGTAGACAGAGATAGGAAGAACTGACAGAGCAGGGCCTAGAGTAAAAGCACGACAGAATGACAGGCGAATAAGAGGGAAAGAAAGAGACACAAGTCAGCAAAGAGGGCAATGAAAGCGACAGCAGTGAGAGGAGAAAGAGACGCTTGACTGCTTGCGTCTTTTGTGCCCGGTCCGATGGCCCTTGTGCGGGCAGGATGATGGGCACATGAATCAGAACCTGTCAGCCTGCAAATAGCAATGAAAGAGCTTGTCAATTGTCACGAGAAAGAGAGAGTGTACAAAGACCAGATAAGAAACGTACAAACATCCCAGATGAAAATTAAGAACTGATCAAGATACATCATCATGAAGGGAGACAAGGAAAAACATTATGTAAAAAGGAGAATCAAGGGAAATAATGGGAGGAGAGACAGCCGGGTGTACATGGAAGAGAGGGCAAAGTGAATAATATTTAGGAAGGAAAGAGGCAGATGGACGAGAAGGGAGAAAAGGGAAGTTAAGGGGTGCAGACTCAATAGGGTATTAAGAGTGTGAACAGAAAGAAGATAGTCTAGAAAAAAAGTCTTTACCTGGGCATACATAGATTACATCTGTGCAGCAATGTTATGAGAGTAAAATAAATTGATGGGACATGAAAGAGGTGAGGAAAAAGGGGGAGGGGGGTAGAGGGGAAAGAAAAGAGAAACCCTGTAACTCTCCCTTTGGCAAATACTTTTTTCCATACATTTCTGCAAATGTGTTTCATTTCTTGTTTTGCAGAGATGGTGCATGACATTTCAATAGAGGGCCACTTTCTGTCCCATTTGCATCACTGTGCAAAAAAAGTGCTTTAACTCTTAGCCAATTCAGAACAAGGCTTAACTCTTTTTGTTTGACATATACAACATGGTACGTTTAGTAGCGAAGCGCTATTATCATTGCTGACCGTCCCACAATCAGTGAAATACATTATGTTCTTAGCTGGATCATAAACCAGACATTTTGTTTAACAGTCCGAGAGGGGAAAACAATATGCTCTAAAACAGGAAGTCAGTTATAATTTTTTTGGTGTGAATATTCCCTGTATTTTTTCAAGAGAGTGACCAATCCTATTTCAGTGACATTTTGATTGCAACGTCATATCAGAACAGATAGCTCTTCTGCTAAGCTGTTGCCTTCTGATGCCAGAGACATTGGTTTAATTCCCGGTACAGCCATACACATTTTTTTTCTTCTCTTTTTATCCGTGTGTCTCGCTGATATAACAAAGGGATTCAGTTTACTCTCCTTGTGAGGTAGAAAAGTTATCAACCTGAATTGACAATCCATTGACAACATTGCTTGAATCTTCTCTGCCTTAAGATTGCAATATTAGTTTTAGCTGAAAGTACATGGCTTAACCGATTCAATTTGAATTTACCAATATATAATGCCCTGGAGGAGAAGCGTATCTGCTGACCGCTGCCCCCCTGACAGCAGCTTTAATAAGTGATATTAATGTTGTATAGTGCTCACTAATCATTCCTCAAAGGTAAACAATTTCTTATATTTACATTACAGTAATATCCAAGGATTCTCATTTTGACTCCCTGGTGTAGTGAATACCAACTTGTACTAACAGACGTGGTCGTACTCCAGAATGCCAGCTCATATGATTTAAAACCAAAATAAACAGAGGGTTAGTTCTGAGATATTATACAGAGCTGAAAGCAACTTCAGAAAAGTGCAATTAGTGGTCTTTACCTGGACCTCAACTACTCTACTGCAAATGTTTATGCTCTTTCTCATTGTTTAAAGCCATGTTTGCAGACACACCCATTCATTTCTGAACAATTTCTCTGGTCAGACAAGCCATCAACACAAAATATTCTTGTGCCCAGCCATGCTGTTGGTGAGATTTGCATGCTACGACTTATTTCATTCATAGTCTCTTTAAGATTATTGTTTGTTTATCTCATCCTTAAGAGTCACTGTGACATTGTTTTAACCTTAACATTGCTTTGTGTTTTCTAGATAATAAATCTGTTGCAAAAACAGCGCCGCAGACCAACCATTTGGACTTTCAGCCGCTCAAATGACTGGTGGGATGTGATCGTTCCAAGATTCACACACTCACAGTGGGTGCACAACTTCAGGATGTCTGAAGAAACATTTGTATTCCTTTGTGCCATGGTGCAAAATCTGGATTTTTGAACCCGGATTCAGACTCCGATGGAAATCCTCGCCAACATTATGTCAACGTCCGTTTTAAAGTACTGTAATGAACTGAGTTAATGTTATTAGTTAATCAGTTATGCAGATGTTGCATGTGTTCACGTTATGCTCTGTTACCAGCTGTAGTTACGCGAGACAACCCGAGTTTTGGGGGGCCGTGTATGCGGAAGTGTTCGTTCGGCATGGTGACGGCCAACAGTGACCGAAGTTGAGTTGTTTTATATAAATAAATGCACCAGAGTTGCAAGCCAGTCATCGCCTCCTTATTTACGCTGCAGCATTGGGGTGAGCGTTACAGTACTATAACACAGTCACAGTCGATCCACCATTACCCTTCCCTTCCTAGTCTAGGTCTGTGAGGCAGCTCACCATCACCCAGGGTTCCCCGTCCCCACTATTATAAAAGCACTCGAAATGACTCTAAACTAAAATGGTAAGACTTTGGACTCGACTTGAGACTTGTTGGCTTTGACTTTTGACTCGACTTGGGACTTGCCTCATCTTTGACTCGACTTGACTCGGGACTCGAGGGCAACGACTTGAGGCTTGCTTGTGACTTGCATAACAATGACTTTGTCCCACCTCTGGCATCCAGCAATGGAAAAGCAGGACACAAACTACAGAATGTGTGTTCCCGTAAAGAAAAGAGTTGCCATTGCACTATGGAAGCTTGCAACCAACAGCGAGTACAGAAGTATTGGCCATCTTTTTGGAGTCAGCAGAACAACAGTGCGTCAGTGCGTCCAGGAATTCTGCAAGGCCGCTAGGAATTTGTTAGTTCCAGAACAGATACGTTTCCCTGACCAGCAGCAGTTTAAAGAGATGGCAGCCTACTTTGAGAACCGATGGGGGCTTCCGCAGTGTGTTGGTGACATTGATGGGTCACACATACCCATAATAGCCCCAAAGGAGTACCACTGTGATTACTTCAACAGAAAAGGCTGGCATTCCATCATCCTGCAAGGAGTAGTTGATGGAAAAGGACTATTTTGGAGTGCATATGCTGGAATGGCTGGAAGTTTGCCTGATGCGCGGGTTCTGAGACTCTCTACATTGTGGGAGTTAGTCGAGCGTGGAAGCCTGTACCCGGCTTACACAAGGAACATCAGTGGGGTAAATGCTGGCTTTTATGTGCTAGGAGACTCTGCCTACCCTTTGCAGAATTGGCTCCTAAAACCATTCCCTGACAATGGCCGGCTGACAGCAGAAAAACTGACCTACAACAAAAAAGTGTGTAGGGCTCAGGTGGTGGTGGAAAATGCTTTTGGGACTCAAAGGAAGGTGTCGGTGCCTTATGAAGAGGAATGACAGCGACATTGAATTGGTGAAGTCCATGGTGTTGACTTGTTGTGCTCTGCACAATCTTTGTGAAAGGCATGGAGAGGATTACCAGCACGAATGGGATACACCAGTTGCTGTGGAGCCTGTGGTTCCAAAGCCACAGGGCGCAGAGGAGGAGGGCAGGGATGTACGCGAGGTTCTAATGCGTTATTTGAACAGTTAAATCTGTTGTACATCTGTATAAATGTGGAGTTTGGATTTTATTGAAAAAGAATACATCCTTTTTACTTTTACCCTGCCTCTTCATATTTTGTGAAATAGTAGCTAAATCAAATGGACAATCTGGTAACTTTCCATAATACTGTGCAAGTACACAATTTATAGCATGCCCTTTGGTAATATTAGTGTACTTACAAATGATGTACATGTAATTAAGAACAATATGTAAACTAAAGAATTAAATTCAGATTGTTTGCAATAGTTTACTTTAAAAATCATGATTAGGGTAAAACCTTGGAAGACCACCTATTGTAAATGTGAAGTAACATTACTAACTGTTTTGTATTTAAGGCAAGCATAATCTCCCAAATGGCCAAGGTAGCAAACAATTAACAGATGACAGGAACATAAATAACATGACCTCAATTGATAGAATGGTTTAGGGAGGAATTGTGTGTGATGGCCATGGAACAAAGGACACAAGAGGTAATAAAAAAGTATTTTAATTTGAAAAGTCAAACAAATTGCGAACAAAAATCAAACGAGTGCAAACAAAGCAAACAAGTCCAAAACAGTAAACTAGTCTAAAGTGCTGTGTGCAAAAGAGCACTAGTGGTTGAATCATGGCACAGAGGGGACTAAACGCCTGCACCAGCTGGGTGAGCGTGCCGAGGAAGGCCTGATTAAAGTTCACAGACTGCTCCATATGTTGGCGAGTTATATCAGCCTCATGCCGCCTTGCCTCACGGCATACTCCATCATAAGTTCGAAGCGCCGGTCACGGCGGTCCTCCCATCTTCTCCAGCCACTCCTGCTTCTTCTCATTTGTTGAGTGATGCCTTTTGATCCTTGTGTTTTGAACCAACCCATATTACGGGGAGACAACAAGACGTTTGCCATTATAAATATTTATATTTATTAAATTTCTTTTCACTCTGGTGTTCATGTCTTACCCATTGTAATACGCCGAGGTTCACTTGAAGTGGATGGAGCAGATTCTGATGGTGTCGGTGTTGAAGTCCTGGCAGGCGAACTTAAGCTTTCATGGGTGGAAATTTCACCAAGTACCTCGGGTTCCATTTCCTCCAGACAGCCAGGATGCTCAACTGAAGTTACACAAGTCACGTTAATTACACAAACGGCGGTTGAGATAAATACAGAACATACAACGTAGTATATCTTTAGTAGTAAAATAATCGTATTTTATTGGGGTATCTGTACAAGTTACGTTACTGGGCATGCACTCCGTCCACCACGTGCTAATATACTAGCGTTTTCCTAGCTTGCAAATTATTGTTTGATACCACACATGGCTGGCTGACAAACAAACAACAGACTTGCACAAAAGCTGTGCATCGAAACTACGTTTTCCCGTGATCTTACTATATTTCACAATTAAAAAATTACCGGGAGGCTCCATCGTCGACTCCAGCAACGAGGTGGCCGTATCGATGCCTCCTTCTCGTCCCAAACTCCCCGGTCTGTGTCCATAGATAGCGTCCATCATAGCAAGCCACTTCCAATTTTTTCGGTGAACACCACTCCGGCTGTTGTGGTCTTTCACCTTACGGTAGTCGCTCCGCAGTTTCTTGCATTTAATGCGGCACTGCTCGGATGTCCGCTGGTATCCCTCGACAGCCAGCCTCTCAGAAACATGCTGAAAAACCTTTTTGTTTCTCACCATGCCATAGAGTTCTCTTTGCACCCGTTCTTCACCGATGATACCCAAGAAAGTCTGCACCTCCTGGGTTGACCAAGGTAAAACGCTGCGCAGCGACATTGTTGCGAATGGGTTGGTGGTGTAGTTTAAAAATGGCGCCTCGTGTGTTGTTTTTCCCCTTGCGGCACGCGCAAATGACGACACTCTTTCAACCAATCAACGTTCTGCAGTGAGTCTAGCTCCACCCTTTAGTACCAAACAACTGTGCCAGGTACCCCAACGGAAGGGTACCCAAAAAGTGGTACGGTCCGGATTTTTGGTACTTTTCTCAGTGGAGACACAAATAAAAGGGTACCGACCCGTACCGTACCGCACCGCTCGGTGGAAACGCACCATAATATACTCGCACACGCTAGCGTAGCACTGCAAACTTTAAAACGCCTAAGTTAAATCACACGTTGACATCAAGCAAGATCACACAAGAAACAAATTGTATCGAAACTCAACCATTAAGAGTGTTTACACTGCAAGCTTTTAAGGGCAGAATAATGCCAGCTATACCCTCACAGTAGAGCAAAGGAGAACAGACATCAACAAACAGCACAAGACACATGGCTTTAGTTGCCTTAGTATACAAACCAAAGAAGAAAAATAAATAAACAAACCGAGGAAAACAGTTGTTCGGCTACGAATGATGATCGTTTGTAGATCTACAACAGAAATTGTTCACATTAGCAAATATTGCACATTTTCTCGATAAATCATTCCTCTACTACTCACAAAAAGACACATTGAGAATGATAACTAAAATAAAAATTAACTAATTAAAATAGGGCAATATGATTACATTACACGTATAGTAATATGGCTAACTAATAATATGGCCCACGTCATGGTCGCTTTGCCTAGGCGAATGTGAATCGAAATCATGCCGTATTGCATACCTGGTCATCCTTGGTTAATTCCAATAGAAAAGACTTTACATGTAAGTCTACGGGTCTCGCATCGCCACAGTCAGACGAGCCAAGAGCTACAAGGAGTTAAACACACACTAGTGAGCTGTATGCCGGCCAATAACAAAACACAGAGCGTAACATGCACGGCATACCGTAGCCACAGGGCTAATCAGAAATAGTGAAAACCAACCGAACATAACCGCTTACCTCCTAATGCCCTATGTAAAGTTTGGCAGCCTCAAATAGCGTGCGCTCCCCGGCCTGTGTCCAGCGACGGCAACGTGAAACTCAATTCCCGGGATAATTTCCTAGTTTATCAAACCGGATGTTATGGGCTCATTAGTCCTCATCTGATGCACCTGTAGGTGTCAGCCAATAAACGTCTACGTGGGCTGACCCCATCACATTTGTATCATACACGGCAAAATAATTGCTGAGATCGAGACCTTTTCTGTAAAAACTGCCAAAAAAATTCTGACAGAATAGGGCAGTTTGGCCCAACGTACGACAAATTATTTATTGCTGTAGGGTTTAAAGGTGCACAAAAAGACAACTTTACATGCACACCAAAACTAACCTCATATCACCATCACAGATTCTGCTCATGAAATCTTACGATATGTAATACATGTCTTCTTGCTTATTTCTCAGATTGATTTTACACAAAAAAAATAAAGTGCTTTTTTTAAAACTTTTTCAGGACTTCAGAAAAAATGTGAGATTATATCTTTTGCAGTTGAATTGAAAGTCCCAAATGTTACACTACAAAATCTCATATATATGGGTCAAAGAGAAGAAAACAGAATAAAGAATGAATGCTGTCTGCGAGAAATCCATGATTCTAAATCTAAGTAGATTTTAGTGCAAGTACAAAAACATCAAATTGTAAGGTCTGGAGAGAACCAATTACAGCCATTTCCCCCATCCCCTCCTCTCTAAAAACACTAAATCTCTGCATGACCCTCACATTCTGTACGTCTCTCACTTTATTCATGGTGCTCCGGCCTTGTTCCAGCACAGTCTCAGTGGATCAGCTGGTTTCAATTAGGTCCCCTTTTGGGTCCTGTGTGGTTGTGCACATTTACACACACTCGCACTCACCCTCACACGCACACTAAAGAAGAGTGCTTTCCTTGGCTCATCGCTCTGTTGATGGAGTTATTGAATCATTCAACCAAAATATTGGTGGTGCAGTGAAGCATCTAGCGCTGGCTCTGGTCACCGCTCTGTGTCTTTCCATTAGACTTTGCTGGTCAAGCTGCCGCTTTAGCCTAATGGAACCGTAATGTGCTATAATAGTGCCACGTGGATATGAAGTCATACTATACTTTTATGGGCAAGATGAACTTCAACACACATTGAAGTTAGAGACAATTTCAATTCAATTAATTTTGTATAGCCCAAAATTGCAATTTTCGGTAAGGTAACCCTCACATTGCCACAGAAAAAACGCCCCCCAAAAAATGACAAACCCAACGAGAACGTCAGAGGAGAGATCCCTCTGTGTCCGCTGAATGAATGTGTGAATCCGCTTTCAAGAGGTAAGAGACGCTGGTTCTTGGAGATGAAGACCTGTCTAATCTATCTGACTTGGGCATCCCATGAAAAAATAGAGATATTGCGTTTAACAGCTCAGGGCTGTTCAGCGGACGGAAAGCCGGCGGGATATCCATGTCGATCTGCCTGCCTCCATTTGCTAAAATAACAAACTCATCCGGGGTTCTCAAGCCTCATCCGCTCACAGCGGTACACAGCAGATGTAGAAAAACCCGCAGACACAAAAGAGAAAAACTGGTGATGTAACAAAAATGAAGAGGAGACAAAGAAAAAATTGTTCAACAAACAGTGGAGGCCCAGTCGAATGGCTGGATTATGATCTAGCCAAGAAGTATTGCACCGATTATAGGACTGAAAAGCTTAAGGAGGTCTCTTTTATAGTTAGGACAAGCAATTTTACAGTGTCTTAATCAGTTGCAGATGTTTTCATACAAAAGGAGCTATACACACTTATAAGAGCTGAAGATTTGGTAACTGTACACATACATTTTATGTAGTCGTTATTGGGGTGTTTATATACTTGGAAAAACTCTAGTCACAGTGGCTAGTGGGCAAAAATGTAAATGTCAAGCCCTGGTTGAGAGTAAGTCACGAGGTGTGCTGTATTGAGCCATCAATACTGTACGCCTGTTTGAGACCTGAGAATTTAAATTTAGTGCTCTCCAAAATAAAAGATGAATAAGATTTTGCGCAACCGGTTGTCATTTGTTTTTAGCTCAGTCGATCTAACAAGGAGACCTAGGATGTTTTCAGACGATGCACAAATTGATGTCAATCTCCTAGGTAATCATCAACAAACCTGGGCTAATGGAGATGGAGCAGTCGAGGTACAAGCCATCAACCCTGCGGTTACGGGTGCACTCTCTCTAGTCAATGCGCCACGGTCTCCCCAAATCAGTCGAATTAAACTTTGCCTCAAAAATATCACAAACAGCCCAATGAATCTGATAAATATCGACATATCAGGTTGAATCACATCTACATGGTCACAAAGTGTGTGGGCATTAATCATCAAAAGTTTCATGTTGATAGAGTACGGAAAACTACTAAGAGGCTTTATGCAGGCCTCACAAGCCAGATACGGCAGCGCAGAATTTCAGGATTTTCTGATGTCTCTGGTGGACGGTTTCACCTACTTATTTTGATCATCTGAATCCAACTACACCCATGCAATTACCCATAAAACCTGTGCAGAGAACGTTGGATTTGCTTGTGATGTTGGATTTGCTTGTGATACACATTCAATGGCGGGTGGACATTCCTCACTCGAAAAATAGGGCTTTTCTTTTTGAAAAATCCGACGTAATTTAGCTCAGAAAACAATTTGTTGCAAAGTTCCTCGAGCCACTGATATTGCCTCTGGCACTAGCAACCAAAACAGCTAACAAATGAATGTGTTTACTTGAAACAAAAACACAATGATATACCGGGATATCGTCAGAATCTTCTTTTTCTGAAATAGAAATGCATAGATTCAGGCGAGAAAATGTTGCCGGCCGCCTGCCAAGTAGATAATAAAGCAGCACCTCACTGACCAGCGGCTCAGAAATCTCTAATTTCTGGATGCTCAGTGCGTGTTTGTGTTTTGTTTACAGGCAAT
Source organism: Pungitius pungitius (assembly GCF_949316345.1). Lineage (NCBI taxonomy): Eukaryota > Metazoa > Chordata > Actinopteri > Perciformes > Gasterosteidae > Pungitius > Pungitius pungitius. Next base: position 25,680,791 of record NC_084901.1, on the reverse strand, counting down.
GATATTAGCACTTGGGATCGGGATAGATGCTTGAATGGAAAGAGGCAATATTGATTTTTCACTTGAAAAGACATGAACACCAAAAGTTTGAACTGAAATGGTTTGTGGATCATATTTCCGCATCTTTTTAACCCTCTAAGGGTCCTACAAGCTGTTCTTTGATAACTGGTTCACCAGTGAGGATCTCCAGAGCATACTCCAAAAGAGAAAGATCCACTGTGTTGGAACAGTGCAGCAAAATCGACTGAGAGGGTGCAGCTTCTCTGAGGATAAAGCCAAGAAGAAGAAGGTCAGGGGAGCCTTTTTCTCTCATGATGGAGTCCAACTCAGGGCAGTGAAATAGCATGACAATCGTGCTGTCCATCTCTTGTCAACCTTTGCCTCAGCCAACCCAACAATCTCTGTGCCAAGATGGAATAAGAAAAAAAAGTGCAGTGCAGGTTACCTGCCCAAGTGTCGTGCAGACATACAATAGAGTATGGGAAGAGTGGAACTTCTGGACTCACTGATTGCTCTCTACAGAACAAAGATCAGATCAAGGAAGTGGTGTCACAAAATTTTGTTTCACATGATGGATTTCACTCGTCAAAAACTGTCGCGTCCCAAAGGAAGATGTATACAGCTCGCTCAAATTCAAAGCTGAAGACGGAAGTTGCCTTTGCAATGAGAGGAAAGCCTTGAAGAAGAGGGGAAGACCATCACAGAATGCTGAGGGGCTGGCTGGAGGCGTGGACCGGGAGATGGCAGAGGGAAGTGACGTAGGAAGCGAGTCAGGTGAGATGGAAGTAGGTGGCGGGAAAGATAGAGAGTGGGAGACTGTGCGGAAAAAGAAACGTCCAAAGATCCAAAGTGACCAATCGGAGGACAGTGAATATGCTGATAGAGGAGAAGCAATAGAGAGGAGGAGGGATGAATACAAGGTCATCGTTAAATTGACGCAAGAAGGGGCTTCTTTTGGTGAGTGGAATCCAATCCGGCTCACTAAATCCATACATAAGGAAATTGGAGAGATAAAGAGTGCTAAAGTGCTGAGAAATGGATCATTGCTGATAATGTGCAGGGATGGAGGACAACAAGGGAGCGCAATTAGGATGAATACGATAAATAGCAAGAAAGTGCAATGTTCCATGGCTGGTGACAAAAAACTAGTCAGGGGGGTCATCTCAGGAGTCCCAGTCAATGTATCCGAGGACGATGTTAAAACACACGTAAGTAATGCGAAAATAATTGAGGTCAAACGGATTAAATCGAACAGAAATGGGATTAAAAGTGACAGCCTTTCAGTTTTGATCACTTTTGGGGAGGGGAAACTACCAGAAAAAATATATATTGGATACGTGTTATGAGGTCAGGCCGTACATCCCCCCTCCACTTAGATGTTACAAGTGTAAATTTGGACATGTGGCGGCGGTGTGTAAAGGAAACCAAAGGTGTGGAAGATGCGGAGGAGACCACGAGTACGGCAAATGCGCCAAAGGAGCAAAGCTGAAATGTTGCAATTGCGGCGGAGAGCACAGCTCAGCGTACGGTGGATGTGAGGTGAGCAAAAGAGCAGCACAGGTACAGCGAGTCAAAGTTTGTCAGGGAATCAGTTATGCAGAGGCAGCAAAGAAGGTTTCAGGGGACACACAGGTAACAAGGGAAAATAAAACCGTGAGCAAAGATCGGGAGAAATGTGAAGGATGCGACAAACTGAAGGAGGAAACGCTGCTAGTTAAAAAGAATGACTTTGTGCTCTTTGTGGCGCAAGTTATTAATTGTTCGGCACAGACAAAAAGCTGCAACGAAAGGATAAAAATAATTGTTAGATCTGCTGAAAAGTACCTGGAAGTGGAAGGATTAAAGTGGGAAACGGTTAGAGACATACTAGATGAAGAAACACAACCATCTCAGACATGGGCTGGATCTTCCTAATGGTGCTTATTATATTACAATGGAATGCGAGAAGCTTAACAGCAAATGGACAGGAGTTTAAAAAATACATAGATAATTTAAATGAGAAACCTAATGTAATATGTATCCAAGAGACATGGTTAAAACCACAATGGGAGTTTGGGATTAAAGGGTACTCTGTTGTTAGAAGAGATAAGGAATCTGGCAAAGGTGGAGGAGTGGCAACATTCATACAGAATTAGGTTATAGGATAATGCAGGTTAATACGGAACATGAATCAACTGTGGTTAAGGTGTGGACTGAAAGAGGTGATATAGATATAATTAACTTTTATAATCCATGTGGGAAGATAAGCAAAGGTATATTAGAGGAGGTAAGGGGAGCAGTACAAAACAATGTAATATGGTGTGGGGATTTCAACTCACATAATACATTATGGGGAAGCAAGAGCACAGATGCAAATAGTGTTGAGGTGGAAGAATTTTTAGATGATCACGGTTTGGTGTGTCTCAATAACGGGGAAGGAACACGATATAATAGTATTCAAAATACAGAGGCAGCACTTGACCTAACACTTGTAAACAGTACTTTAGCAGGTGTAAGCACATGGAGAGTACTTAAACATACGACAATGGGCAGCGACCACTATCCTGTAGTGACTAAAGTTGGGGAAACAATGTATTATGAGAAGATAGAGAAAATTCCTAAATGGAAGTTGGAAAGAGCAAACTGGGATAGTTACAAAGAAATAAGTGCAACAAGATGTGGGGGAATTAAAGAAGGTTATCAAATGGATATAGATATATTTAACGGTGAATTAGTTCATGAAATAACTCTGTCTGCTGAGGAGACAATCCCTAAAAGTGCAGGAACCAAACGTACCAAGAATGTTCCCTGGTGGAATTATGAATGTAGGAAAGCTATAAAAAACAGAAATAAGGCATTCAGGAAAATTAAGCAACTTCACTCCCAGGAGGCGTTGATCCATTATAAGAGGGCACAGGCAATAGTAAGGAAAACAATAAGAACCCAAAAACGCACATTCTGGAGGCAATATTGTAGCAGCATTGGAAGAGAGGTACAGCTGTCAGACGTATGGGGCATGACCAGGAGAATGGGGGGGATCAGAAGGAATTTTAAGTTACCAGTGATGAACAGTGGGGACAAAATGGCGGTCAGCAGTAAAGAAAAGGCTGAACTTCTAGCACACACGTTTAGGAAGGTGCACAGCTCTGACAACCTAACCGATGAGGCCAGACACTGGAGGGATAAGGCATGTTTGGAGAATTCCAAAATACTAGAGAATAAAGAGGAATCAGAAGACCCGATAGACCTGCCATTTAGGATGTTTGAACTGAGAAGAGCAATTAGTGGGGCTAGACAAACAACACCAGGGAAAGATGGTATATGCTATAAAATGTTAGAACAAATGAAAGAAAATGCTCTGGGCACAGTGTTAAGACTTTATAATAGAGTTTGGGGAAATGGTCAACTCCCATCAGTATGGAAACAAGCTGTAATAGTGCCTATTCTAAAACCAGGGAAAGATCCGTCGGACCCGAATGGATACAGACCTATTGCCCTAACCTCTCACTTATGTAAAATCATGGAACGGATGGTCACAGAAAGACTAACGTTCTTAATAGAGAGTAAAGGTCTTTTATCCCAACATCAAAGTGGGTTCCGTAGGGGTCGAAGTACTATGGATTCTGTCTTATGCTTAGAAGCAGACATCAGGAAAGCGCAGACTAACAAAGAAGTAGTAATAGCTGTCTTCTTTGATGTAGAAAAAGCATATGATATGCTGTGGAAAGAAGGGTTACTAATTAAGTTGAATTCAATGGGAATAGGTGGCAGGGTATTTAACTGGGTGAAGGACTTTTTATGTGATAGGAAAATACAGGTAAGAGTAGATACAGAATATTCAAATATATATACTGTGGATAATGGAACTCCGCAAGGTAGTGTATGTAGTCCGTTATTATTTAATATAATGATAAATGATATATTCTCTCAGGTTGAGGAGAACATAGGAAAGTCTATGTACGCAGATGACGGAGCACTTTGGGTAAGAGGCCATAATGTATCATTCGTTAAGAGCAAAATGCAAGCCGTCTGTAGCCAAAACACAAGTTATTTGCTTCTCAAAACGGTGTAAGATCGCACCCATCGACCTAAAATTGTATAATAAAAGTCTGGAGCAAGTTAAAAATGTCAGATTTCTGGGGATTTGGTTCGATGAAAAGCTCACATGGAACATACATTTAGACAAGGTCATGAATAAATGTAAAAAAGTCGTCAATATACTCAGGTGTTTGACAGGAAGGGAGTGGGGAGCAAGTAGAGCATCGTTGCAAAATATATACTGGGCACTCATGAGATCTGTCCTTGACTATGGGTGTGTAGCTTACATGTCAGCAGCAGAAACAAACCTCAAGAAATTGGATGTACTGCAAGCTCAAGCATTGAGAATCATCAGTGGATCATTCACAACATCTCCGGTATCAGCAATGCAGGTGGAAGTGAGAGAGATGCCCCTGAGGATTAGAAGAGTTAAATTAATGCTGGCATACTGGGTTAATCTCCAGGGGCATTGTGGAACTCACCCAACCAAAAGCATTCTGAAAGACTGTTGGGAACATAGGGAATCCAATCACACAAGCTTTGGGTGGGTAGGCGATGTAATGGCGGAAAAAGCAGGGTTGTGTCAACTACAGTATTGCCCTGCAGTCTCAATCTCCTTCATTTCTCCCTGGTTATTCCCATCTCCAAAGGTAGACTTTAGCATACAGCAAAAATTGAAGGATAAGTCGAAGCAAAAGCCAGCATGGCGCATAGTACAGAATTATTTTGATCAGCACTTCTCAGACTTCACGTTCATATTTACGGACGGATCTAAAGACCCCAAAACAGGATGTGCAGGAACAGCAGTGTATATCCCGTGTGAGAGTGAGATCTGCATCAGGCAAAGAGTATCAGATCATGTGTCAGTTTATACCACAGAGCTATTGGCAATACTATTGGCCCTGCAGTGGCTAGATTAGAGGGAAATTAACAACACCGTAATTGCATCTGACAGTTTCTCAGCACTTTCCAGCATAGAATCCGGTATATCAGGAATGATATAATTAATGAAATATTCCTCATAATGTATAGGATGGAAATTAGAGGCCAAACCACGCAATTCATCTGGGTACCAGCCCATGTTGGTGTGGAGGGGAATGAACAGGTTGATATTCTGGCCAAACAAACGCTCAGAATTAAGAATATAGGCTTACAAGTTCCATTAAGTAAATCTGAGGTCAAGCAATGCATTAGAACATATGCAAATAAAGTATGGCAGGAGTACTGGGATGATCAGGAAACTGGAAGGCATCTCTATAAAATTCAAAAACATGTTTGGGTAAGGAGGGAAAGAAGGGAAGGAAACGTCATCACTCGATTGAGAATAGGACACACAGGACTCAACCATTCACTACATAAAATAGGTAAGCACCCAAATGGGAAATGCTCACAATGTGACCAACCAGAAACTGTGGAACATGTATTGTTACAATGCGGGAGTTACAGTATCCAGAGGGAACATCTTCGTCAGTCACTAAAGAAGGTTAAACACCAGGACTGGTCACTGTCAGGTCTACTGCGGAATCAAGCAGATAAAACGTATGGTTTCATTATTCAGTTTTTAAGAGAAACGAATTTAGTTAAACGGATCTAGTTTTTTTTTTCTCTGTTCTTTATCTCATCTCTTAGTGTTCTGCATAATCTCCTGCTCCACACTCCAGTCCAGATGGTGGCGGTAATGCACCGACAAAATGGTTTGCAAACCGCCAATAAACACTAAAAGAAGAAGAAGAAGAAGAATGCTGAGGGAGACCTGGCTGAGAAGAAGCATGAGTCATCAGTGCCATGAACACCTGTGTATCAGGCCAACACTGACCATTGGCCTGTGTGGGTGGAGAAAAAAGGGCCACAGCAAATACCCTGGCTGTAAGCGTATAGTGAAAGTCCAGTGGTTAAAGTGTGTTACCTACTTATGCTTCACTGCTGAGAAGAACTACTTCATGAATTTCCACAAGCAGTAAGCTTTAGACTCTCGACAAATTCATTCCAATTCCAGTTGTTCCACAATGGTGCAATGTTGCCTGCAGGCAACACTCAGACATATATTCCCTTAGAAAAGTTTTTAACATTCTAAGTGGCATGCATTTTAACCTGTTGAGGTTGTTCAGTATTTTACATTTGTTTTTATATACTGTGGCAACCCACGGGTGCAGGCCCCTAGGAGCAGAAATCAGCACCAAGGTCAGGTGACCAAAAGGGGAAACGCCCCGCCCCCCCTGGAGACAACGAGCGGCTCAGCTGCGGCTCATGAGGCTGATGAAGGTTGGCCACACTATAAAGGACCAACCATTCCAACAGCAAAGGGGAACTAGACGTGAGTAGGAGCTGGCGTCAGGCCGGGGCATTTTCTAACACATGTGCGTTAACCCCTGGGGATTTTCTTCTGTGTTTCCCGCAGTGAGGAGACTGAGTGCTGGACAGTCGAGCGGGACCGAGTGACCTGATCCCTCAAAAGAGGAAGAACTTGTTTTTGCCCTTTTTCTTTTGTTTGGACGTTAAAAATAAATCTTACCTTTTTTTGTGCAACCAGTCGTGACTCCGAGCGGAATCTTTTTGCCCACACCCGTTGGTTTCCACAATACATTTCATTATAAATAAAATTTTCATTATTTACTATTATGGTGCAGTCTTGCCTTGGGGAAACGCACCCCAAAAAGTACACCCCATTTTTTTTACAATTGCCCCGCTCAGACAACTGCTGAAAGAAAAAAGTGAATTCAGGTGGGACTCAAATCAAGATGTTGCATTCCAGCAAATGAAACACCTGATAATACAGGAGCCTGGACCAGTGCTCACATACTTCGACCACACAAAAGAGGTGAAACTGCAAGTTGATGCATCAAAATGCGGCTTAGGAGCAGTCTTGCTTCAGGGAGAGAAACCAGTCGCATACGCATCCAAGGCACTAAACGAGACCGAAGAAAATTACGCCCAGATCGAAAAGGAGCTCTATGCAGTGCTCTTTGGATGCGTTTTCATCAATATCTGTACGGGCGATAGGTGATCGTCGAGTCAGACAACAAACAGCTGGAGTCAATTATGCGAAAACTCTTGGCAGCCGCCCCGCCACGCTTACAATGCATGATACTACAACTACAAAGGTACGATATTACCATCACACACAAGCCTGGAAAGCAGATCCCGGTCAGATACACGCTGTCCAGAAAGCCAATAGAGTGTCTTGATAAATCTGTAAGCGAAGGCATGGATGTGCAAATCCACACAGTGATCAGCAGTGCACCAGTGAGTGAAAAATGGCAGAGATCAAAGCCGCCACAGCACAAGATGAGCAACTATCAATGCTAAGACAAGTTATTCAAGCAGGATGGCCTGAATCAAACCGAAGGTGTCCGCTTTCCGTCTCTGAGTATTGGAACCATCGGGATGAGATATCAGAGACAAAAGGAATCCTGCTCAAAGGTGAAAAGATCATTCACACTCACTCAGAGCTAAAATGTTGTCACGCATGCACACTGGGCATGGAAAAATGTAAGCAGAGAGCAAGAGATGTACTGTTCTGGCCTGGAATGTGCAAACAGATAGAGGCGCTAGTAGGATCTTGCAGCATCTGCCTTGAGCCACGCAGCTCCAACACAAAGGAACCAATGCTCTTGCATCCTATCCTGGAACGACTTTGGCAAACAGTAGCCACAGATTTGTTTTCCTGGCACAGTACTGACTATATATATACTATATGTGGATTATTATAGCAGGTACTTTGAGGTAGAAAAAATCAGCAGCCTCACATCCGCAACAGTCATCAAAAAGCTGAAATCGATGTTTTGGAATACCGCAGACAGTAATCAGTGACAATGGACCCTGCTACAGTTCACAAGAGTTCACAGGTTTTGCTCATGCTTGGGACTTTGAGCATACCACAAGCAGCCCACTGTACCCACAGTTCAGACCGCCAAAACCCTCATGGACAAAGCACACGCACAACAGAGAGACCCGTACCTCAGCTTGCTGGAATATAGAAACACACCAGTTGATGGACTGAAGTCGCCAGCACAGCTGCTAATGAGCAGGCATCTGCGCTCAATCCTGCCAATCACAGGAAGACACCTGCAACCCGAGCTTGTCAACTGTGTCAACAGAGACAAAAAGAATATTATGACAGGAATGCTAGGACACTGCCAGCCCTTCCAGAAGGAGGCACGGCCCGTTTCCAGATTCCCACAGTGACATGGGAACCCAAAGTTATCGAGCCAGCAGGTACCCAGAGGTCCTACAACATTCGCACTGATGGAGATCACATGCTCAGGCGTAACCGGCGTCACCTCTTGCAGACGTGTGAAAGTGACGCAGACCCGACTTCCACCTAACCATCAGATGGAGCCTGAGGAAACTGAGCAACAAGCAGCACAGAAAGACCCCGCAGGTTGCACAGGTTCAAAACAACCACCAGATCAGGCCGTGTAGTGAAGCCTAGAGACATATTGGACTTGTGATACCCAGCAGGAAAGAACTGAAGGAAATGTTTATGTTTGATATATTTGAAATGCATCAAACTGTTAATACATGTTATATTTCCTTCAGTCATGCAATGTTCATGTGGATTTGGCATGTGTACAAGCCTATATGTATTTCTTCAGAGATGTTTAAATTGGCAATGTTTATTATCCCGTTTGGCAGCTATAGCCATGTTTTGTTTCAAAAGAAGGGGGATGTAGTATCTTGGATTGGACATCGCTAGGTTGATGACGTCACGGACGTGCGCGGTGTGTAAAATAGGAATAATAAAAACTAATTCATTAGTACGTGTTTACTTGGACAACTAAATGTCCGTATGCACACAAATACTACAATGGCCATAATAATAATAATAGGAGCCAAATATACCTGAATTTTCCTTGAATTTTTTACATGCTAAAAAAATCAGGAAAACTAAGTTCATGATTGTGAAGCAGACTTCTCCCAAGATGTTAAATGATAAATAGTCTTGTAAATGAATCGTGAAAGGATGAATCTGCAAATCCTACGACTGTACTGAAATGGGCAATGCTGTGTTTCATTGCTTATGAATTTAACTTTAAATTGTTGAGGGGGAGCATTTGTTTTAGAGCAATGTTGAAAAAGAAATTGGTATCAGTCTTCCCAAAAGTGGTTATACAGTCTGTTAGCTACTTCACACCATGAGTAACCGGCACTGCGACAAAGCCCAGAGAATCTCTTGAGCTATATCTCAGTGTACTCCTCCATGGCTATCATAAGCCAGTCCCCAAACAGCACCTTCCACCCACAACTCCTTGAAGTGCTTATACAGGCTGCCTAGCCTTGGCAGAATATGACACGCCATTAGCCGGCCTCTTTGTGCTTTAGAGACTTCTAGAATATTTCATGACTTCTCCCAGGTTCTCCACGGAAGTAAGTACAGAGAGGGAGAGTGGAAGAGAGATTGAGAGAGGGAGATGGGGAAGCAGTTGCGAGAGGTCCTATGGTCACAGTACAGCCATGGCTAATGTGATTCCTATGCCGTGACTCATAGAAGAGTTATATAAATACCCACACAGGCCCCTGACTCTGTAAAAACACTTTAGACACAAAAAGCCAGAAATTAAAAGCCAAGAATGTGTCTCCCCCCCACACAACTGTGAACCTGTGTTTATCTTACAGTGTGGACAGCTTATGTGCGTCTCTCCCACAGCTGTGGATTTAAGAAAATAGAAATTTTTCAAAATATGGAGATGGTTTCCTGGACCTTAAAACTAGGGTCGCCACCCGTGCATTAAAACACAGAATCATCACGTATTTGAGCATTAAATAGTGCGTCCCGTTTTGAATCAATACGTCCCGTATTTTGTTGTTTTTGTTGAGTTGTCTTCAAAGCAGCATCTCATGCAAATAATCCCACCCAAATTCTGTGAAGACTCATCCTATTTAGCCCGATTGACAGAGGTGGGACAAAGTCATTGTTATGCAAGTCGAGTCCAAAGTCTTACCATTTTAGTTTCGAGTCATTTCAAGTCCTCTTATTATAGTGGGGACGGGGAACCCTGGGTGATGGTGCACTGCCTCACAGACCTAGACTACGTAGGGAAGGGAAGGGTAATGGTGGATCGACTGTGACTGTGTTACTTTAAAACGGACGTTGACATAATGTTGGCGAGGATTTCCATCGGAGTCTGAATCCGGGTTCAAAAATCCCGATTTTTGTAAGCATGAACGAGCTGTCTCGTTGATACGGTAAAATGCTAGTGAGTTGCGGTGCATTCGTTCAAAACGTACCTTTCTTTGTGCAACTTCAGGTGTCGAACAAAGTTTAATTTAATAGTGGGCTTACAGATGTGTACGGCTAGACAGAATTTGCACTTGAACTTAGCTACAACATAATATATTGCATCGACAGTGGACAACATCAACATACAATAGCATACATACTGTATATGTTTAGTTATTCATATTTTCATAGTTAATGCAGAGTAAGCAAACCCTTTTGAACACATATCAGAATCACTCTCAAGGACCTGTTTTCCATGCACTCTATTTTTGGGGACCTGTTTTCTCCACGTGCCACCCAATCCCATTAGCCCCAGTGCAACTGCACTGCCTATATTTATTCCCATGAAAAGGGGTATTACATTGATTGGAGAACAATTATTAATATGCTCTCTTCCCCACTCTCAGCCTCCTGGTGTGTTTCAAGATATAAAGATAGTAAAAGTGAACATAATAATATGGATTTTTTTTTTTAAATCACAGTAACTTGTGAGTGTCTTTTGTATTCCGCCTGAGAAACAACACATTTATGCCTTGTGATATAATCATTAACCTCTGAGTCATTAGCCTGGAAGTCAGTGCCTTTACATATGTTTTCTTGCAAAAGATATTCCCAGCTGGAGGTTATGGATAAGTGGCTGTCTTTGAGTGGAAACAGTGTGACTTACACCCACTTATTTCTTTTGAAGAAGACATAGCGGAGATTTGAGAGCAAAAACTTCAAATTTCAACTGTTGAGTATTAACTATAATCATGCATGCTCATGCTAGACTGTAATCACACTTGAATAATCATAGTGGGTTTAGACCGCGTCTGGCTCGGAGCACACAAACATGTTGATAAAAAGCTGTACGCAATCTCAGGGTCAAATGTAAAAAAAACCGGAATCACCAACATGTCCATACATGGGGCTGCACCCCAGCTCTCATACGTAAACACATGCATCGCAAAACATCCTGATACGCAGTGAACTTGTGAACAACAAGAGGCACGATGATCCACGAGCCTGAAGGGATGGACATCCGTGTGCTCCAATGGGGCTCTCCGAGCGTTCCATCGTAGTAAACAAATCAAAAATGCTCTTAAAGACTATATACTCCGAGGTCCCTTTCTTTGCTGTTGCTAAATGTAGCTTAAGCGCAAGTTCAGTCAGGAAGACAACCAGTCTCACTCTGTTCGCCTCCTTTGCAATTACTCTATCAGCTGATTGGAGGCGGGCACATTTTAGTAACCAATCAGATTCTACACACGGTTTCCTTAAGCCAATCACGTTGTCGTTGTCAATCTTTAAAAGTGTTCTCCTCTCTGTTGGCTGTCAGCTGTCATTTCAGCATGTAGCTGAAGCGAGGCGAAGCGAAGCAAAGCAAAGCAAAGCAAAGCAAAGCGTTCAATTAGCGGGTCCGGCACCACAGTGTTGCGGTAAACTCCAAACTCCGATTGGACGATGATCGATTGTGGAGAAACTAAATCAATAATCTGAGCCGTCGTGCAGCCCGCCGAGGTACCGGCGTAGTAGCACTCGCCTACGAGGCGCAGCAGGAAGCAGTTACGCTAAACGTAAGAGCGCGGTACCAAGCCTCCTCTGCCCAGGTGTGAGTGGGTAAGGCTCACAGCTGGCAGACGGGCGGAGTGAATCGGAAAGAGACCATTATGTTTTTATGTAACGTCATTCACCATAAGATATAATCCAAGGCACAATAAATGCATTCAGCAGAGGGTACAGAACAAGAAGCAAGAGAGTACAAATAAGTAAGAAGCCAAACTACAAGTGCTTTATTAAGAGCCAGGGCATAAACAGTCGGGTTGTTGTTAAGGGGTTACGTTAGATCTCTCTGAGGGAGCGACAAGCACCCGCTACGCGGGCTAACCGGGAGAGCGCTACGCCCCGGACGGGCTCTCCAGCTACTGCGGGACATTGAGGACGGGAATCTCCTTCATCTCCAACGCCTGGGAAACACGCAGCATAGAAGCCTCTCAAAAGGCTAACACGCGGTAAGGCAAGTCGACGCTCCCCATCCACGTTAAACTGCTAACATAACGACACGCTCAGCTGAAGCTCCGCGATGCAAAGCTATACCCCGGTTAGCATTTATCCGGCCGTCCTCTATGTGATGCTAGCGCAGCGTCTGGTTAAGTAAAGTACCGCTCCACGGTGGAGCACGTAGCTCTGGCGTTGTTTGTTGCGGTGTAATGTAATGTATACCCTGAGGGGGAGCATGAGCTAGACTCTCACAGAGCTGGGTAGCGATCTCAGCGCGAACTACGGGAGAAATTCTGCCACCAGTACCGTAAAGCTTTCAAAGTCCTCAGGCTCAGTCCAGCGCATTGACTACAAGGAAGGGATCCTCTACACGACCATAGCAGAATAACGGCTTCACCTGGACTATTCTATAGGCTATGATGTAGATAATGTATATGTCGTGAACGCAAAACAAGGACCAGACTTGAGACTTTAATCAAAGCAATATGACAATGTTTATTTGTGACAGGAGTATTCAGTCCTGCAGTCATACGTGCACGGACCTGTTTCAATCTGTCTAGCAACAGCAATGAAAGGGCGCTTAATTCAAAGTGCGCTCGGAATATAAAGTCTTTAAGAGCATTCTTGATTGGTTCACTTTATGACCTTCGGAGAGCCCCATTGGAGCACAGGGATGTCCATCCCTTCAGGCTCTCGGATCATCACGTCTCCTGTTGTTCATGAGTTCACTGCATACTTGAGACAGTTTGTGTGTGTGAGACATGTTAGTCTCAATATTCTGTTTTATCTACATTTGACCCTGGGAGTGCGTGCAGTTCTTTAGCAACAGGTTCACTCCATTTTAAGGCTGTTTTGCGTGTGAGCCATGGTCACCCCGTCCCATGTATGGACGTGACCCTGAGAGTGTGTGCAGCCTTTTTATCAACATGTTTGTGTGCTCCGGGTCATACACAGCCTCCACTCGTTATTAGTATTCAATTATTGTTCAAGTGTAATTGCAGTCTAGCGTGAGCATGCATGATTATATTTAATCCTCAACATATAGCATAAATAAATACACTACAGGACCACTAGCAATAGAATAGAATAAAATAAATAATGGTATGTCTGTATGCAGGTACATGGGTTTCGAGGCTTTCAAGCAAAAGAAGTTAATAACAACTTGGACAGGAAGCTTTCAAGGAACTCTACTTTCTCGACAGTCAACTGCGGTCTCTAGCCGTGCGGCATTGGGTTACCCAGCTCCGATGGCCTGTCAGCGACGCGTCAACCACCTGCTTTGGACATGAAACAGTCATTGCGGCAGCAAGAAATCTTCGGGTATGAGGTCCTAAAGCCTAGTTTATGGTCCTGCTTTTCAGAGAAACGCAGGGGCGTGCTTGGTTCCACCCTCTTGCGACCAATGTTCTTGCGGGATGCGATTGGTTGGCTAACATCCTTTCCATCCATCCTTTTCGCATAATACCGGCATTTTAAAGGATGCTAAGCGATTAATCAGATTGAATAGCTTCTGTCGGAAGTAATGTGGAAATAGGACCACTTATTCAACCAGTCATTGGCAAACTACAAGGACACCCATAGGGACTCTAATTCATGGCGGGAGATCTCTGCAAACGTCGGGTGGCTGGTTAAGGGGTCCGATAGTTCTGCAGGAGAACACGGGACAAATATGTCCGCGAACAGCGGAAACAAATGAACAAACAAACGGCTTTCACACACCAGACGTCGTTCTCTGGGTCGTCTTCAACAAGGGACGTTGCTCCACTGTGCTGGCAGTGAAGTTCTTTGAAGCACGTGCAGGCCCCTTTTAGGAACACTAATTGGGACGAGTCATCGACACAAGTGCGCGTAAGATGGAGCTGCATTGCAGCACCATGCAAGCTAAACTACACTCGCAGCATGTTGACGAGAGATTGCGTTGGAGTGAGAGGCTCTTTTGCCATATGCTTCATCTCAGGCGGACCTGCGTTTCCGTTCTGCTAGCAGGACATGGCGTCTTTGCAAACTGAATCTGGCAACAGGATCGGTACGGACAGAGCATGGATGGCAGGGGTTTCATATGATTAGGGTAACCGCCACAACAGCGGTTCTGATCAGCAACTTGAGACAATGCAGGCCATCGTTTTTTGGGGAGGTTCAGTCAGAGCCACAGCTGGCTAGACCATGGCCTCCTTTCTTCAGATGATTGCATTTAGTGTGACAATAGAGTGCAGCATTAATATCAACTAAGGTTCAAATTCTTTTCTTAGCTGGCTGAAATATTAGATGGTCCACTTAAGGAAGTTAGTATCTACAGTACGCAAGGCATTCGTTTAGGGGCAGCTACGTCAAACTATAAACAAAGGTATCTCCTCTTCATCCCTGCCACTAATGGGACGTTGAACTGCGGCAACCCCTACAGTCACAAACATCGAGGATGGTAAGTTGGGTTCAGGAAAGCTCTTTTCGTTGGGTGGTTGCCGATGTAGCAGTATTCCTCATGCAGGGTGCTGCAGCACTAAATGGTTCCCACAATATAGGCAGGGGATCTTCTCTCGTGTCCCTAGAAGTCCTTGCACGCATGAGGGTTAGACTCTCAGTAATCTGGGTCAACGTGACAAGTTTGCAGTTCTAGGAAGTAGCAACTGCACTAGCACGTCGAATGGCAGCTGCTATCTGCTTTAGCTACTGTTAAGCATTTTAAACCCCCCCTATCTTCGCAGGTTGCGCACCGGCACTGGAGGTAGATCTAACCTGCGTTTTCTGAGCGCTCGACCCGGGAACGAGTCACTGGCAGGTTGCGAAATGTCGCTGCAATTTCCCGTCTCCAGACTTCCTATCGCCGCCCATGCGGCTCCGGACCTGGCCCATGCTCAAAGCTCCACTAGAGGCTGTCCTACACACGCTCAATACAGATAAGGGCTAGAGCTGCAGCAGCTACCCAAGTGAGTGACAAGCTCACCGCTGACAGGGCGGTGGTCGGCGGCGGCGGCTGCTGCGACGTTCCTCCAGCCTGACCATAACACGGTACTTGCAAGATCCCTGAAGCGGTAAAAGAACAGGCAATCATGCATATAACTGGTGGTGGTGGTGTATTCCCTTGGCAATGTGGGGAGGTCACTTCAGCGTCCCCTTACAGTGGACCGCCGTGGTTCCTTAGTGTCCCTTGGAAGAGAGGCCGTAGGGTCCCATCAGGAGGTCATCATGCAAAGTTTGTGGGCCATGTGGGTAAGACCCACCATATGCCATGATTCAAGTGAGGGCCGTATGTGTAAGTCCCAGCAAGATGTCATCTTTACTATGGAGGGGGCCGGCTGTGTAAGACCCAGCAGATGACATCAGTCAAGTGAGGGCCGTATGTGTAAGTCCCAGCAAGATGTCATCTTACTATGGCGGGGGCCGAATGTGTAAGACCCATCAGGTGACATCATTCTAATGAGGGCCGTATGTGTAAGTCCCAGCAAGATGTCATCGTTGCCATGTTGAGGGCCGAAGGTGTAAGTCCCAGCAAGATGACATCATCCTAAGTTTGTGGGCCGAGTGCGTAAGTCCCAGCAAGGCAACCCATAGTTTCAAGGTCTGGGGCCGATTTCGTAAGACCCATCCAGGTAACCTTCTTTCTAAGTCTCAGTCTGGTAAACCCGGTGGGCGATCGGCAGTCCATTGCGACGTCCTATTCTGGGCTTTGACTCACCAGATCTCTTACCTCTGTTTTGACATCAACCCATGCAAGTTTAACTTCAGTCATGACTAACTTTTGGCGTTTGCTTAGGAATTTCACTACGGCAGTGGGTAAGGTATTTATTTATTTACTTATTCGTAGAAAATAAATGTCTTTTGGGGATTGGGCTTATTGGACCTCACTATCCCTGCCTTCGGGGATAGTACTTCGTGATGGAGTCCAATCGCCAAAGACCTTGCACAATTCATATTTTATGCTTGTGGAATAAATTATTGTATTACTATTAAACGAGTCTCTCCTGATTGAAATGTAGCTTAAGCGCAAGTTCAGTCAGGAAGACAACCAGTCTCACTCTGTTCGCCTCCTTTGCAATTACTCTATCAGCTGATTGGAGGCGGGCACATTTTAGTAACCAATCAGATTCTACACACGGTTTCCTTAAGCCAATCACGTTGTCGTTGTCAATCTTTAAAAGTGTTCTCCTCTCTGTTGGCTGTCAGCTGTCATTTCAGCGTGTAGCTGAAGCGACCCTCCTCCACCCCTGTCACCTCCAGTTGGCATCAGCGTTGTTCCTGGTTCGTCATCAGGTTGCTGCTATTGTTTACACCACCTCCACCAGTGTCTGGACTCCAGGGGGATTGGGCTTATTGGACCTCACTATCCCTGCCTTCGGGGATAGTACTTCGTGATGGAGTCCAATCGCCAAAGACCTTGCACAATTCATATTTTATGCTTGTGGAATAAATTATTGTATTACTATTAAACGAGTCTCTCCTGATTGAAATAGCTTGAAACAGGTCTGTGCAAGTTAAACTGCAGGACAGAATACTGCTGTTACAAATAAACATCGTCCTATTGCTTTGATTAAAGTCTCAAGTCTAGTCCTTGTCTTGCTCGCGCAACACAACTAATTGGGTTGTGAAAAGGAATCCTTTTTTTGTAGGTATATAGTAACAAACACCCTATGAATTCCAAGGACTTTCCTGTAATGTGAAACAAACAAAGCATACCATGCAATGGTTCCTGCTATCTACCTTAAATAAAAAAATAGTATAAAACAATTATAGATCTACTGTTTTCTTATGTATTTATTTGTTCAAGGTATTTAGTCCTTAATGTAACTGTGGCTGCATTTGACTACATGGAGTGTTTGTGGCCCGTCATGTCTGTATATTTTTTCCAGTCTCTTGCTTCTCCTCAGATCCTCAGCTCATAAATATTCATGATCTGCTTGACTATACCCTCTCTAATCCAGGAGGTGAGTAGGATGATAATAAGCCCCCTACATTCAAATAAACAAATAATTAATCTCAAAGTCGCCTGTTAAAATACACACATTTGAAAGAGCTTGCTGCTCAATTCCTGACCACATGGCATGACCCAGGGTGACATGCTGCAGAAGGAAAGCCAAACGTCAAAGGTGCAGAGAGAGTGAGTGTCTTTGAAAGAGGAACAGGAGTAGAATGATCTGTGAATTCATGACCTCAGTCCAGACTCAAGGTAACGTGACTCTCATAGGAAGAGAGACAAAGAGGGCAGCTTTCTTGTAATTGCATCAGCACTTTGTTAACACTAACGCGATTAAACAGACCCCCCCCCCCCCTCCGCGCTCAATTTTCCCATGAGGCTGAGGTATTTTAATTATAATTGAATTCATCTTGTTATTCCTCCAGTTTCCCTGATCTGATCCCATGGAAAGTCAGGGAACAAGATGTCGGGTCACTTGGATAACTTTCCAATTGATAAGACAGCGTGAAAATCTTTTTTCCACAATAACACATTTCACAGAATGTGTGTCAAGAATTAAAATAATACATTTCAGAGGCATATCATATAACAGTGGTTCTCAACTGGTCTGGCTCCGGGACCCACCATCACCCCTTAATGACAAACCGCGACCCAAATCGATCGGTCAACGGGGGTGGGGGGGGGGATGCGCTAGCGGTGTCGACGGGTGGGGGGGTGCTTTCGCGTTCTAATTGCCGCGCTGACTGAAAACATGCACGGACAAGCCGGAAAAAAACCGCATTCAAAATAGTCCCATAAAATCACAGGAATTTTAATTTTCCCATGCAATGGCCTGCGACCCACTAGTGGGTCGTGACCCACCAGTTGAGAAACACTGTCATATAGAGTCCAGGGTATATGGGAATAGAATCAATTTGCTGCTTGTTTTAGTTTTTCTGCTGTTTTTAATCGTTGCCAGATTGTCAAACAGAGCTGTAATGCAGTAGCCATCAATACATCGTACCTTTAAGAATGGCATGTTTGGATTTTGGTAAAACTTTTTTCTCCAACCCATATGAATCCATAAGGGTAGACCCAAATATGCAGTCAGTCAGTCTTCTATACTGTTTAACCCTAGATGGTCGCAGGGGAGCTGCAGTTTAGTCTCAATATTTGCAAATGCTCATACAGACTCACAAATGCGAAGAACTATTCACAAATTTTCAAGTCCAAAAGTGTACACTATTTTTAAATCCTTCAAATAGTTGATAGGAAGTCAATAAACCCCAGCTTCTTCAGTTGATATGCTTTTCTATCAAGTGATCATCACAAGTGATGACCACTTAATGAGATCATGTGTGAGCAGTCTCCTTCATCATTGAAATGGAATAAAGATGGGAACCATACACCATAATGACGTAGTGATGTTGTATGCAAAGCATGCCTAGAGACACCCGACAAAGATATTTATTCATCCATGTTAATATTTTAGTGGGAAGTAAAAGATGAGCTTCTCTGTCTTCCAAGGATGCAGATGTTTTACCTAATTAGTATGTAAATGTATGCGTGGGTGCGGGAAGGTTTTTGGTCAATTGTTGCTGCTGGTTTGAGGTACTAGGAGAAAACCTCCAGTCCTCCATTAATCGATGCACCTCTGCTGCCTTTTGTGTCTTGGTGGCCCTGTATTGCCTGCCCTACATTTCAATTAAATTCATTTTATTTTGTATAGCCCAAAATCGCAAATTATTGATTTGCCTCAGAGGGCTTTACAGTATGTACACATGCAACATCCTCTATCCCAAAACCCTCACATCGGCGAGCAGAGAAAGATGTTGGTTTATGATGCCAGTAATATGAATCATATTTAAAGTAATGATGGTGGCAGCAGCAGGTGTCAGCAGAGCCAGGAGTCAGAACCGGGGTCCGCACGGAACTATGATCCACGGCGACCTGCTAGGTGAGAAAGCACAAAGGACTCCCGGAAAGAAGCTTAATTAGTGATGTACATTAATAAAACATGGATGATTGTGGAAGGAGAGAGTGAGAGTTTGAGAGTGAGAGAGGGGCTCGGTGTGTCCTAAGAAGTCCCCCGGCAGTCTAAGCCTAGAGCAGCTTAACTAAGGGCTGGTCCAGGCTAACCTGAGCCAGCCCTAACTATAAGCAATATCAAAGAGGAACGTTTTAAGCTTTATCTTAAATGAGCTGACCGAGTCTGCCCCCCGGACTGAAAGTGGAAGCTGGTTCCACAAAAGAGGAGCTTGATAACTGAAGCCTATGGCCCCCATCCTACTTTTTAAAACTCTAGGAACCACAAGTAGTGTCACACATACGTCCACATCTTCATCTCCACTACATGTTCACTAACTATCCTGTCATATCAGATCCTCCCACCTCATCACCTGATTTCCTGCACCTGGTTCTCACCCTCACCTGTGGTGCCTCCCCTCGTCAGTCACTCACTATTTAAGCCCTTCACATTCAGTTGCTCACTGCCAGATTGTCTTGTGTGTCTTACCAAGTTCTCCAGCGTTTCCCCAGTTATCCTGTTTACATCGATCCTGACCCTGTCTGTTCCTCGACCCCGATTTTCCTCCTTGCCCCGTTTCGGATTTGTCTGCCTGTCTGTTTGTTTGCCATCCTGGTTCTGACCCTGCCTGTCCTCGTCTGCGGATTACCTGCCTGCCCCTCTGGACTTGTTTTCCTCCCGACGGATCTCCCGGTTTTGGACCCTGCCTGAACTTTGATTAAAACCCCCCTGTCTTGTCCATCGTGTCCGAGTCGTGCGTTTGGGTTCTCCTGTACTATGTACTGTCACGGTTACTGGTACCAATCTGGCCAGACATGAACCCAGCCGACCCAGGACGTACTGAGCCCGAAATCCTGACCCCAAGCAACATGTTGCAACGCCATGAGCAGTAGCTCCACTTCATGGCCGAGGCCATGCAGTCTATGTCGTCCCACCATGAGAGCAGCATTGGAGTCCCTCCGCGACCACCTGCGGAACATCGCCGCAGTGACACGTATTCCGGACGTCACTCCCGCTGAGACCCGAGTGCCCCCCTCTGCGCCGATGTCCGACGCACTTCTTCCTCCTCCCGAGCGTTGTTCCGGTGCTCCCGGTTCCTGTCGACCGTTCCTGGTACAGTGCTCGCTCGCCTTTGAGCTCCAGCCGTCAGCGTTTCCTACCGAGAGGTCCCGGGTAGCGTACATTGTTTCCTTGCTCACGGGGAGAGCAAGGGATTGGGGAACGGCCGAATGGGCAAAGCAGACTTCTATCTGCTCCTCCGTCGTGTCGTTTTCCGCGGCGATGCAGAGGATTTTTGATCATGCCACCCCCGGACGGGAGACGGCCCGGGGACTTTTTGGGCTGCAGCAGGGAACGCGATCCGTTTCAGACTATTCCATTGACTTTCACACCATGGCAGCGGAGAGTGGCTGTAACCTAGCCTCCCACCACGGATTATCCAGTCGCGTAAAGGACGAATTGGCAGCTCGGGATCTCGCTGCTGGTTTAGACGAGTTGGTCGCTCTCTCCATTCGGATCGACGGCCGTCTGCGGGAGCGGAGAAGAGAGAGGGTAGCTAACGCAGCTTTAGGATCTCCGCCGCGTCAGTTGCCGGAACCTCGGTGGGCATCTACCGAGGGTGGACCTTATGAGTCTATCGCCGGGCAAGAGGGAATGCAGCTGGGACGGGCTCAACTCGCTCCGGCTGAAAGGCTGCGCCGCCTGCAGGGGAACCACTGCATGTACTGCGGTCAAAGCGGTCATTATGTGAACGCTTGTCCAGTATAGAGACAGGGCTCACCAGTCAACCAGTGGGCGCTGGTGAGCCGGAAAGTGAATTTAGAAATGCCCTCAACCCCGAATCCATGCCCAGTTGTTTTTCCAGGTTTTTCCTGTTCTTGGCATCGGAGTCAATCTCCTCGACCGGGACCTGTCCGTCAAGATGGGGATTGAGCAAGTAGCTTTGGAAAGACCCATCCGGGCCACGGCGTTGGACGGTCTGCTACTCTGCAGGGTTACGCATAAAAACACACCTCTGCGCTTGGAGATGTCAGGTAACCACAGTGAAGCAGGCACCTTTCATGTACTTCATGCACCTCAACAACCAGTCATTTTGGGAATTCCATGGCTAAGGAGGCATAATCCGCATATTGACTGGGCTACTGGGACTATATTTGGGTGGAGTTCCCACTATTACGCGGTTTGTTTAAAGCCTGCATCTGCCATTAGCCGCTCCGTGTTTCCAGATCTCACTGGCGTAACCGAAGAGTACCACGATGTGAGGGAGGTGTTCAACAAGGCTCTGGCCACCTCACCGCCCGTATGATTGTGCTACAGACCTCTTTCCGGGCACCTCGCCCCCAAGAGGGCGACTATTCTCTGTCAGCCCCTGAGACTAGGACTATGGAGAAGTACATCAGCGACTCCTTGGCTGCGGTCCTAATTAGACCGTCGCCATCCCCGGCCGGAGCTGGGTTCTTTTTTGTGAGCAAGAAGGACGGATCGCTGCGACCCTGTATTGATTACAGAGGACTCAATAACATCACCATCAAGAACAGGTACCCACTTCCGCTCATCTTATATGCTTTTAAGTTGCTGCAACGGGCAACTGTATTTTGTAAACTGGATCTACGTAACGGGTACCATTTGGTCAGGATCAGAGAGGGGGATGAGAGTAAGACGGCCTTCAACACTCCCAGTGGACATTATGAATATTTGGTCATGCCATTTGGGCTCACTAATGCCCCTGCTGTTTTCCCAGGGGCTGGTAAATGACGTTCTCCGCGATCTGCTCAATGTCTGTGTTTTTGTGTATCTGGACGTCATTTTGATCTTTTCCAAGTCTAAACAGGAGCACGTGATACATGTACGGCAAGTTCTTAAGAGACTGCTTGAGAATCACCTCTTCGTTAAGGCCGAGAAGTGCAGTTTCCACACCTCGGAAGTATCTTTTCTGGGCTTCGTCATCAAGGCCGGCAATATTCAGATGGACCCTGCGAAGACCAGGGCGGTGGCAGACTGGCCCCAACCCTCCACCCGCAAAGAACTGCAGCGTTTCTTGGGCTTCGCCAATTTCTATCGGCGGTTCATTCGGAACTACAGTTCTGTGGCCGCTACTCTCACCGCTCTAACCTCCCCTCAAGTGCCCTTTCTGTGGACCTCGGCAGCGGCCAGGGCATTCGGGGAATTGAAAACACTATTTCCCTCTGCCCCTATTCTTGTTTTCCCAGACCCTGCTCACCAGTTTGTGGTGGAGGTGGATGCGTCAGACATTGGCGTAGGAGCGGTTCTCTCGCAGCGGTCGTCTACAGATCAGAAGGTTCACCCATGCGCCTTCTTCTCCCGGAAACTGTCCCCCACGGAGAGAAACTATGACATTGGGGATCGGGAGTTGTTAGCGGTAAAGCTTGCACTGGAGGAGTGGAGACACTGGCTGGAGGGAGTTCACCAGCCATTTATGGTATGGACTGACCACAAAAACTTAGAGTACATTTGCTCGGCCAAGCGGTTGAACTCCAGACAGGCAAGGTGGGCCCTATTTTTTAACCGTTTTGAGTTTACTCTATCCTACCGCCCGAGCACAAAGAATGTCAAACCTGATGCCCTGTCCCGTCAGTTCCAGTCCAGGAGTTGCGTTCAGAGTCCAGAGAACATTCCCTCCCATGTGTTGTTGGGGCGGTGACCTGGGAGGTGGAAGAGTAAGTAAAACGGTCCCATACAGCGCAACCGGCGCCGAGTGCCTGCCTTGATAACCTTCTGTTTGTCCCAGTGAATCTGCGTTCGCAGGTCCTTCAGTGGGGTCACTCTTCCCGCCTGGCTTGTCACCCGGGGGTGATCCGCACGCTAGCTCTGCTTAAACAACGGTTTTGGTGGGCCACTATGGAGAAGGATGCAAGAGAATTAGTCAGTGCCTGCATGATCTGCGCTCAGCATAAGGGCTTTGCAAGGCTCCATCCGGCCTTTTCCATCCCTCATCGTCCCTGGTCCCACATTGCTTTGGATTTTGTAACCGGTCTACCCCCATTTGATGGTAAGTTATTCTAACGGTAATTGATCGCTTCTTAAAGTCTGCTCAACTCATTCCACTACCTAAGCTGCCTTCTGCTAAAGAGACAGCAGAACTACTATTACAGAGAGTGTTCCGCCTGCATGGTCTGCCCGTCGATGTGGTCTGCGATCGGGGGCTACAATTCACTTCTCATTTTTGGTCTGAGTTTTGCAGGCTACTGGGGGCCACAGTCAGTTTATCATCTGGATTTCACCCACAGTCAGGCGGAGCGGATGAACCAGGAGATGGAGACTTCTCTACGCTGCATCTCTTCCCGCAACCCCCGCTCTTGGTCCCAGCAACTCCTATGGGTCGAGTATGCACACTCCCCAGTTCTGCTACCGGGCTCTCACCTTTCCAGTGTTCAAGAGTATACCAACCTCTGTTGTTTCCGGAGCAGGAACTGGAGGCAAGCGTCCCTTCTGTCCAGGCGTTCATTCAGCGGTGTCGGCGCACCTGGAAGCAGGCTCGCTCCACGATCCTGCGTACCGGTATCAGCGGTCGGCTAATACACGTCGAACCCCGGCACCCAGCTACGCCCCGGGACGAGTCTGGTTGTCCGCCTGGGACTTCCCACTCAGAGTGTGAAGAGAGAGAGAAGTTGGCGGCTCGATTTGTGGGCCCTTTTCCCGTCTCCAGGGTCGTCATCCCTGCAGCAGTCAGACTCCGGTTGCCGCGGGCCATGAAGGTCCACCCCACCTTTCATGTCTCCAGGCTGAAACCTGTCCTGGAGAGTCCACTTCAACCCTCCCCCAGACCCCCTTCTCCCCCCCAGCTCATTGACGGGGGCCCAACTTACACTGTCCGGCGCCTGCTCAAGTCTTGTCGACGGGGCAGGGGGCTGCAGTATCTGGTGGGCTGGGAGGGGTATGGCCCAGAGGAGCGCTTGTGGGTCCCGTCGCGCCACATACTAAATCCTTCCCCGATCAGGGCCTTCACAGAGCACACCCGGCACCAGCCCAGGGGGACGTCGAGAGCCGTCCCTAGAGGGGGGAGTTCTGTCACACATACGTCCACATCTTAGTGAACATGCAGTGGAGATGAAAAATGAACTAACTATCCTGTCATCTGAGATCCTCCCACCTTGTCACCTGATTTCCTGCACCTGGTTCTCACCCTCGTCAGTCACTCACTATTTAAGCCCTTCACATTCAGTTTCTCACTGCTAGATGAATTTCTATAAGATGTTCCAAAAGCATAATAATCACCCACTGTGCCCTATAAGGAACCAGCTTCCACTATCAGTCCGAGGGGCCGACTCGGTCAGTTCATTTAAGATAAAGCTTAAAACGTTCCTCTTTGATATTGCTTATAGTTAGGGCTGGCTCAGGTTAGCCTGGACCAGCTCTTAGTTAAGCTGCTCTAGGCTTAGGCTGCGTCTCATTTCTCTGTCTTACCCCTTCCCCTTCCCCTACCCCTTCGTCTGTGTCTTCCCCTTGCCCCTCGATACCGAGAGAAAGGGGGTAGGGGTGAGAACGTTCCTCTAAGAAATGAGACACCACTCGATAACTGGTTGCGTCATCATCCCTTGCCGCTAGCTGGCTGCTACGTCAACAGAGGCGACAAGTGTTGACATAAACGAAGATGCCGTCGTCTCAGGTCGTGATATCGATTGCCTGGGCTCTCTTTATCTTTGCACGCTTGGGTGCCATCAGTCAAAGACATAGAAGAAGACGATTGTTTCTCAGACGAATACGACTGCTTACGGATCAAGTCATGGTACGTATGTTTTCATTGTATTTTTTTTTTTTTTTTTCAATGATTTGTTTGCATTATTTAGGTTTTCTATTCTTATGTTAGATCAATAACAAAATCAATAGATTTTTTGATAACACTTTACAATAAGGTCTCATTTATTAATGAATGAACTAACATGAACTAACAGAGAGCAATAGACTTTGTTATTGTTAGTTAATAAAATATGTGTGTTCATGTTAGTTCAGAGTGCATTAACTAATGTTAACATAACAACTTTGGATCTTAAAAATGTATATTGGTTATCGGCTTTCAAATGTAAAGAATTATCGGTATCAACCAAAATGTTCATATCGGTGCATCCCTATTTTTTATCCATGTATGTGTTAATTTTGTGATGTGGTTTCAATATCATGTACCCATGGTTTTTTTTGTTCCACCAGGCTGATCGTCCACCTATGTACTGCAGAGTTGATGCAACTGTGCCCATCTTGCGCTTATGGTTTGATGAAGAAGCTGAAATAAAGCAGGACCTACGCCTGACCAGGACAGCCATGAACAGCCTGCAGAGGCTTCTAGACAGGAATCAAGATCATGGCTGGGGAAATCAACTAGAGGTCCTCATATATACCTATTGGTTGGCACACGGACTCTCCTACCGGGTGGTGGCAAAAGTTTTCAATGTCCCCAGGCCAACAGTATTTCGAGTAATACACAAGGTGGCCCAGAATATTTGGAACAATTTAAACAAAGCTATTTCCTTCCCACATGACCTGCAAGCTGTGGGTCAAGGATTTGTGGCTCTATCGGGGACCCCTGCATTCCACAACGTTGTAGGGGCGATAGATGGCACACACATTCGGATTAAACCACCAGTACTACATCGTCTAGACTACCTTAACTACAAAGGCTTTTACTCCATCAATATGCAGGCCATATGTGATGCAGAAGGAAGGTTCCTGGACATCTTCGTGGGTTACCCTGGGTCAGTCCATGACACGCGTGTGATGAAAAACAGCTCCTTTTACACATCTGGACGTTACCCCCCGCCAGGATACATTATTCTGGGTGATGGTGGGTACCCCTGCCTCCAGACCCCAATATGCCTGCTCACACCATACAAAGAGCCAGTACGTGGACGAGTGCAACAACGCTTCAATTACCGCCAATCAAAGGCACGCAGCATAATTGAGCGTGCCTTTGGGGTAATGAAAACAAGGTGGAGGTCAACTCTGTTCCGGGCACTGGAAGTCAAACCTACCTTTGCACCCCAGGTTATTGCTTCATGTGCATTCTTACACAATGTGTGCTTGGACAATTGAGACACACTGGATCCTGACGAGGATATTGCCAGGGATGATCTTGACCCCCATCCTCCCCATGAACCAATGGCACTCAACGAAGCCTCAGGGAATGCTGCACGCGACGCACTGGCTGCCCAAGTTTCCGGGGATGTGCAGGCCACATGAAGAGACATGTTGCACTGTTGATTTTCCTTCATGAGAATTATATGTAATATATTTAAGAATTTTTATAGTATTTTAATATTGTTCTTCTGTTTTGCCCCAATTTCTAATCTGTTGGCATTCATGTGTTTGTATAGTTGTATAAATGTTATTGTTACATATTACATATTTTTAAACAATAGCCTGAGAACTAAGAAAGGAAGTTTTTAATGATGATTACACTGCAAATTATTTGAATCTTATCAAGATAAAAAAACTTAGATTTAGAAGTGTTAGATAATTGATCTTGTTTTAAGAGTGAATTTCTTATTTTTAGTGTTTAACTTTACACTAAAATCTTAAATCAAGCACAACCTTATCTTTTTTGTCTCAAATAGGCATGACATCTTAAAATGAGTCAAATAACTGTTAAATTAAGATCTTTTACATCTCTCCCTCAAATTCTCATCAATAAAGCTTGTTTTAAGATTCAGTAAACTCAAGTTGCTTGATTCAAGAGTCACACAAAAAGCATCTGAAAGAAACAGAGTTTATTATTGCTCTGACTTCAAGCATGTTCAGACAATGTGAGGATAAATTATACAGCCTTCACCACAACTCACCATACAGTCCATGGAATTGTTTAATGACCAAAACAGTTTGTTAACAAAAACAGGCCCAGGAAACCGGCAAACTTGATCACCCAATAAAACAATGCTTCCCTTTTATTCCTCCATTTTAATGTCTACTTCTGTGGGCAATAATATCACAAACTATATTTTATTGGCACAAACATATGTTCCTTGAAACTAACAGAAAAATAAGAAAAACAGTCAATGAGTTCATGTACAAATTCTGTAGCCTGGGCAACATTGGGAACTGCCACCTCATATGCCAGCAATTCTGGACTCAAATTCAGTGTCTAACACTGGTACTCAAAAGCAACATAAGAGGAATCAATCACAAATATATCTTTTATCAGTCCGAACACTGGGAAAGCATCATCTACATCTACAATAATCATAGATTTACCACTAATGTACTTATTGCCATTGAGGATGTACCATTTCACTGAGACAACAGATTGCATGACCTCTACGCCTAGAAAATCTTTGACTTTTCTCTTGACATAATCAAAATTTTTGACAGCTGAGACAGGCCCCGATTCTCTTTCACTAGCAAAAATTGGATGCTCAATGCCTATTTCATTTTGACAACATTCAAGGAACTGGTTATGGTTTGCAAGCGATTTACAGACATTTTTGAAATAACTTAGAAGCCCACTGCTTAAAATAACTGTGCTTAGCTTCAAATCGCATACACATACTTCTTATTAATGGACCAAGAGATATGATTTGGCTTGGTAGATGTAACATGTAATGTTGCTTGGGTATTACATTGGCTTCAGAGAAAAGTTCTTTGAAATGATGCAGATGTTGCTCAATCATGCGTCTGAGCCGTAATACGGTTTCTAAAGAAATAACAGGAGCAAGGACAATTTGAACAATCTCAATTAACTTGAGAATAAATTTGACATACTCGTTGTCCATACCGTTCAAAAGAAAAGGTAGGATTTTTAAAAGTATCAACATTTGTCCACATGACTGCTTTAATTTATTGTCATTAGCAGCTAAAGTACTGACACTAATAGGACATGGCTTATCTCTTATGTCTAGAGGTGAGTAAGGAAAATTTAGAATAGCTGAGTTAATCTCATCTAATTCTATCTGTCCTGACAGAATCAGGTTTTTTAATACAAGCTTTATTTCCATTGGTGCAACACCTTCAAAAATTACATGCATTATATCCTGTGGTGTTTGTTTGATCAGATCAAATGCTGGAACATCAACTAGTCTGCTTCTTCTGTTAATCCCATAAGTGGTTTTGAGGGATGCTTTCAATGTTTCTGTGCTTGCCTTATCTATTTCAACACACTGCCTAATGTGCTTTTCCAAAGTTCTTTCAGCAAACCTATTCTCCTCAAAAATACTTTGCATATCCTCAAAGGAGCATTCACAATGTCTACATTTGCTATAAGCAAAACCAACACCTTGTTTAAATCCAGCAATATCATGTTGGGCAAGTGTGTCTCCACATATGGCGATCACAGCACCAAACAACTCAATTTCACCATTTGGGGTGTCAATCCTAACACCATTGTACAGAAGTGTCAGATCTTTTTGGATTCTTTTTAGTATAACATCAACACCCCACTGAGAAATATTGTTTGCCTTGGCAATAGCCAGGAGTCTTATTGCAGCCAACTTCGACCTAAATTTTGGATCTATATTCCCTAAACTATAATAAAACATCAGTAATTTATTTGCAGAGGCATGGGCGCCTAAAGGGTTACATATTTCAATTTCATCGGTGTACAATAGTATTTGCAATGCATTTGGCCTTTGAGAATATAATGGATGGGATGTAAAAAGGGCTCCATCAGTAAAATCATACAAGAATCCCTCACTTCTTTGTGGTACAGTGGTTAACATGGTGAAGATTCTGGGATTGGTCAGTAACTGCTTAAGACTTTGAATGAGTGGTACATAGTAAAAACTTTTGCCTCTTAAGGCCATGACCCTTGAAAGACCACGCTTTACCCAACAAATCTTCTGGGACACCACAACTTCCTCTGGGTTGACTGGATTGAATAGTTCCCGGATGGTTTTATTCTGTCCATATGCTGTGGTTGAGAAAGGATCCATGAACGCATCAAACGTAGCCAAAGCCTCCCCTTGGAGCTGAGCAGTTGTGTCTGGATTCTCTTCAAACACCCTTCTGATTCTCTCCCTTAGTGTGTCAATGAGAGCAGCTTGGTACTGTTGCACCCCTGAGATGACACTGTTGACAGTTCTCTGGGAAAATATTTAAAATGTAAATAATTTTGTCACCCATATAATTCACAGGCCCATATTTTACATTAGAATAATTTAAATTAATAGTACCATTAAAGCATTTGCCCATGAAGATAAATTTACCTGTGATAACTGGCACTGTTCCCGGACACTGATGGCAAATGCCGCTGCGGATCTAGCTATATCAGGTCTGGTTCTGGAGGTCACAGCAACAGCGTCTTCCTTTATAAAATGAGTTGTAATTTTTTAAGAGCGATGTGGGATGTGGGGTTCTCTGTGTGTCTCTTCTTGTATTTACTTTTTAGCTTGTAGAATAGATGTCCGCTTGTAGGACAGATGGCGTGACCGGATCGGTCCTTATAAGGCAGACAATGTGAATGGTGGAAGAGAGAGCACAGGAAAAATGAAGATAAAATATTATCTGAGATAACACACCTGCGACCGAAGGGAGAGCCAGTTTGAACCCATTTTCAGGGCAAGGCCGAAGGCTGCAGGAGAGAGTACCAGACACTCATTGTTCGGGGAAGGCGTTTGTTACAGAAGGATGAACTGGGTTGAACCAACGTTCAAGGGCACCAGAGGGATTAAAACAGGTCAGTGCCAGAAGGCAGGCGGACTTTGGAAGGGATTTGCTTGCGATGCATTTCGATGTATTTCATTGTCTCCAGATATATCTGCGGAGAATTGCTCATGTACAACTTTTTCTCTTCTAAATAAATGTTAAACTTTTTAACTAATTTCCTGCAGTGGATTCTTCTATCAACCAACTCGGGTGGATAAGGAATATCCTAACAGCGAGTAGATGGACACAGTCAAAGTTGCAATTGATTTGAAAGGAAATGGACATTTTTGAGGAGATGCCCGAGAGGGGAAAGACTTCATTTTAATCCCGTATTTGCTTCACTGGTCTGGAACCTGAGCAGCTCTATCGTCTAAGGTAAGAGGAATTAAATGTTTTTTTTAATGTTTAATCTTAGCATTCAATGGAGATAATACCTATGAAAGAGAAAGTGTGCATAGGCTACTCAAATCATGCATGATTAACGCGCACACTCGCAGTGTGGATTCAATGAGGCCCATATTTAAATATATCGTTATATGTAGGACAAAAATATTAAATTACATAACAAGTCAGCATCACACAGAGAGCAACCTAATTGGCACGATAAGATTGAAAATAAATTGAATTGTGGAAACTTACGGACTCAAGGCGGCCGTCAGCTTCAGGCTGTGGTGACGGTTCAGGTAAAGAGGCATCAGGTGGGACAGCCGTAGTGCTGGCCGCTGCAGGAGTGCTACAGCTGGCAAACACCGAAACACCAAATGTTTCCTGTCCCAAAGACCGAGAAGAAGGCGTCGTACTCCATCCGCTTGGTGGGCATCCAGTCCTCAAATACTGAAGGTGCGTCCGTTTAATGTGGCGAAAGAAAGAGTTAAAAACTCTAAAGTCCTGTTCACATCCATCAATACCACAGTAAACCCAAAAATCCGGGCTGCGACTGTGACTTTTATTAATGTGGCTAAGGAGTACTTTAAGACTTAAAGCAACAAAGACGAAACATATCATACACCTCCACGCCGCCATGATGCACCGTTGTTGTCGCGGGCTAATGACCTAGAGGTGGATGGGGAGGGGGGCACTCATGAAATAATTTGTTATTATTTTAACAATACATTCCTCTAATTATAAATGCGACTTAATTAATTTTACGATGGTAAGTTTTTTAAAAATAATATTTTGCTAACATGTTCATGTTTACGTCCGATCATTTCTGCGCATCCTCAGTTCATGTCCTCCAACGGTCCCACCTCAATGACGTCAGTGTTCGCGGTTCACCGCTTGAGTAACTGAAAGATTTGGGTGCGTTACATTTGACGAAGAAGTGCAAGAAGAGCGGCTCAATGTCAGTAAACTTTATTGAATTAGTAAATATTACTATGTCGGTATATGCTTAGCAAGCTAGCTAATTGTTAGCTAATGTGCACTTTTACACGCTAGCCGTTAGCTAACGAACTCTGTTTATGGGTTTTCCCGGGTAGTTCTACGGTACCGCCTGTTAATGCTTCAGGGAGCTGATGAATCTAAGATGGATACTTTTGACGATGCCACTCTATCGGTGTTGGAGGGTAAGTCATGAATACAATTTATATCTGATGCATTGATGCTATTTATGGAGTGTACTTTATTAATAACTGAATACTTTTATTTGAAATCCAACATTTTTCTGCTTTCTGGGTTTTTCCTCAACCGTCATTTGCTTAACGAATTTATAATATTCTTAGGATGAAACATTTTAAGTAAGAGTCAGAATTCTAAAGCAAAATATATGGTTGTAAAATAGAAATCCCACATTTTAAAAACACGCGGTCTGCAGTGTCCCGCAGGCGGGAACGTTACCCTTCCCCCCCAACATTGTAAATCATCCGCCATTCATCAGATTGTTATGTAGCATAGTCATTATACCTCATTTGAAAGCTTGGACTCTTATGAATCAATACATGACAATGTAAAATATGTGTTTATACAATGTCAAGTCAATCAATATCTTTTATTAACCAAATTAACCAAAAATGCCCTCCGCCCTTGGTGCTTCACTACCTTCTAGCTGCAGTGTACAGCCTTACTAAATAAATTGATTGGTTCTGTAGCTTGCTACTGCTTTATCTAAAGATAGATATTTGTCATATATCTCACAGCTGCCAGTGTTGATGAGGAGGCTTTGAAAGGCCTTAGCCGGGATGACCTGAGGGATCTTTTTCCTGGCCCAGAGAATTTCCTCAAAAGAAAGAAACTTTGGAATTTCATCAGTGAAAAATAACACAAATTGGAATGAGTAAAAACTAGTAAAGTATACATTTTAATGGTTCTAATGCATTTTGTTTTCATTCCACACAATTC
Organism: Pungitius pungitius; assembly: GCF_949316345.1. Taxonomy (NCBI): domain Eukaryota; kingdom Metazoa; phylum Chordata; class Actinopteri; order Perciformes; family Gasterosteidae; genus Pungitius; species Pungitius pungitius. The sequence continues at coordinate 25,648,739 of NC_084901.1, read as the reverse complement.
TAATAGTGTGAAAATACCACGGACCAAGATGCCAACAATTGTGCCATGCCACCATGCCAGCCTCAAACCTCAACCCCCATATCTGCTGAGAAAAAAATGAAAATGCCAGACCCTCCAGAGTATGTGGTGTACACAGATTCAGAGTTAGACATGGTGCGTAGTCAATACTTTGCACTGCTCTGCAATGGAAAGGAAAAAAATTACAAACGGTCCAAGGAGCTATGTTGCAGACTTGTAAGGAACACAATAACCAGTATGGTTGCTATCCTGCGTGCTAGTCCCATGGGGAAAGAAGTCAGTTACCCGTCAAAATTGGAAATAAGAGCCATGTCACAGAAGATTATAGACTATTACCCAATGTTACGGGATGATGATCCAAACATGCCTTATGTAAGTATTATTTTTTTATCTAAACCAAAACTTTGGGCAGGTCACCAACAAGACAAACAACGTATCTAACATTCTTTTACCACAGCTGACTATCTACACCAAAATGTACAAGCGACTCCAAAATATGAGATCCCCACGGAAGAGGCAAGGCTCTGTACCACAAAGAGGAGTGGCAAAGACAGCTCTCTTCAGTGCAGACAACCAAGACATGGAGACGGATTGGACAGACACAAGCAACTCAAGTGATAATACCTTACTTCTTGAGAGCAATGATGACCTTACCGAGGACAACTCCAGTGAAGGTGTGCAAATTGTTTGCAAAAAATGAAGGGGTGCTGTTAGACTACTGTTTTTTTGTCTAAAAATTGTCTAATCATGTAATGAAACTATAGTTGTCTGTATTTGTCAAGCCAGAGTTTATGGCTAGGCATGCACTGTGTTTATCTGCCGGTTTTGCTTGTTGTCATGCTTTTATTTGTGTTTTATTTCTTTCATTATTTCCCCAAAAAGCATTCCCAGCACATCGACCCCCCTCTGTGCCAAGGAAGCCAAAGACCAAAACCTTCCTGCTGCCATCCGCATCAGCCTCAGGCTCCTCACTCAGGACTGTGATCGCTTCACCAACCACGCCTGCAAAGGATGATGTTGGTAAGCCCACCTCAGCACACCTCTCAGCCTGTTATCCATGATAATGACTTTCAGAGTGGCAAATCAGAGTCTAAACGGTTGGAGATTAAATTCAAATTTCCTTAGTTTGTGGATGTTAATGGAAACTCTTTTTCCAGACAACTCCCATTGTTCATATAAACAACATAAAATTATTGTATTTTTGTATTACTAATTATTGTATTATTGTATCAATTAAGTTAATTGATTTGAGTGCTACAAGGGAAGTAGACCGACCTGCATAATGCAATAAAGTTGTGTTTACGTTGAAATGTCTGCTCTGTTTTTTGCCATTTCAGTCGGCCAGGACAGTCTGAAAATGCAGGCTAGGCACTACAAAACCTTGAGCAACATGTACAATAAGCCAAATGCAAAACCCAATCAAAGTGATGTTGCTCAAGTTTTAGACCTTGAGTTTAAGGCCAGACGGGCTTTCATTGATGCAGATGTTACAAGGGAAGAAGACCGACCTGCAAAAATCTTTGAGGCATATCCATGCTTTAGAGATGTTCGAAATGTATGTTTTTTTTCCAATACTTGCACTTGAATTACTGTCTATCCATCTGTGTTCTAAATGTCCAATGGTTGAATAACTGCACAATGCTGTCTTAGGCAATGGATGAGCTGCGGCGCATAGTAGGTGGCACCAACAGCAGATACATCGAGGATGTGAAAGGAAGATGGGCAGACTTTTGTGCCAAGGTGCAGTTCTATGGTGTGTGGAAGAAAGCCCTGAAACCCCCCTTTCCATTGGATGTCCGTGGAGGTAAGTTGCGGTTCCATATGCAAATGTATTTTGATTTATACCATATTCAGACCATTCAGACCAATCTTTCTATTCTTTAGTGGAGTTCACGCTTGCCCTCTTCAATGCACTCCCATCCCTTTTCCCCTCACCAACTTCACCACCAAAGAAGCTTGGAAATAGCTGTGAGGCACTTCTTCATGTCCTGAAGGTAAAAACATTTTTGTGTGTTGATTCCTTACTGTCCTCTTATTTTCTCACATTTGTTGTGCATGTTCACATAACAATACACCCTAAGTTCACAATCACAGATACTTTTTGCAAAAAAGTGTTTCTAGTGTCCCTCAAATGGTGTTCACAGAAAGGAATACCAAGAAATGTTTGATTAAACAAAAAACCTTTGATTAATTCATCCATTAATTCATCCCAGAAACATAAAAATGCACCTTGCATCAGCTTGTATCCATTGTTAATCCATCCTAAATTCTTACACCTTGATCTGTCAAACAAATGTTGCCCATTTTGAAGTAATTCATGATTATTTCTTCCAGTGTAATAATAAATCAATATTTTTCATCAGTGTTTGTATATAATAATGACTATTTCAAGAGTGTCATTAGTTGCAACTTGGTCATTTATTTAAAAATTAAATTTTTATGTCGAACATGCACTTGACTTTCAATACATTTTTATGTCTTCTCACTTTACACATTGTTCTTTTTATTCTGTTCCAGTCAGGCGAAGACCCTGCCCTGTACCTGGAAAAGCATCCTCTCTCCTCCCCAGTTCTGCTTTCTGATGGCTCAACCACCATTGTGGCTGTGGGTAATGTACCTGTGACCACCCTCCCTCAGGAAGATTTCTCAGACGGGATGTTGGTGTTAATGGCATATTACTACACTTTGCACTTAAGATATCCAAAATGTGTTGCAACGCTCCTGTCAGTTATTCAAACAGAGGTAATTGGTGACACAATCCACGATCAAGATGCCACTAGTGCTTACAGGAAAGCAATGGCTGATTGGAAGTCTTTCATTGAGAAGTAGCTGAGTATTTTGTCATGCCAGTTCTTATTGTTAGCTGTGAGTTCTTATTGTTAGCTGTGCCTAATAATAGTTTTGTGTTGCACAAGCTTATACAGTCACTGAGTTATTACCTCATTTAGGCCTGTATTTAAAATGAAGTTAAGGAAAAATCCATAACTGAGGGCTGAGAAGTGTTTTTGTTTTTTGCCCTTTTGCTTTTAATTTCTTTTATTTTTATGGAAAAGTATTCAAATGTCTATAGCAAACTTGACTTGCTGATGTTAAATAAATGTTGTCTTAAGCCATGTTATTTCTGCACCATTATTCTAAAAAAGGACAGGCTTTAGATTTTAAGATGCTCAAAGTAAGAAAACAAAATGGGTAATTGCTTATATTTAGTATATTTCACTTATTTTGAGGCTGTAAAAGTTTAAATTTAAGTAATCTAGTCTTAAAAACAGCATTTTATGCTTATATTTAGTATATTTCCCTTATTCTGAGGCTGTAAAAAGTTTATTTTAAGTTATCTAGACTTAAAACCAGCATTCTATGCTTTTATTTAGTATAATTCACTTATTTTAAGGCTGTAAAAAGTTTAAATTTAAGTAATCTCATTTTACAACCAGCATTTTATGCTTATATTTAGTATAATTCACTTATTTTGAGGCTTTAAAAAGTTTAAATTTAAGTAATCTGATCTTAAACCCAGCATTTTCATCTTATGTTAAGCCTTCCAAATACCTCTTTAGACAAGCTTATTTCTAGATTTAATTATCTTAATTCAAGAAATCTTGTCAAGTGAAATTATCTAGCTGCATGGACAGATAATTTCACTTGTTTTGAGTACATTTTACCTCAAATTTAGTTTTTTTATCTTGTTTTGAGACACCCTTTTTTTGCAGTGTAGGCATGTTCTTACCTTGGTATTATTTTTTGTTCCAGAAGTGGAGTGAGTTGTAGTGGGATTTCTACAATTGTTTGCAATAAACCTTTTAAAACACACTATTATGGTGACTATGCTTCGGATTTCTGTAAAATTTATCCACGAAAAGCCTTTTTATAAGAACCACATTTATTGCTCAACAGCAGTAAATATTACAACATGTAAATATAATAATAATACATATTCAAATATAAATTATATAAACTCTTAAAACATTATATTAAATTAATAAGGCCTATGTAAACAGTTGTGCAATTGAACAGGTAACTATTTTCACATCTTTTCAATCATTCTTTCAAAGAGGTCTAAAAACCTCTGTGACTTCGCCTCACTCTCTTCATGGCGCCTTTGCTCCTGAAGGGCCTCCTCGATCAGGAACTCCATAATAGGATTGGACCTCCTCCTAGATGTGGTGGCACTTGTTGCTGCTGGGGTACTGGTTAGCATTCTACTGGTTCCTGTGTCAGGGGTCCAGGATGCTGCTGTGGTGGAGAGCTCTGAGGTAGAGGGCTCCACAATATCCTAAAGAAACAAGGCAAATCGTGTTACTTTTAAGAAATTTTCAGCAAATATCTCCTCATGAAATTTAAAGAGAAAGTTTACGAATCTGATGTTAGTGGAATTCACGAAAGTACTGAATTACATGGTAAATGATTAGCCTCACCATGAGGATTGTCATGGGATCCTCTGCTGGTTGGAATGATGCCACCACCACAGGGGGGTCCATCGCAGGCCGGGCACCCAAAACCTCATGCATGTCTCCATAGTACTGCCATGTAGCAACACTGACCTCACCCTGGTCTGTCCCTGAGCCGGTTTTTGGAGTCCTCAATTCCTGACACACACACACACACACAATAAACAACTGGTTAGTTGATACATTCATTAGGAAATTAGAAATTATTTTAAACTTGAAATCATATACCTTGTATTTTTGTTTTAAATTCTCCCATTTTTTGGAAGCCTGCTGTCCAGTCACCTTGCCCTCTAGGCCAATCTCTTTCACAAATTTCCTGCATCACAACCGACAGCTCAAACTTTCAGCATTTTAAGCACAACACAGAAATAAAAATTCAGAAAAACAGAACGCAAGACTATGATTGAACGATTAATTACTCACTCCCATTGTTGTTTGGCCATTGTTTTGGACTTCATGAAGTCTTTTTCATTCTCTGCCCTGAAGCGGATGAGCCGCCGAGTCTCCTCAAGTGTCCCTGAGGGAAAAGGAAAATATACGTTACCGTTACCTTGCTAGGTGAATCTCGTAGTAAGCTAGCTCTACCAATATTAAAGTCCAATATTAAAATCAGTCAAAATAGTAATGTCAAGCAAATTCACTTCACACTGATTTCACCTAAAAACCACAATATGAATTGTCATATAGATAGCTCAGCTCGACAAATAGCGCATAGCTGCTAGCTAGCGGTTTACTACCGATTCAAAACAAAAACATTACAATTAAAACCACTTGAACATTTTATTAAAAGGATCATAAAACACGAGTGTCATAATTATAATATCAATTAAACTGCTGAAAATACTCCTTCACAGTTCGACGTTCAGCCATAAAAAAAACTTGATGCCGGCACTTTTGAGAAATTCCTACGTTGTTAACTGTTACCCCTCTGTTTCAAGTGTGGTCCTCCGCAAACTTCGTTTCAAGGGCTATGTAGCCCTACGCCTTGGCCCTAGCCCTTAATCAAAATGAGAATTGAGACACCACTTCCCCTCACATGAACGCGCAAAACCGAGGGGGAGGGGTAAGGGGAAGGGGTAAGACAGAGAAATGAGACGCAGCCTTAGACTGCCGGGGGACTTCTTAGGACACACCGAGCCCCTCTTTCACTTTCACACTCTCACTCTCTCCTTCCACAATCATCCATGTTTTATTCATGTACATCACTAATTCAGCTTCTTTCCGGGAGTTCTTTGTGCTTTCTCGCCTAGCAGGTCTCCCTGGATCATAGTTCCGTGCGGACCCCGGTTCTGACTCCTGGCTCTGCTGACACCTGCTGCTGCCATCACCATTACTTCAAATATGATTCATATTACTGTCATCATAAACCAACATCTTTCTGCTCTCCCTCCCCACAGAAGCCTCTGTGGATGATGGTGAGTGGTCCTGCCGTACACCTGTTCTGCTACTTGCAATTACTTGTATCATTTCTGTTAGAGGAATTGAATGTATTGTACATTTTTTTTACATTGTTGATTCTGTACACATGACATCCATTGCAGTCTGTCCATCCCAGGAGAGGGATCCCTTCCCTGACGTTCTCCCTAAGGTTTCTTCTTGCATGTGTACAGACTGTAAAGCCCAAGGAAAAATGTCCAATGTACATAAGATGTCATTTGAATTCAAAGGTTTCAGAATCATTACCCTACATTACTCTACTAAACAAAATATTGTTGACTGTATGGGCTTTAAGAGATAGAACAAGGAAAAATGGTATAAAGCCCCTCATTGTTATAAAGCGACATTGAACTGAAGTGTTCAGGGTCTAAGTTGGCGGTCTAGGTGGGCGATTGTCTGTCTTGACTGGTTGTTTTGTGAGTTCCTTAATTTTGCTTCCTGAAATTCCCAAATGTTCTCCTGTTTCACTGTTTTTTTTAAACAACCTGGCTAAAAGATTATGAACCAGTCAATTGACACTCAGTAACCACCTAGCTTCACAACCACAGTAAATGCGACAGCATGAGTGTTTTCTCTGAGCTAGACAGGAATAAGCTGAAGCCAAGGGATATTTGGTCTGTTGAGTTGGAGCTTTGTGACTGATCCACAGAGGAAGATCTGGATTGCTGGAATGATCTTCCCTCAGTGCGAGGCGAACATCCCTGCTGAGCCACCCAGATGTCATTCTCACCACACACAAACCAGAGTGACTGATATATACGGATATTACGCACAATTCCAGCCAATGTAAAAATGAAAAGGAATGCTTCAGTCTTTTTCACGACTACACCATCCCAGAACTTGTAATCTATAACTTTCTTCGTTCAATGAAACATTTAAGGGTTACATACATTTTTGCCATTACAATAATTAGTTGGGGGTCTACATGAAAACGTGTTTGAATTGGATGTATTTAGGCCAGGGAATTGGCTATTTGGCCATGAAATTGACCCTAACCCCCCTCCGTTGAAATGAACGAATGACTGGAAAAAATATTCATTCTTTTTACTGAACTAGATTTAAAGAACAGAGTCCGTAAAAAGATCCGAAACTTCCCATCACTACTGCGTTCACAACAAAAGCGAAGTGAATTTACGCCCTTCATTGGCGCCTGAAAGGGGGCATGGCTTATCTCCTTTTATTCCGTAGAGACAGTTATAATTACATTACATGTCATTTAGCTGACGCTTTTATCCAAAGCGACGTACAATAAGAAAATAATATAAATAAATAAATAAATAATAAAAAAAAATAGTTTCCTCTATCCACCATGGAAATAAATAACAACTATTTCTGCTCTTTATTTGTTGTGTGAATTACACAAATGTCTGGCGGGGAGCACCTTTCTATGTTAAGAACAGATGGGAACAGAGGTAAACACAGACACAGAAAGGTGAGAGTGTCTTTTCTGCTGTATAGGTATAAGTATAGTGTAGGAAAGGTTCTCTTCGTATTTTTCTCACTCCCGGTAACGTGAGCTGCTCGTTGTGTATTTGTTATTCCATTACTTGACGTTACATTTAAAAGTGAACTCTTCGTGCTGTTGGATCATCGGCCTCCGTCCTGAATAAATTAATTCCTCGTCGGCCTGCACTGCATGATGGGAAGGATAGATCTGATGTATCTTCCAAATTGGCTCTTGGGGGGGCTGCGTGCCTTGACCGCGCGCTATGCAAACCGCACTATGACCCCCCATGGGCTGGAATTGGGAGTAACACAGAGTGTCTAGTGCTTACGTGGTGGTTTGGCTCTTGGTTACAGTGCAGAAAGTTTCAGTGAGGCCCCGATGACATTTTGATATGTGTGTGTGTGTCATCCACCAGCACCTACACACACTCAGACAGCACAGCCTGTGTCATCACACACGCTCATCTTCTTCTTCTCTTATTTAATGGCGGACTGCAACCAACGTTTAGGTGCATGCCGCCACCTACTGTACTGGAGTGTGTATAGTCATGTCATTTAAACTCTATTCCATATCCCTGAGTCTTTTAAAAAGGTAATTAGAGCCTTCCTTGTAGTTCATATTCCTTCTCCTTCTGATCCCAGTATCCCTACCAGATTCCACTCCCTCCCTGCCTCCTGAACCTTATCTTTAAGCACCTGCCTTTCCACTTCATTCAATTTACAGTTCAGTATTTTCTTTAACCCCACAGTTTTCAGTTCTCACTGTTCCTTTTCCCCATTAAAAATAATGTGCCATTCAGCCCTGTGTGATCCACTCTCAGTCTTGTCATTGCAATGCCCCTTAATCCCCTCATGTGCTGGTACCCAACAAAACTGAATCTCTATCCCACCCTGATGCAATCTAAATAAGCTGTTAAAAGGTTCTATTAGTAGATCTTCTCTTATTGATGTTAATGACTGCATACTTTTGATTACGGCCAAAGAGTCTGTGCACACTGATAATCAAAAGCTTTTTTCTTAGTTTTGAGATAGAAAATTGTTTTCCTGTTCTGCTGAAGAATTCAAGGTCGGGGGGCAAGCAGGATGTGCTAGCAAGGCCAGACATCTGGCGGCAGGGGGGGTGCTCTAACTAATGCCGTTGAGAACTAGATAACATACTTATAGACAGAAGCTTCTTGTGTTACATATATGGGAGCTGTTTCTGTCCTGACTAAGGAAGCAAGGTCAGCGGGTCAACCAGCAGCAGCTGTGTAAGATAAGGGGGAAGAGCTCACACCACACCATTCAACATTCACACTTTAATTGTTTACGTTAGGCAAGGTGGTCTGGACATTGGATGTGACCGGATCCTTAGAGGCGGGGGGAGAAAGTCCATCCCCTACGCCAGCTTAGGGCCAATAGAAAACTTTTCTTTGTCTTTTGGGTTATAAAACATGATGTTCTTGCTGATGTAAGTGAGTGTGTTCTTCCGGCCTGCGGGCCGGTAGGATTGCTCCTGCCTTTGCAAATGCAGCGCTTATACTTGACCTGTGATCTGATGAATAAATCTACCAGAACGAGAGAAGTAGTTTGGCTGAATTCTTCCGGACGTCCCCATCCAGGCTTCCAATTTTTGAACACGTGCCTCTCTTTTCAAATTTACTAACAACACTACCACCCTATAAGGTCGAACCTCTTCTACCCACTGTAGTGCAATAATGACTGCTACTATTTCTGCTGTGTACACTGATAACCGGTCAGATAGTCTTTTAGAGATATGGATTTTAAAATCTGGTATATATATTCCAACTCCCACATTTTCCTGTTTATTCTTAGATCCGTCTGTGTAAATCTTTAAATAATTATAGTAACTGTTTCTTAAGTAAATGTTTGTTTTGACTCCTATTTCCTCCATTCTCCATTTCCTTTTCTTTTCCAATATATTCATATCAACCTTTACTTCCGGAAAGAGCCATGGTGGAATTCTACTGACGTATGGCTTCCATTTCGTATTCCCTCACTCTCATTTCTCTTGTCCATCCAAACCCTAACCCCTGAAACTTAGTATACTCCCAACTGTCACGGTTTGGGTCTGCTTCTTTTTCTAGTTTTCATGTCTCTTGTGTTCCTGGGTAACTTCACTTCCTGCCTTGTCTTCCCCCGTAATTGTCTGCCGTGCCTGATCGTTTCCACCTGTGTCCAATCACCTGCACCGCCGTTGTGTATTTAAGCCTTGTGAGTCTCTTGTCTTGTGTGGCGTCATTACATGTCACGTATGTCGGTGTTTCAAGTCCAGGTCCTTGTTTGTGTTTCTAGGTTTTTGTTTTTCGCCTCCTTCCCGTCTTTTTGGTTGGAGTGATTTTGATTGAGTTTTTTTGACTATTAAAGTCCTTTCTTTGTCGCATACTCTGCGTCTGAGTCCTCCCTCCTTGCCATCGCAACAGCCGTATTGACACCAACATTCCTCTATTGTTTCTTTTGCTGGGTTTTCTTTCCCACTTCCTTTCAATTTAATCCAATACGCCATCGCCAGTTTCTCTCTTAACTCCAAAGGTATCTCTCCAGCTTCTATGAGTATAGCGTTGATGGGGGTTGTCTTAACAGCTCCAATGCATACACGTAATGCTCTATACTGTAATCTATTTGTTTTTGCCGCTGCACCATAAACTACGCAACCATAGTCTATTGATGACCTCATGCAAGCCCTATAGATGTTAATTAACGACTGCCTTTCTGCACCCCAGTCACATCCCGCCACAGCTCTCATCAGGTTTATAACTTTTTTGCATTTAGTTTCTAAATTCCTAATATGCCTACTTCCCTGATTGCTTTCCTTATGTTACTTAATACGTATGACACATTCCTTCCTCTCATCCAAATGGCCCCATCATCCTCATAGGGCTGGGCGATATAGACCAAAAGTCATATCCCGGTATATTTTTGCTGGATATCGATATACGGTATATATCCCGATATTTTCTCCACATTAAAGGGAAGAAAACCTGAACGCAAATGTCAAAGCCAAATATGACATGTCATCAGTCGTTTAATTGAAACCAGCTATTTCAGGAAGGAGTAGCAAAATCAAATAAACAAAAATGAATAAATAATAAATTAAATTAAACATTAGCGAGCCGGTCAGCAAGGCTCTGCCTGACTTCAGGATACATTTTTTGCAGTGCTTCTCTTGCAAAGTAGTTGCGACTGGGAAGCTCATATCTCGGGTCAATCGTTTTCAGGAGCATTTTGAATCCGACTTGTTCAACAGTTGCAACAGGGACCATATCTTTAGCAATGTGATAGGACACCGCTTTCGTTTTAGTACACCACTTGTCACTTTTCTTTTCACAAGGCACACTGCGGGAAGATGAGGTTTGCAGTGAGCTTTGTTTCGGGGCTGGAGCTTGTTCGGGTTGTTTCTGGCGCGCGGCTTCTGCAGCGCGCAGTTTCACACACTCTTCGTATAGCAGTTTGTGTTGTTGTTTTAGGGGGAGGGGGGGGGGGCAGCGCACAATGAGCAGCGCCAGCCTCACTGCTCATTTTAACAGATACGTCACAACAACCGGGAGTTTTTCGCGCGTCATTGACTTAGCAGGCTGTCATTGGTAATCGGGACTGGAGCTGTCCCGGCCGGGACAAATCAAAATTGCCCATAATTCGGGATGTCCCGGGTAATACGGGACGATTCACAGCCCTACTGTAACCTGTTTATGGCACTCCCTACATATAACGTTGTTTTGTTGCTCATCGGATACTTTAAATCCGAACCATCTCCAAATTACTGAGCCACTGCTTTTTTTTTAACGAACCAATTCCTCCTCCACACGCTGCGCAGACGTTGTTGCCCCTGCCCCTCCCCCTTCTGCGCGTGAAAGAGGATGGGCGGGGCAAGGGCGAGAAGCAGTGCAGAGCGCTCCGGGTCGGCAGCTTGCTTTCAGCGCGCAAATTGAAGTATATCGATGTGTGCGAAATTGTCTAATTCCATATCCCATTAAAAAATATCGATATAGTCGTTTATACCGATATATCGCCCAGCCCTACATCCGCATATAGTGCTGTTTTTATGCGTCCATTCATTTTTGAAAAAATATCATTAATCATTATGTTAAACAGTATCTGACTAATTGCACTCCTCTGGGGAATACCATTGTCTACATTAAATTCTGTAGATACCTCTGATCCAACTTTAACTTTAATTTTCCTACCTACCAATTATATAACCTTCCCTCCACATGGTATCATATGCCTTTTCTATGACAAAATATACAATTGTCATTGGTTCTTGCATTTTCAATGCCTTTTCCACATCATTACTTACTTTAACTAGAGCATCTGTTGTGGAGCGCCCTTTTCTAAATCCTCTGTTCCAATATATGTGATAGTCTACGAACTATTATCCTCTCCATCCATTTGCACAAGTGGGATGTCAATGCTATAGGCCTATAGTTATCAGGATTAGCTGGGTCCTTACCAGGCTTGTTGAATGGTAATATTACTGCACCTTTCCAACTGTGTGGTATTATTCCATCCCTCCAAATTTTTCCATCCAGTCTTAATATTAACTTGAATTGGAAAAAACAAATGGGGGAAGCTTCTATGAATTTGACAAAATACAGAACTAATAAAAGCTTAAATTACTTCTAAACATTGCTGAAAGAATAGAAAAAGCTGAAATACATTTAAAAATGGCTGAAAATACAGAAATGAGAAAAGCTGAAATGAACTTGAAAGAATTGCAAAAAAACAGAAATGAAATAGAGAACTAATAAAAGCTTAAATTACTTCTAAACATTGCTGAATCTTTTTCATTCAAACTAAATGAACTTGGTAAATGGACTTGTACACCGCTTTTCTAGTCTTCTGACTACTCAAAGCGCTTTAATACTAGATGACATCTCTCACCCATTAATACACTGATACAACCTACCATACACAGTGGCACCTGCCCATGTGCACAAGACAGGAGAAGATCCTGGCAACAAGTCAAAATAAAATATAAAAACATTTTGCATGGTTGGTGAGTGCCTCAAAAGTTTGCAAGTAGTGTAGAAATTACTGAGAGCTTCGTGGCGGTCCCATGAAAAACGCCCCTGGATACTTCCGGATAAGTTAACCGTCATGTTTTGATGATGTCATAGAGATGCGCGGTTTTGTGAAATAAAGATGGACGCATACAGCGCCAATGACTAATATAAGTACTACGTGTTTTGGACAATTAAATGTTAGTGGACACACACAAATACTACAGCCCCCATCTCGATTACAATTGTTCACTCCTCAGTGCGCAGTTTCGCCCACCAGCGGACCCCCTCCTCCCCCCTAACCCCGGCTGGTCCACCGTAACTTTTGACGTGCTTATTAACCGACGGACCTTCTTGCGGTCCGATGACGGTCCGATGAAGGTTATTAATAGTATAGCTTTGTTGCGTAAAATAAAGACCAAACGATCTCCTGTCATTCGCGTAAGAAAACAAACTCACGTGTCTGCAGCTCAATCCCCGAAGGAACAACGTCACGCCCCTCCCCCGTAACTTTTGACGCGCTTATTAACCTACGGACCTTCTTATGGTCCGTGAAAAGGTTATTAATAGTATCACTCTCGTAAGAAAATAAACTCGCGTGCCTGCAGCTTAATGACAACACCGAAGAAACAACGTCACACCCCCGCTTTAAGTCTCCAGCGGGGAGTAGCCTCGTTAGCAGTTTAGCTAGCTAGCACTCTAGCACTTATCGCTCTCACATGTTTGAAATATCTTACCGTCCAGCCTCCACATTACTTACGGTCTGCTCGTCCGGCGTCTCCGTCCCAACTCACGACACGCACGTCCATGTACGGTTAGCTAAACACGGTTAAACCTACACGCCCCTGCACAGTGGATGACTCCTGAGCTACGTCTTTATGGCCATCGATCAACAGCTGGTCGCTAATGAGCTCACAGTGAAGAGAGCGAAGAGATTTAGACAAAATCCACACCTCAAACAAATGCTTCCTGGAGCAAAACTATTTGGGGTAGCCAAAAAATAATGGCATTTTGAGAGACCCAAGACTCTACCGAACGCATGAGATTAGTTTTTATGTCTCTATGGGCCGGTTTCGGAGACAAGGCTCAAGCCTAGTCCCAGACTAAAATTCACTTGCACAGACGTAGCTTAAAATACTCGTGGATTAAGCCTGTTCTGGATTAAACAAAGCCGATTGCAAAATTGAGCATTAGAGCTACTCCAGGACTAAATTGGACTGAATTGAAGCTTAAACTAATCTGCCAAGGAGGCAGGTTTAACTCCCGCTTAGTAGGCTAGGCTACTGTTTGTGAAACTGAGCTTGGATTGTTTGGGAGCATGGACTATTTGGAATATCTAAATGAGGACCAACATGCACGACAAAGGCCAGCCAGACGAATACTGCTGGATAGGAGTGATCCATTGAATCAGTTTGATGAAATAACTTTTCGAGACCGCTTTCGTATGCACAAGGAAAATGCATTGGAGATAATTACTTTGCTTGAGCCTAGACTTTCCTCTCTGTCTCAAAGAGGAAGGCCTGTGTCCAATCAACTGCAAGTTCTGATCACTTTGAGGTTCTTGGCATGTGGAATCTTTCATCGTGAAACTGGTGATTTGTGTGGTGTCAGTGAACCAACTGTATGTAGAATAGTTCACAAAGTCTGCAGTGCCATTTGTGAACTGAGGAGTCTTTACATCAAGTTCCCTGATGCTGCTGGGCAAGCCAACTATAAAGTGCAATTCTATGAATATGGGCACTTTCCAGGAGTGATTGGCTGTATAGACGGATGTCATGTTCCCATCAAGTGTCCATCAACTCCTGATGCAGAGGAATACAGGAATCGTAAGAACTGTTTTTCAATCAATGTTCAGGGTGTATGCACTCCTAATTTGGAGTTTTCAAACATTGTTGCCCGTTGGAAAGGTGCAACCCATGATTCAAGGATTTTTCTCAACTCTTCATTGTGTGCACAATTTGAGAGTGGACAACATAGTGGACTACTACTTGGTGATAGTGGATATGGTCAGAGTAACTATTTATTCACACCACATCTAAATCCCACAACAGCTGAGCAGCAAAGGTACAACAGAGCTCATATCCGTACTAGAGGGATGATCGAGCGTATGTTTGGAGTATGGAAAACTCGATTCCAGTGCTTACGAAATACGCTTCGTTTCAAGCCAAGAAGATGCTGCAAAGTGATCATTGCTACAGCTGTGCTGCACAACTACCTGAAGCAGCATGGCTGTCCTGACCTGCCAATGGAAGATCAGGATGATGCAGATGTGCCCATGGTGGCAGAGGCAGCCAATGACCAGCGAGGACTTGCACACAGAGCTGCTTTCACAGTGCAGCACTTCAGCATTTAAATATGGAATGTATCCATTATGGTATGGTGGTGCTTGCATACTGTTTCTGTACAAAATTACAATAATGTAGCAAAATTAAACTAGTGAACCAAGTCGGGTAAAATGTAGTTTGTGATGATTAATACTCACTCACACGCCAAATGACAATACATTTATTTTTATTTTTCACAATTCCTCATATTCACCATGGCTACTAGTATGCAGAATTCTTTTTTGGAGCATAGCCCTCTCTCCCAATTTCATATCCAGTTCAACCTCTAGAATTCTCATTTTCATTTCATGTTCTTCTTTTAAATATTCAATTTTACGCTCATGAAATTCTCTGGCTAACTTTTCATGCATAGTTATCTTTTTTGGTCTCTGTTGGATGGTAGCAGCTTCATCTCCCAGGGGTGCCATAGCAGATGTGGAGGGTTCAGGCTCGTTGTGAACTGGCTCTTGATTGGTTTCCTCTGGAAAAAAAGACCACTGTTCCAAACTCAAATCAACTAATATGGTCCTGTAACCAATTTACTTCCTAAGGTATATTTACCATTTGTGCTCAGTTCTCCATGTTCACTGTCCAAATGGTCATTGTCTGGTATACCATCCAGAGGTTGCTGGTGCTCTATTATACCAGACAGCAAGTCACCCAATTCATCACATGTGTCCTTTATTGGTGGTCCACCACCTGTAATAAATCGCTCTCTTCTGCTTGCTGCATTCTCTTTTTTTAATCCCAGTTTAATGTTCTTCCATAGAACCTATGAAGGCAGATATCATTCATTAGTTTTCTTTTTTGATGTCACAAAAATAGTAATATGGGAAATCTGAAATACTGGTACTGATAAGGCATAATAAAAATAAGTTTGTCTCCTGATAATTTAGGTCATGGTGGAGAAATGATTGTATATTTCTTTCCCCCTCACATATAGGTATGGATTTTCCTTTGTGCAACATATCTTACTCTACCACCATGTTTAACATGCATATGCCCCTTTAAAATAGGTTACTATCCTTTTAAACAGGATATTCATTCAATGTGAATGCTACAAGCAGCAGGAGTATTGTATTTGGGTAGGCCATAAATAAGCAGGGTATAGGCAACAGGAAACAAACACATATTTTTGTGCCTAATAATGAAGATTAACTCACCTGCAGTTGTTGTACTGTTCTTGTGGTGACATCTTCATTTGCATTGAATTCTTTGCCAATTGCAGTCCAAGCACTTCTTTTCTTATGTTCAATAGCAGCAGTATGGATTTTGCTTTCAATGACTGGATGGTTCGATACAATTAGTTTTAGTAGTGCTTTTTCATGCTCACTATAATTTTTGGAGCGAATTCTCTTTGCCTCTGACATTGTGTTGTCTCAAAATTCACTGCAACAATGGTGTTTCATACTACATTTCAGGTTTTCATGAGCACAATTGGACCAACAGCCTGTGCTTCCACTTAGTCTAATGAGGCTTGAACCAGGTGTTCTCATTAAGCTTACTCCAGGACTCCATAGTCTCAGACTAACTAAGCCAAATTTATGCCATGTTCATGCAAGCCACTTAAATAGCCAGGATTAACTAGTCTGATTTAGGCCTACTTCAGTCTTGGTTTAAGACCTGTCTCCGAAACCGGCCCTATGTCTTTTAAGACGGCTCAAACAGCCGTTTACAAAAAGTGTACCGTCTGTGTGTTTTTTTTTTAAATGTCGGCAGATTTGTATGGAAGCTTATGGGGCTCGGGGCAGACTTTGTCTCACAATCGGGCTCCTCACGCAAAAAAGTGAATATTGTGGCCGTAAAGATAAAAGTGCCTCTTTTTTTTTACTGAATCCTGACACGGCGCTCACTCTAAATCCTGGGACAATCTGGAAAACTCCACTCTAAATTCGAAAGAAACCCCAAAACTAATGAAACATAATTAGTGATTATGAAAAAACTATAATAGATATCAACAAGCTGTTTTTTTCATAAAATTGTTAAGACTTGTGTCAACATTTTAAAGTTCAAATGGTGTCTCTAGCTGAAAGATTGGAAAAGCTGAAAAAGTTTTGAGAGGATTTAAAAATGTAATCCATTGGAAACCATGTTAAAAAGCTGAAAAGTCATAGCACACCTCTCCTGAAGGAGCTGAACATTTTAATATTTGAATGGTCTTAATAGCTGAAAGTGTGAAGGAGTTGAAAGGTGCGGCGGAAGAAATAGAAGAATAAGATTAAAAAATTGAATAAGTTGAATAAAGAAAAGAAGAACAATACTTGGAATGCTTGAAGCATTCCAACTCTTAAGGCGGAATAAAGAAAAGAAGAACAATACTTGGAATGCTTGAAGCATTCCAACTAATAAGGCGGAATAAAGAAAAGAAGAATACTTGGAATGCTTGAAGCATTCCAACTAATAAAGATTAGAAGATTCCAACTAATGATTCGCCTGGTAACTGTCTGAACATGGCATAACATAATTGATCTTGCCCGGGTGCTGTATATCCAGTGCACAGCAGCGCTATGTTGAGTTCTGATAACGTAAAATCCACGTCTAGTATTGACATGCCATCCTCCTTTTTTAACTTCACTTCCTTATTCTCTCTTAATGCCTGTTCTTTCTGCTGTTTATGTATGTCACTAAGGTTTTCACAACTGTGAACTGCCACAAAGGCCCTCCCTAGCACCTCTGCCTTTCCTTTATCTGATACTATTATCTTCTCTCTATCAATCAAAGCTGGAATTTTACCAGAGGCCCTTTTCCCATTCATTCTCTTGAACATAGACCGTATATCCCCTAATTTTACTCCTCTGCCTATGGTGGAACAGAATTCTCTCCAGTTTCTCTTTTTGTTATACTTTATTGTCCTACGTGCCACAGCCATTTTCCTTTTGATAATCTATAACATTCTTGTATGAAAGATTTTTCTTTAATGTTCTAAATGCCTTGTTTGGTTCTTTAACAGCTCTGCTACATTCCTCATTCCACCAAGGTACCACTTTCTTCCTTCCCTTTGTTGTTCTTTGTGGGATACTCCATATTTTTTTAGTTTATAATGTGTTCTGTAACTTGCTTTGTACATTCTTCTATATTTCCATCAAATGTCACCAGATTAACTGACTCTTCACAACATGACCTAAATTTTTCCCATTCTGCTTTCTCAACACCATCTGGTTATGGACATCCCTTCTTGGATACAAATGCGTGAATTAATTACAGTGAGAACTGGGAAATGATCACTTCCTATGGTAGTTTCGCTTTTAACATGCCAATCACATGCTTTAACTAAGCTTTCTGACACCAGTGTAACGTCCAAGCATGATATAGTACCCCTATTCATATCTATTCTTACCCTGTCCATTATTAAGGCACACCAATACTCTTTCTTCCATAATTTCTTCCATTATGTTCCCGTTACTATCTGTATGCTTGCTGTCCCATAGGCTGTTATGCGCATTAAAATCTCCACACCATATTTCTTTCCTGTATACATTCCCTGCCATTTCTTTTAATTTTTCAGTAATTAATTTTTTGCATGGGTTATTAAACTGTATTGGCTTAATATGACCCTCTGTCCTTGGACTACATATCTCTACCATAATACATTCTATATCCACTGGGCAAGGGAGCTCTCTAAATGCCAGCCCGTCCTTGAGAAAGGTAGCACACCGTCCACCATTTTGATTGTTAGGCCTATCATATCTTATAGAACTAAACCCAGGTATAACAAAATCCAAATGTGGTTGTGTTACGACCCCCGGGTGGTCTAGGGGTGTGGGGGCCATAGACATATGGGCAGAAACCGGTCGTTTGGTAAAAGGTACAGGTTTATTGGAAAACAGGTAGGCAGGCAGGTAACGAAACAAACAAAAGAAGGGTGGATGAGGGTGCTGTGAAAAATGACAACCAAAGTCAAATAAAAGAGTTCCCCACAAGGAGGACTATGCCCATCTATACATTCAAACAAAAGATAGGTCCGTACTAAGAAACACGGAGCACAGCACCCACTACACCTATGAGACTAACAGAGAAAAACTGCGTGTTGCGAATCAGTATCAACTCTTGCCCTAGTAGAAAAACCCACACAAAACCAAAGTTACTGGAGCCACAAACTGGCTAAGACTAACCGTGGCACTCGGGAGGCACACAAGTCAACGGGCTGTGACAAGCTGCCACGAGCCACCTGTGGTCTCTCCTTAAGAGCAGGATGTGCAGCTGAGGTGGTGACGTGCCATTGGGTGCGCTGGTACAGGGTGGACCAATGGGTGGAGCTGAAGTGAGCCTGAAGTGAGCTCCCCAGAAACCAGGAAGTAGGCGGGGCTTCAGTCCACAGGACCGCACAGCCTACTTGGTACAGGCAAAATAAACACAGAAATACAGACCACGGTGACAGCCGTGACAGTTGTAACAGAGTTTCTTGTACACATACTACATCTGGAACTAAATCTAATTCATAAATATATTTTTTAATTCTTGACCATTAGCTATGAGGCTTCTGGCGTCCCACTGTTCTAACCCTCAGTTTGTGAATTTTCCCCGTTTCCAAGTGCTGTTAACAATGCATGTATCTGGTCTGCTTTAACATCTATATCAAGAAGTCTTTCTGCTGCCTCCACAATAGCCTTGATTCTATCACTTTTCTTTTTCAACTGTGGCGTAACATTGATAGTGTGACAAATGAAAACCACAAAGTTTATCTTCTCAACTACCAATGTTTGCTTATCAACTTCACATTTGTGCTCACATGTAACCTGAGTATGAACAGGAGTCTGCCTTTGTGTTTGGTTAACTGCTACTATATTTCTTTGAACCATTCCACTGGGGCTTTTATTTGATGCGGTTTCTCTCACTGTTTTTAGTGCTTCTGCATAAGACACTTTACCTAGAATCTTCACCCTCTGGGCTTCTCTGGCTTCTCTTTGTACTTCACATCCTCCAAATGCACATCCTCCAAATGCAGCACTATGCTCACCACCACAGTTACAGCATTTAATCTTCGTATCCTTTTCACATTTACCGTACTCCTGCTGACCACCACATCTAGCGCACATCATCTTTCCTTTGCATTGCTGAGCTGTATGTCCCATTCTTTGGCATTTATAGCATCGAATATGTTTGGGAATATACTCTCACACTGTAACTCATGTACCCTATTTGCACTGATTTAGGTAGGGTTTTCTCAAATTGCACTACAACCGATAGTGTTTCCTTTAATGATCCATCTCGTTTGCTTTTAATCCATGTGGCTTCAATCACTTTGCCTCCCTGAATCTCATTTTTGACATCTTCCATTGACATACCTAATGGTACACCTGATATTACTCCTCTCACCTTTGTCATTGCTCCTGGTATATGTGCTTTCATTCTTTCCCCCTGAAGTGAGGACATTTTCAGTATCTTTTTTTGTTGTTGTTGTTTGCTAGTTGCATGTATCAGTGTTCTTTAATTGCTCAAAAACCTAGCAAATATGATTTTACTCTCTTTCTCAATCGCCTTAGTGAGTTTAATCGGGTGGTAATGTCCACCATCCTGGTTAAACTCAATAATAACTTTCCATATGATTCCTTGCCCATTCTCCATGTTTTCTGTTTCTCCGACTGATTAGATCTCAATTTCTTGCTCGTACTTCCCTCGCCAGTCTCGCTGTACTCTGACCAACTTTTCCCTCTATTTCTTGTTCTTAAAGCCCTTTTCAATCTCTCTGTTTTGGGTATCGTCCAATCCATTTCATCTCCATCTGAACTAGTTGACATGATATACAGTCACAGTACAGTTTATGCAGATCCGCCAGATTACTTGCTCAACCAGTGATCCTACCGCGTTTCACTTCCGCTTTTTCCACTCGCCTCCCGTTTGTGGAGGCTCACACACGCTCATTCATTTCCAGCTGCTTTTCATTATCTCATCATCTCTTCCCCTCACCTGTTCCTGCTTTCCCTAATTAGACTCCCTATTTCTAGTCTGCATCTCCCCATCGTTCTCCGCCTGAGTCTTACCTATGCCCCCTACGTGTCAGAGTTGCTGTTCCTTGCCCCGTTGTGTCCTGTTGTGTATGTTTGGTACCAGAACTGTCTCGTGGCTAACCCTCTGCCTTACCCAGCCTACTGCTGACGTGAGCCGACTGGTGCGCTGCCCATTATATATAGTATTATGACCTCTAAAGTCCGCATCTCGGCCAGATGCGGACTTTAGAATTGGAACACTACTTGGGCTACGACTGTTCCCTGTGACGTTTCACGAGAACATAAGTCCACACAAGAACGCATATTGAGAAAGGGCCTAAGTCTTCCAGTTATGCCTCCAATGTCAGCTGAGATCCAGAACGCTGCAGCTTGAGTCCTCATTAGGTTGAGGATAGTACATCACATAACGCCAGTTCTTAGGTGTTAACAATGGCTTCCTGTCAAACAAGGAATTGACTTGGTTTATAAAGCACTGAATGGTTTAAGTACATTTCTGATCTGCTGGCACTGGTCTACTTTCTGTTCTCAGAGTCAAAACTAAACATGGAGAAACAGTTAAGTTTTCTGCTCCACTTATCTTGAAAGTCCAAGAAGGCTGCAGGTCTGACAGGTCTCTCAGTTCCATTTAAATCCAGATTTAAGCAAGACTTTTTAGTTTGCTGCTACCTTTAATTGACCATCTCCACATCTCTTAATTCTTAAGAAACTCTTAAACTACATTGCAAAGTCTTTTTAGTGACGCCAAGACCAAAAAAGTGGCCGGAGGCTGTCAGAAGGGAAAATGTCTGTGTAATGCCACGGATTTACTGACTTCCCACCTCATAGGATCCTTATGGTTTTTGGTTATGTTATTTCAGTTCTTCGTTGAAGTTCTTCCTGTTAGGGTTATACTTCAATAAACATATTCTTTAATCTTTTACACTGTCTCCTGCTACTGCTCTCCTATTTGGCATAGCATGAGCCAGCTATAACGTATGTTTCGAAGGGAACATTCCGTTTTCAGAATGACACAAGGCAATCTATTGGGTATTTAATAACATGGACCTGCCCCTTCCTTCTCATGATGCTAAAACTGTAAATAAAGGCACCATTTGCTGTACCGTCTGAAGTGTGTGCTTCGCCCTGAATTCCTTCGCACACATCTTACCTTCCCTGGCCACAGAAGAATGTGTTACACCAAAGAGGATTTCCACAAGATTGCAAATTTGCCTCAGAGGGCTTTACAGTCCGTACACATTGTGACAACTTGAAAGTGATCACCAGCTTCAAAACAGCTGTTCTGGTGTGGTGGACCCGCCCCTTTTGGGGGATAATGAGTTTACGTGGCCCGGTGTACAAAGGCTGGTGTGCAAAAAATCAATCAGTGGAGTGTAATGGAGGGAAGGACACGCAGAGGGACGTAGGGGCTTTCATTCACGGCTCCGTCGACGCACTGAACGCACTCGCACCCCGGGGCCGGACCGAAGGAGAGCGGCTCGTTTCCTGGGAGACTGGAGGAGCTCAGCCCGCTGTAGCCAGGTCACGCCGGGGACAGAGGAGCAAAACCCGGACCGGATTAGCCGACGACTTGTCCCGAGCGGCGTCCAAACCCCAGCAAAACCCGGACCGGATTAGCCGACGACTTGTCCCGAGCGGCGTCCAAAACCCAGCACAACCCGGACCGGATTTATAGACTGGCTGACTCGCGTCAACGTGTGAGTCTATAACGTTCTTTTCCTTTTTCGGTTCCGTGGATATTTTTGTGTAAATATATGAACATTTGAAAGGTTTTTTCCTTTTTGGATTTCTCCTCTTTTTGGAAGGTGGACAGTGCGTTTTTTTGTTATGCCTTGCTTGTTTTTTCTTTTTGTGTAAATATATGAACTATTGAAAGGTTTTCCCTTTTTGGATTCCTCCTCTTTTTGGAGAGTGGACCGTGCGTTTTTCTTTGTTATACTTGCTTGTTCTTTCTTTTTGTGTAAATATACGAACTATTGAACGAAATCTTGGGCTATGTGTTATACTTTGTTGGTGTTATTTGTGTGATTGTTCAATGGGTTGAGGGCGTACATTTTAAATGTACGCGCTTGTGGGAGTTTTGACGGAGATCTCTAAAACTAAACTACAACTTAGCCATAGTTCCGACACCTCATCTTATATGTCAGGAGAGAGACCTGGCTGGCACCCCAGAAACAATTAACCAAACCAAAAACAATAAAACGGATCTCGACAGACTGTCACATAAAAAGTGGCACCCCAGATGGGACATAAAAGTACCATTGACTGACAAACAAAATAACTCAACAAATAAAAACCACAACCCTTGTGAAGAGAAATTGATTGCCAAATAAAATGGCCGCTGACTCGGAGTCATGGTGGAGTAAAATGGAAGGAGGACCAGCGGAGTCACCCCTGGAAATTGCCAACGACATGCCTGCTGAGGAGGTAGCGGCTACAACCTATTCTCTGTTAGACATGGACCTCACTTTTTTTCCGGGGCTTGCTCAACCCGTATCTCCACAAAGAACACCCGTCAAAGTGGGCGAGAGTCACAGAGGACCTCAGCCTGAAATTTCCGCTTTAAAGGAGACAAATCCTGACGATGGGATAAGGCAACACCTTCAGGAATTTGTGGAGGAACAACGTCATCACCGGCAGGAACTAAAAAGGGACATGGCGCAAATGATAAAAGACATTACCACTCATACTAAACAAGAAACCACAGCACTGACAGACCTATTTCTGGAACAACAAAAAGAGGTCATCAAGCATGTGGATAAACAGCTTCAGTATCTGCAAACACAATTTAATGCATCCCTTGGTTGGAGACTTAAAAACTATCATACTGACCTGCTGAAGGATCTCTTCTCCGTTCTCACCCCAATGTCTGGTGCAGTAGCCCACCTGCAGGAGGAGCTGTCCCACTGCAGAAACACGATACATTCACTGTCTGAGGAATTGACGGCATCCAAAGTTACCACCACTTTTACCCCTGAAAGTGGCCAAACCTCCTCTGAGGGTCTGCAAGGGCAACAACCCTTGCTCATTTCACAACGTCCCAGACTGCAGTCAACCATACAGCCTGGCATGGCTGATGTCAATTTCGGATCACCAGTTGAACCAACTATTCACGGAGAAGTAAAGAACCGCGTCATTGGTAAGAGTCCTATAAAACTACAATTCCCGACATTTGGGGGCCTCAATGATACACCTGACCCGCTCCAATACCTGGAAAGGTGTGATGATTTCCTCGCTCTCACACCGCTCACAGATGAGGAACTCCTGGCCACCCTGCGTAATGTACTTCATGGAACTGCCCGCGATTGGTGGGATGTGGGCCGCCATAGAATCCACACGTGGAAGGACTTTCGTCACCAATTTCGTGCTGCCTTCCTGTCAGAGGACTACGAGGATGAACTGGCAGAGAGGGTGCGCAACAGAGTTCAAGGGGACGGTGAAAGCATCCGAGATTTTGCCTACATGTACCAGTCACTTTGCAAACGTTGGAAACCACAGATTGAGGAAGACGAAATCCTAAAAATGATCTTGAAAAATATTAACCCCCAACTGGCCAGCCAGCTGAGAAGTAGCAGAGTCACCTCTGTTAACGCTCTTGTCCGCCTTGGCCAGCAACTTGAGAAGGACAGGGTAAATCAGTTGCAGTATGAACAGAAAAAGACCCTATTTGGGAAAACACCCAAGCCTGCTGCATCCAAATCCGCTGCCCGGCCACAGAAGAATGTGTTACACCAAAGAGGATTTCCACAAGATTGCAAATTTGCCTCAGAGGGCTTTACAGTCCGTACACATTGTGACAACTGGCTGGCACCCCAGAAACAATTAACCAAACCAAAAACAATAAAACGGATCTCGACAGACTGTCACAACATGCAACATCTTCTGTTAAGGCACTTACCAGCCTGCACAATGTTTTTATATTTTATCTTGACTGGTTGCCAGGATCTTTGCTATCCAGTCATTTTTGTAAACATTAATTGTAGAAAGATTTTTAGAATTGGACACAGCATAGA
Organism: Pungitius pungitius; assembly: GCF_949316345.1. NCBI lineage: Eukaryota > Metazoa > Chordata > Actinopteri > Perciformes > Gasterosteidae > Pungitius > Pungitius pungitius. Next base: position 25,624,108 of record NC_084901.1, on the reverse strand, counting down.
GATTTGTGTATATGGTTGGAAAACTTATCCTCGCATTGTAGATAAGGATTTAAAATTAGGCTTTGTCTTTTGGATACATTTCCAGAGGAGGTTTAATTCCCTCTGCTCAGTTTTGAAACAATTATATTAAAGCAATTAAAACCGAGTGTACAACTTTCCTAGTAAGGAGATATTTTGAAATCCTTACGCATTCAGTCGGTCCGCGATTGTCTGCTTTTTCTATGTTTTAGTTTAGTTCCATTATAAGTTGCTGCTCAGCGGGTGAGAAATATGCTGCGTGCGGTGTATTCTCCATTTCTGCATTAGTAAATCTGTAATCGATATCGTGGTCTACTTAAGAAAGCTGTGGATGTGCACTTATCCCAGCTATGTGCTCCTGGATCGACTTAGCGCCTCCTTCTCAGTGCGACTCGGCAAACGTGCAGTAGAATAAGGAAATCCAGCGTAAATGATAAAGCTCCGGTTGCACCTTTGCCGAGCCAGGATGAGAAGGAGGAGCTAAGTCGATTCAGGTGTACAAAACTGGGATAAGTGTGCATATAATATGCAAATAAAGGAATAAGGCAGTTGTAATCAAACAGATAGAAAAAGCCTGGCAAACAATCACGGACCAACTGAATGCAGAAGGATTTAAAAATATCTAATATACTAGGAAAGTTGTACTCCAGTTTTAATTGCTTTTAATATGATTGTTGTATGTGTTGGCTTTATTGCTGTATCCGTGTTCATGTGGTAAAACTGTCTTTGAGTAGTCTAATATGTAAAGCACTATATGAATAACATGCATTATTTAGCCTATACTTTGCCTTAAAAGTGAGCAGAGGGAATTAATGAACAGTTTGCAAATGGTGTAGAAATTATAAGATGCATGCTTATTTCTGCTGCCGGTTTAGAGTCTTGACGAGGACGGTCTCCTCAAGGTCTTTAATTAAAACATCGTTAGTTTTAATGCACAATGATAAACGTTAGTTACATTTAAACTTGAAGTTATGAATCTAAACTCTGTCCTCAAACAGACGTAACCGGTGAACAACAGTCTCTGACACCACATTAAAACTTATGAAGACTCGTTATAGTACCGTTAAATCTCATGAATAACCGCTACGGAGACGTGAAAACCGGCGGAGCATTTCACAGAAGACTCGCCGAAAACTAGCTGCTCTCTAGTTTTCTCTAGCTGGGCCAGGCACGCGTACGCGGAGGTGAAAAGGGCCATTGTGGACTGGGTAGGACTGTCCCCCGAAGACCACCGCAGTGCCTTCCGAGAGGCTAGGCTCTCCCCGGGGGACTGCCTGTTCGCATTCGCGCAGCGCCTGAGGGATTCGGCAAACAGGTGGCTGCAGCCGGGGGGCGCGGGCGGAGCGCCGGCGGTGGTGGAGAAGGTGGTGACGGAGCAGCTTCTGGAGGGGTTGCCGCCCCGGACGGCGGCGTGGGTCCGCTATCACCGACCGGCGACCCTGGAGGCCGCCATCAACCTGGCCGAGGACCACCTGGCGGCTCATCCCGGCTGGCAGAGGGAGGACGCCCGACCACCGGCGATCGCCCGGCCAGTCCCAGCGCCACGAAGGAGGGCCCCGCAGCTGTACCTCGCTCTCTATTTCCCTTCCGGGGGCCAAGTTCTGCAGGTCCGTGGCAAATATCTTATAAGGCCCCACTTTGCTCCACAGCACACCTTGGCGTTTACCCGCCTAGATTTCAGCAATGACTGAAAGCAGGAGACAGTTGGTTAACAGTGAGGAATTTATGATTAAATGCAGTGTCGCTTCAAAAAGGTCGGTGAAGTCATTACATAAAAATTATATCTATACTTGCGTTCTTCTGGGGATGGGAGAATGAAGGTCAAGGAGACAGGTTGGGAAGGTGTTTGCTGGTTAGGAACTAAAACACTCAACGGGCTGGACTGCAGAGGATTTAGAAGCTGCTGCCATCCATTTGCCAGGAATTCGACCTTCGGGTGCCACATATCTTTTGAGGTGGTCAATGTTAACTTTCCCGATTTCCTTTCCCACTCATGAGGTCAGTACTTTTTCCATCGATGTTTGTGATGGTGTATGGACCCATCATGTCTGCCTCCATTTTGCCCTCTTTTCTTTGCTCTTCCCTTATGTTTTTACGCAGTACTCTGTCCAACAACAAAGCAGTCATCATCCCCCTTTTCCACACCCGTTCGCAGCCTTTTGCCAGGTTTGCAGCCATCTTTGCATACACATCCTTCACATACACATCCTTCTGGTTTGTGATGTGGCTGCTAACTTCTTCATTCCTTGTGAGAGCAACAAAATAGTCCTCCGATATCTTTTACATTACATTACATTTTAAAAAGTCCAAATTAGGCAGAGAAATGTATATAGTTACCAAGCAACTTAACTGTAGGAAATTGCCATCACACCTGCCACTCGACTGGTATTTCGGAAGGGTACCGAGCTTCCCTCCCAGACCTAAGGAAATATACTGTAAGTACTTCGTTGTTTTTTGGTTCTTGGACTTAACATATTGGTCCCAGTCACTTGGATGCTCCTTTACCATTTTTTTCAAAACTCTGAAAGAGGAAACAAATAATTATTACAATAAAAAGTCAGGCTCCATGTACAGTGGTTTTGTTGGAATAATTTTATACCCTTGAATTGTGCCATTGGTGAGGATGCGCTTTGGGGCATATTTATAGAAAAAATCCATTATACAGCCGGATATTTCATCTGCTCCTTTTGTTCTCAACGGGTAGACCTCAAGCCACTTTGTGAAATAGTCGACCATGACGCAAATGTATTGAAACCCATTTTTGGTGCATTTGAGCTTTCCGACCAAGTCCATCCCAACCAATTCAAATTGCTCGGTCACCTTAAAAAGCAAACCACAACTTAAAACATGAATGTATCCATTCAACAAATTACATTTAGTAAATATTCACCTCTATGGGTTTGTATGTTATGGAAGTAAATCTGTGCCATCGTGGGGTTGAAATAAAAAGGTGATTGAATTTCTAGCACTAAATATTTATGCATTGAAATTATGTACCTGAATGTTTTTCAACATTAAAACACCGCAAAAAATAAATATTAAATATTCAGCCACAACAGAAATGGACGTTACAATATTCAACCCAAAAAATGTCAACCTTGACACACCAACATCCGGGACACTAAGGAAGAGCAATCGATTCTAGATTCAAGATCAGGAGCGTGCACCCAAAACACCTTCAGCTTCGGATTGTAGCCATGTCCAATAATAACGGGGCTTTAACTCTTCTTCATGCCATCAGTATGGTTTGTGTCTAAGATTCCGTAATAGACAGCTGACATTTTTACATTAACAGACTGTATTGGACATGAACTAAGCGGAAGTTAAACAAAAGCGTACAGCCGCTCAGAATACGCCTCTTCTTCTAGTTTTGAATTAATTTAATGTTGCTGAGATCCTTGGACAAGCTGTTAGGAGTGATTGGCGGAGTTTTGAATCCAGGAACGCGCTTGAAGAGGCACATGAGCCGCTGTATCGTAGTGGGGGGGCAGCGGCGGAGCGTGCAGACGCATAAACCCGACAGGACATACAAGAATAACTGCAGTAGCGCCGAGTGTGGAAAGTGGTCGGTGGAAGGATCCTTTTTCTGAGCGGCACAAGCCGATCTCAGTTGGGTATTAAGCGGCATTCAAAGTCCACGTAACGTTAAATGAGTCTTCATGACCATGGGTAAACTTTTTATTGAGGATCTGTCACAACACAGCGACCTGGAAGTAGCGCAGAGTCTTACATAAAGGGATGTACGTCTTAATGCGAGGCTTTAGAATTTATCTCAAAGGGATCCTGTATTTGCTCATAAAGTCTGAAACGAGAACCCATTTTTCAGTGACGGTGTTACGTGCCTACTGGTTTTTGAACTACTGTTTTTTTTTGCCCCCGGCAGGCAGTTGTTGTCTGCCTCCGTCACTTGAGTCGTCACACATTTGCAAACATATTGTGCTGAAAATGTTCAAAAGTGTATCCCATATCCATTGCAGCGATTACGATTGTATAAGTGAGCACTACGTCACTGCCACGTTTGAAGAAATACATAAAAGAACATTTATTAAAAGTCTGCCACAACCGGGATTCAAACCATGTCGCGCAAAATAACATTGTGCCACAAAGCGGCTGCGCTACACACTCAGCCAACTGAGCTTCAAAGATTTTAGCTGATTTGTATAGTTGTATATCGTCAGTGGCAAGCAAACGTTTTGGTTCAGGGTGAACATTATATGTTCTTTTATGTATTTATTCATACGTTGCCACACTGATGGCATAAAGAAGAGTTAAAGCCCCGTTATTATTGGACATGGCTACAATCCGAAGCCGAAGGTGTTTTGGGTGCTCGCTCCTTTAGCTTGACGCACGCTCCTGATCTTGAATCTTGAATAGTATGTCCTATTCTTTTGGCAGGCATCACACTGGGCAATCTAAAAATGTAGACAATTGAAAAACACTGATATTGAATGTTTAAATATTACCACAGACTCCCCAGAAATAGAAAGTAACACCCACCCATTTTTGGATGTCGGCTTTCATGCCAGGCCAGTAGTATCGCTGAAGAATAGCGTCCATAGTCTAGTCCAGTGGTTCTCAACTTCCCTGGCTTCGGGACCCACCTTTACCCCTTAATGACGAGCCGCGACCCAATTTGATCGTTCAACGGGGTGGGGGGGGGGTGCTTCCGCGTTCTAATTGCCGCGCTGAAAACATGGACGGACGAGCCGGAAAAACACAGACACTCCGCTGCATTAGAGAAAGTCCCTTCAAAATAAAATCCCAGGATGAATTTTTTTTTCCATGCAATGGCCCGCGACCCACTAGTGGGTCGGGACCCACCAGTTGAGAAACACTGGTCTAGTCAACCCCACGGTGAGCTCCAATGTCACTGGCTTCTTGTGGCATCAACACGACCTTGGCAAGATGATGCCGCTGCGCGTCTTGTTTTCTGTGGCACTCATAATATAGTTGACAGTCTATGAATAAAACATTCAAAGTGACATTTAAATATTCAGTTTGGAAAAGATACACTTGTTATTAAACTTAGTTCAACATTTTTCATTTAGCGCATGCTTTTATCCAAAGCGATAAGGGCAATAAGGGCATTCAAACCAAAGGGAACAGACCCAGAACAAAAACTATGAAAGTGCAATTCCATCAAGAAAGCCAAACTGAAAAGTGCTATAAGTAGTTGCTATCATAAGATAGCACTAAGTAATTTACTTACTGTCGCAACGACTTGGCTCGGAGAAGACATGAAGGGGAGGCCACACCACCTAATAATTTAACTCAAATATGCAAAACTGTCCTTCATTCGGGGGCACTCACACACACAACACAACCTTACCATGCCATTGACCAGTCTCACCCCCCAGCCTCCTTAATGTCTTACTATCCAGCAATCCCGGCGCCTGGAAAGCAAATTAAGGACAGCAGAGACCAAGACGACAAGGGTTACGACAATGACTCATCCGGGACCGGAGAGTGCATCAGGCATCACGTTCTCCACCCCCCGGATGTGACGAATAGACAACCTGTATGGCTGTAAGAAAAGTGCCCACCGCATAAGGCGTCGTTTTTCATCATTTTTCAATGAGTGCAGAAAACTGAGGGGGTTGTGGTAAGAATAGACCACCACACATCAAAGCCAATGCCTCATTCTCAATTGTTGAGAAATTAATTTGGTGTTTATTAAAATTGCGCGAAAAATAACCACCGGGTCTATCCACCCCATTTAAGAGAACTGCACGCGCCCCTACCTGGCTTGCGTCGACCTGTAGCTGAAGGGGCTGATCTAACTTTGGCGCAGCCAGAACAGGCGCAGAACTTAGCAGCAGCTTTGCATTTTCAAATGCCTGCTGACATTCAAGAAACCAGTCAAACTTAACATAACTTTTAAGCAAATTTGTAAGTGGGGAGACAACAGTAGGAAAATTACAACAGAAATTTCTATAGTAGCCAATCATCCCCAAGAAACGCATCAACTCCTTCTTTGTAGTCGGAGGAGGAAACTTTTCTATAGCCAAAACTTTGGCTCTCACCAGTCGCACCTGACCTTGCCCGACCATCTTGCCCAAGTAAACCACAGTGGCTTGGGCAAACTCTCATTTTGCAAGGTTCACTGTGAGATTTGCTGCCACCAACCTCTCAAACAGTGCACGAATGCGAGCCAGATGTTGCTGCCAGGTGTCGGCATATGACACCTCATCATCAAGATAAACTGCGCACCCATCCAACCCAGCAACTCTATTCATGAGTCGCTGAAAAGTGGAGGTAGCGTTCCGAATTCCAAAGCTCATCCTGCTATATGAATAAAGCCCAGACGAAGTAATAAAAGAGGTCTTTTGCGCTCGAGGTGTAAGTGGTACTTGATAGTAACCTTTCAGCAAATCAAATTTACTAACAAAACGTGCAGCACCAACCTGGTCCACACAGTCTTCTATTCGGGGTAATGGGAAGGAGTCTGGTTTTGTCACCATGTTCACTTTCCTGTAATCAGTACAAAACCAAAAGGTGTTATCAGATTTTTGCCCAGCAAGGATGGTGACGAAGATGGCTTAGCCAACCCATTATCTAGAAGGTACTGGACACTGGCCTCCAAACTTTTTTGTTTATCTGGTGCAACACAATAAAATCTCTGCCTAATAGGCTGTGCATCTCCGACGTCTATGTCGTGCTCTATTAGACAAGTACAAGTTGGTGTGTCTGAAAATAAAGAACTAAACTCAAAAATTAAACACTTCAACTGTTCACACTGTACCTCCTCCAAATGACCCAAAAGGCTGTCCAACTCAGCCAGCGTCTCAGTATTATTTAAACGCGCCTGTAGGATTGCGTCGTCTGGACCCTGAACCCCATCCTCAGCTGCCACCTGAGATGTGTCCGCTGCCTCCCCGATAACCGCTAACCCCACAGGTTTCCTTTCAGCCTTATCACCCCCTACCGGCGATGTTGGGGAATAAAAAGGCCAAATTTATGTGACATAGTTGAGTCGATCTCCTACGCTCAGGAGTAGACACTAAATAATTGAGGTCCGAAACTCGCTGCACAACAGAATAAGGACCAGAGTACTTGGCCCCAAAAGGCGAACCTTGTACAGGCAGTAAAGCTACCACTTGATCACCTGAGTCAAACGCTCTAGCCTCAACCTTGCGATCATAAATTCTTTTAATTTTTTGTTGAGCTTCGGTTAAATTCTCATTCTCCCAGGCCAAAAACTGTTTGCGACGGTTTGCGGTGACATTTGTATACTGAGCCATGCTTTCAGGTGGCTCCGAATTTTCTAAATCACTGCTCAGCACAAACAAAGCCGAACGCACCTTTATGAGCGAAAACCAATTCGGGCTAAAATCCTACTTTACTGCACAACCTCTCTTGCCGCCAGTAAAAACCACGGTAAGCCCTCTTCCCAGTCTCTTTTCATCTCGACGCAGTATGCCCGGAGCAAAGATTTTTAAAGTGGTGTGAAACCGCTCGAGAGCCCCATGACTCTGCATGATAGGCACTGCTCAAATTATGCTTGATGCGCAAACTGCTTCAATGCCTCCGCAAACTTTCTGGACGTGAAGTTTGAACCTCGGTCACTTTGAATCACCTTTGGTATTCCAAAGATAGACATAAACTGCGATAATGACTTTACGATTGACTTTGTCGTTATACTCCTTAAGGCATACGCAGCTAGATAACGCGTAGCCTGATACATTATCGTAAGCAAATACAAACAGCCAGATTTCGATGCAGGCAAAATTATCAGGTGCTCAAATGGAGTACCTACTGACGGAATGGGATGTAGCGGCGCAGGTTTAATAGAAACATTCGGTTTACCCGCAGTTTGACAGACGTGATATGCTTTAATGAACCCAGCTACATCCCTCCCTCTGCTATGAGTCGGACCGGGTCTCCAAGATGAACCAGCTTTAAACAGACCAGGGCAATGTCCTCTATGGCTATACTCATGTCGCGGCGGATGCTCCCGTAGATGATTTTTGTGCGTCAACACGAAGCCATCAGCCAGGACAGCAGCCTGAGCGGCCGTTCTAACCTCATGCTCGTTTATATAAGTGGCAATATGCTCTAATATTACCGACTCACACAATTCATCAAGGTTGTCAATGCCTTCAGCCACCCGCCAGCGATGGAAAAAGCTACTGAGTTCTCTGGCCACCTCAGCATGGGTTTGCCTCCCAGTCTTCTTCCAATTAGATAAACGTTGCCGATAGGCTTCTGGATTCAACTCGTAACACTTTAAAACGGCATCTTTGACCCTCTGATATTTTTTCCTCTCTAGTGGGCAACGCAACAAATCCTCCTGCGCCTTCCCAACCAACACCGTCTGCAAAAGCAGAGTTTTATCTTCGTCATCCCACTCCCGATCAGAGGCAACAAATAGGGAGAAAAATACATTAGGATTACATTCATTGAATTTGGGAAGGAACTTTATCATACCAGCTAAACCGGAGTTTCCACCACTGCCACTGGAGGAAATTTTCCCGTCGGCTACCAGTTTGAGTCTGATACGCTGTATTTCCTTATCCTGCTCTTGAAGTTTAAGTTTCTCCATCTCCAATAAACAATCTTTTTCCCTCTCTTGTGCCTCTAATTTCCTATGTTCTAGTTGCATTTGCAACAGCGCTTTCTGCTGCTCAAACGTCAATCCACTATCAGGAGACTGCATGGTAGACATCCTGGGTAAAACTGGAAACGATGGTCCTGCAGTGTCTATTGGTTTACCCCGAGGCAACACTTGTTCGTCCTTTAAATGTTCACAAATTAAATTCACTAGTTGCTCTTTCGTCAAAGCCAACAACAAACTCTCAGATAAAGCGCCCAAAAAGTAATCCACGGCGCTCATAGTTTTAATCAACACTTCAACAATATATCAGATTGGTCTCAACCAAAACGCCCAACTCAACCTAAAGATCGGCCTTCCAGATTATCCAACCAAAACCCAACTACGTGAAGTGTATACAGCTCCTACCACAGGACAAATCAATTAAGGAGCTTCCCCGTACCCGTAACATTTGCCCCCCCAATATTTTAACCCATCTTCACATTGTGTCCAAGAACCAAGCTCTTTACTCACCAATATACCGCTGGAGTCGTACTGTCCCGACCGTAGGCCAATTCAGTCGTTTCTCCACGGCGATGTCCTCGGTCCAGACACCAGTGACACTCCAGCCTAAACGACAGCGCAAAACGCTCTAAAACAGGGTTAAACGATCGCTCCAAAGTTCATTATCCTGCTATGCAAGCTGCAACACACTTCACTTAACAAAATGGTTGGAACCAAAACTACACTGCAATGCAACACACAACCACAAAAAACCAAACCTACACAATACAATCCTGTGGAGCTCTCCCTTCTAAACATTCGGCCCAGCCCCAGTAGTTCCAAATTACGTACCTCAACCGACCGCATTCGCCGTGTAGATCAGTATGTGAATGAGCAGTGAAAAAGTTAAGGACTAGCTCTCCAGCCAGCCCGGCCCAGAGGGTGCTCACGAGTGCCGTGTCATTCCTCAACCACCTGGAGAACACTATTTTTATGCACACTCCAATTAGGCCATCGATTAGCCACCTCGTAGAACCTCCACAGCTCCTCCTACAGGCCAAGACAGACAGGATCAAGCCACACATTTAATGGGAGACAGAGACCCAGTACAGTAGAGCTGGGGCGTCACAGTTACTTATCAATTGGTAACTCTCTGCACGCCGTTTGAGAACATAACGGTCATTCTTGCTGAAATGTGCAGGAAAAGTGTGGCTCAGCCTGTAGTCCCTCAATTCCTGGACTTTTTGTGGGTCCATTTCTTCTCTTGTTCGCAAAGATTGAATGTACGGCCTCATGGTGTTTATAGGGACGATGCTTAAGGTTAATTAGGTGACAATTAAAAATGTATACATTTGTCTGGAAGTGTTCTAAGACACGCCCAGTGTAACCAGTTGTTTCAGATCGCCCACACCAGAAGGTTTCCTCCATACCGATGTATCACATTTATGAATTAATAACACCAATTTCTCTATGTTACAAGAACTGGCCTGTGGCGCAGCATATAAAGCGCATCTCATAGAGGCGATCAGGTGTTTTGCTCTAAAACAGGAGTTCGGATCCTGGTCAGTTCAATCAATTTATATTTTTTCCTAACTGTATTGTGTAAGTTTCTATGGTGTACATTTAAAATATATTTTCTTAAATAAATATTTTCATACGTGGCTGTGATGTAGTGCTCACTTATACAATCGTGAACGCTGCCATGGATTTGTGATGCGTTTTGTAGATTTTCAGCAATATGTGTGTGACTGTAACCAGTCTGGTTCTAGGGAAGGGTTCTGCACAGCTGATCACGGGATGACAGTTTTATTTATTCTCGTCGGACAATCGTCTCTCCCTGAGACGTCCCAGTCAGCCTCTGCCTGATTGTGATCGTTGCCCGCCACCACATACCCCCACCGCCCGACTTAGGCCGGGGAGCCGTCAGGCCTAGCCTACTCTCCCCCCCCCCCCCTCTCCCTCCAGGGGGCGGGAGAGAAAGTCTGCCATGACCATCTGCGTCCCCGGCCTATGGACCACCTTGAAGTTAAAAGGCTGTAGAGCCAGATACCACCGAGTGATCCGGGCGTTAGTATCCTTCATGCGGTGGAGCCATTGGAGCGGGGCTTGATCCGAACAGAGGGTGAATGGGCGTCCCAGGAGGTAGTAGCGTAGGGAGCCCACCGCCCACCGGATGGCCAGGCACTCCTTCTCCACCGTGCTGTACCTGGCCTCCCTCTCTGACAGTTTCCGGCTGATGTAAACCACGGGGCGGTCGACCCCCTCCACCTCCTGGGACAAAACGGACCCCAGCCCCCTGTCCGATGCGTCGGTCTGCAGGGTAAAGGGGAGAGAAAAGTTAGGGGTGTGGAGGAGCGGCTCCCCACAGTCAGTTTTACCTTCTCAAACGCCCGCTGGCACTGCTCCGACCACTGGACTGGATTTGACGCACCTTTCCAGGTCAAGTCGGTCAAGGGGCCGGTGAGGTCCGCGAAGCCGGGGATGAACCGTCTGTAGTACCCCGCCAGCCCCAAAAACCGCCTCACCTCTTTTTTTGTCTTGGGACGCGGGCAGGCCGCGATAGCCGCCATCTTGTCCACCTGGGGGCGCACCTGCCCGCCCCCCAAGTGGTACCCCAGATACCGTACCTCCCTCCGTCCAACTACCTCACTCAGTCCAAATGCACACTTCCCTGGGTTGGCGGTGAGCCCGGCCCGCCTCAGCGACTCCAGCACCACGCCCACCCGCTGCACGTGCTCCGCCCAGGTGGTGCTGTGGATAATAACATCATCCAGGTAGGCGGCCGCATAGACGGCGTGCGGACGCAGCACCCGGTCCATGAGGCGATGGAACGTGGCCGGGGCACGGAACAAGCCAAAGGGTGGCATGGTAAATTGGTAAGCAGTTTTCTCTTTGGACTCTGACGACAGGGGAATCTGCCAGTAGCCCTTAGTCAAATCCAGAGTCGTAAAGAAACGTGCAGTGCCCAGCCGATCCAGGAGCTCGTCGACCCGGGGCATTGGGTAGGCATCGAATCGTGACACGTCGTTCACCCTGCGATAGTCCACACAGAACCGTACAGACCCATTTTTCTTAGCCACCAGAACGATGGGGCTGCTCCAGGCACTGTTGGACTCCTCTATTGGGTCGTGACCTTACCGCCACCCCTGGGGGAGTCTCGATGCGGTGTACTATTAGGTCGGTCCGGCCTGGCCGGGGGGAGAACACGTCAGCAAACTGTTTCTGCAACTGGGCAATGTCCCTCCTCTGGCCCTCAGAGAGACGGGCCTCACACGGGAGCGGGGTGGGATTGGCCGCTTTTGGCACCTCCGGCCCCAGGTCCTCTCCTTCTGATACTGAGGAAACCAGAGAAAAAGACTCCGCCTCCCTCCAGGCTTTGAGGAGGTTGAGGTGGTATATTTGTGTAGCCCCGCCCCTGTCAGACCGCACCACCTCATAGTCAACATCCCCCACCTGGCGTGTGACCTCGAAGGGCCCTTGCCACTTAGCCAGGAGTTTAGAGTTGGAAGAAGGAAGTAATACAAGTACCTTTTCTCCCGGTGTGAAATGTCGCAGCCTGGCTCCTCTGTCGTACAGCCGTTGTTTCCGTTCCTGGGCCCGGAGCAAATTCTCACCTGACGTCCTCCCAAGTGTGTGGAGTTTTGCTCTCAGGTCCAAGACGTACTGGATCTCATTCTTGCAGGGGCTCGGACCTTCCTCCCAGCTATCCGTAATAAGGTCCAGCACCCCCCTTGGCAGCCTGCCAAACAAAAGTTCAATGGGAGAAAATCCCGTGGAGGCCTGGGGAACCTCCCGGACTGCAAACAACAGAGGATCAAGCCATTTATCCCAATTACGTTCATCGTCGCTAATAAATTTACGGATCATGGACTTCAGCGTCCTATTCATCCGCTCCACCAGCCCGTCGGTCTGGGGATGGTAGACGCTGGTGCGGACGGACTTAATGCCCAGTAACCCGTACGTTCTCCCAGTGTGCGCGACATGAACGAGGTGCCCTGGTCTGTTAGAATCTCTTTCGGGATTCCAACCCGGGAGATGACCTGAAACAGCGCCTGGGCGACGCTCTTTGCAGAGATACTGCGCAATGGTCCTGACTCCGGATACCGGGTTCCATAATCCATGAGGACTAGCACAAAGTGGTACCCGCGTGCGCTCCGGTGAAATGGCCCGATGAGGAACGGGACCTCCACCAACGGTAGTGGCCACAGCGGGGCACGCGGGATGGCTGGTAAATCAACCAATTGACACTCCGGGCAGGACGCACACCAGCGGCGCGCGTCCCCCCCGGATGCCTGGCCAATAAAATCGGGCCATTATCCGGTCTAGTGTTTTCCCGTATCTCATGTGACCCGCCATCGGATTATAGTGAGCCGCCTGGAAAAACCTTTCCCGGCGGATTTTCGGCACCAGCAACTGGGTATTTTCCTGCCCCGCCCGAGTGTCACGACTCACTCTATACAGTCTGTCCCTAATCAATGAGAAGTGCGGGTACGACTGTGCTGTGTCAGGGCGCATCAGTTGACCATCAACTCGTATCACTTGGTCATAGGCTGAGCGTAGAGTATCGTCACGAGACTGCTCGAGTACCGCTGGAGTCTCCACGGGAGGCTCCGCCGGTTCCCCCTCTCCCCCGGCGGGGTCGGAAGACCTCGCGTCACCGCTGAGCACAGCATACATTTCGCATGTCCCTGCCGGTCGTGAACGCACCCCCGCAGCCTGCCCCATTGGCGTGTTAAATCCCTCCCAATCCGTTCTCAAAATTACGGGGTGCGTCAGATGGGAGGTAACCGCGACCTTTAGCCTATATTTTTTTCCCTTGAACCTAAGTTACACAGCTTCTATGGGATACTCGTGAATGTCCCCGTGCACACACCTGATTCTCACCCGCGACACTTCCACCAATGCCCCAGGCCGAACCAGGCTCTGATGTATCATGGACTACGAATCCACCATCGCCTGGCGTGTACCCCCCTGGATTCTTACCGGAACGCGGTACGTCGCTCCCGGGCCGGGGGAGTTGCTGGAGCGCCGGCAACCTGGATCACCTGCCCCACCTCCATCAGTGGGCAATCCTTCCAGAGGTGACCGGGCCGCTCGCACCGCCAACATCCCTGCCCTGGCGCTTGAGAAACCCCCTGCCAATTTCCATTCCTGTTGTAGATACTCCCTTTTAACGGATAGGAATAGACATAGTAGTACCCCTGGAGAGGAGCAAGTGAGGGGATAGATTCATTTTGGTTATCTGTGACTATGCAACCAGATGCCCAGAAGCTTACCCGATGAGAGGGGTCACTACCAAGAAGGTTGCTTTGGCCATGTTACACCTGTTTTTCAGGGTATGAATTCCCTGGGAGGTCCTAACAGATCAGGGCCCCAAATGTATGATCTGTTGGGGATAAAAAGAGCTAGAACCAATCCTTACCACCCACAGACGGATGGACTAGTTGAGCGGTTCAACCAGACCCTGGGGAACGTGCTCAAGAAGTTTGTGGACGACACGGGAAAGGACTGGGACCAGTGGCTACCTTACCTGCTGTTCGCATACCGAGAGGTCCCTTAGGCATCAACAGTATTCTCACCCTTCCAGCTCCCGTATGCACATCAGGTTAGAGGTCCACTGGCTGTTTTGAAGGATACCTGGGTAGGAGAGACCTCAGGCAAGACAGACATCATCTCCTCTGACATGAAGATGAGGGAGAAGCTGGCAGCTGCAACTGCTGTGGCTCAGGAGAACCTCCAGATGGCGCAAAGTTGACAGAAGGCATGGTGTTGTGGAAGATTTTCTCATGCAATTGGGAATCACTAGAAAAGTCTCTTGTGAATCAAAGTTGCATTTTCCGTTTATTTCTTGCAAGGAAGAAGAGGCCCGCAACAGCTATACATGGACAGGCAGTGGCAAGCTTCTTCTTAATGTTTGAGAGGAACACGGCTATATTTATACATTGGCAGGGTTAACACGTTGGTTTTGTTATGCTAAAGAGTTTGAGACAGGCAAGGAGGTCCCAGACTTGAAGGGAAACTCAAGGTGCTTACAACAGATGTTTGATTAGATCTAGGACAATAGCCAAAGAAATTCACACCTTCTCCTTCCTCCACGCAGCGGGGTTGTGCAAAGACAAATGGGATCAAAGAGGAGAGATGCTCTGAGATTCTTCTGCTTAGATAGTTCCCACACAGCTGGTGTCTTGGAACCTCCTCAGAATTAAAGTCACGATTGGTTTTAGACATTAATCTAATAAAACATTATGGCATCATTATATTTTGCCATTACAATGGTATGATCGGTCAGCCCGTACCCGCTGTTTCCAGCCTGGAAAAGAAGGTCCTGTTGTTGTTGCCAAGCTCACATAACAAGCTGCTTGCAAAATGGCAGGGGCCCTATTCTGTGACCAGGAAGATTGGAAAGGGGACGTACGGAGTCCACATGCCAGATCGGCGCAGGAAACATGATGTCTTCCACGTCAATATACTAAAGAGGAGTGAGAGGCCGGAGCCGGCAGTGTCAGCAATGCTAATCTGTGCGGTTGAGGAGGAGGAGTACAGCGAGCAGTACTTACCGGGCAGTGAGGAGAAGAGCAAGTTGGATCTGAGTCATATTCCGGAGGGTCGACAGCGTGAGCTCAGCCTCTTCTGACCTGAAGACCGCTTTGTGGAGTGACCAGGATGGACAGCGTTGGTGGAGTACCGGATTGTGCTGAAGGACGAGCAGCCGGTGAGACAATCTTCCTACCGGGTACCAGAACCCCTGCTGCCAGTCCTGAAGGAGGAGCTGGACATGATGCTAGAGGTTGGGGTGATTGAGCTTTCTTCAGTGAATGGAGCAGCCCAGTCATCCTGGTTCCTAAGAAGGTCGGTGGCCTATGGAGCCTGTACTCCTCAGCCCAGACTTTGAGAAACTTTTCATGGTGCAGACAGATGCCTCGGAGAGAGGGTTGGGGGCTGTTCTATTGTAGGGGGACAGTGGACAACTCCAACCGGTGGCCTACATTAGCCTTAAGCTGCTGCCGAGGGAATGTAACTACTCCACGGTGGATTAAGAGTGCCTGGCAATTAAGTGGGCATTGGACTCCTTCAGATACTATTTGCTTAGGCGCAAATTAGTCCTGGAGACTGATCACCGAGCATTGTTTTGACTGGGACAAATGAGAGATTCTAATGCAAGGCTCACACGGTGCTTTTCCTCTTCCACTTTGCTTAGAAGTCAAAGTAAAAACCCCAGAACTGAAAATGCAGATAGAGAAGATAAACGTCTTATTTAATTTAGGAAGATATGCTTCACCTCCGGAAAATGAAACATTTAATAGTTAATTGGTTACAAATATCACCTAAGTTTCGTGTTTTAGAAAGCTTAATATAGGAAGATATATTCAATCATAAATTCTATTACTTACATTCCAAAGTGAACTCGGCTCACCTGCCTCAAAAATGAAATCCTCATCGGCCCGCACTGCATGCTGGGTCACATAGAAGTGAGGTGGCCCCCAAAATTGACTTAATGAGACAGCAGAGTTGCAGCCGAAGTGACGTGAGCAATCGACCAATGCACCCTAATCAGGATGCAGCTGATCAAATGAGACATAGAAGGGAAAAAACTGTAAAAACAATGTTATTATTCCTATAAGATCTTTTAACATAATAATGGCGCACAATACACATTTGGTGTTCACTTAAAATGTTAACAGTGAAGGCTTTAATTCCAGCATGGTCCACAATATCCAGCTATCATAACAATACAAAAAGTAATTATGGAAACTGTTTCTTAAGAGGTGTAGGTTAAATAACAATAGTTCTTGTGTTTGGGTCAGCACTGACCCATTTTAAATGCACAGAGGAAAACCGAGAGTCTTATAAAGGGACCACTGCCAGCCCCTCCCCGCCTCAACCCTCAGGACGGACTTTAGGAACATTCCAGAAGGTCATAAGTCCACACTCCTGACCCCCCTTGGTGGCGCCCAATCAATCAACAACCCAAGATACAGATAACCCCCAGGATATGGATTAGTCAAGACAATTGTTGGCTTCTCTGTTTAGCCCGGAGGCTATCCTAAACTTGGACAGGTCACAGGTTTCCCAAGAAAGGTCACCCCACAGTCCTGAGGGACTCACACACAAATGCTGCTCATCAAATTCTTCCCCAACATAGAGAATATGGTTGGGCCGTCTCTCCCCTCCCAATCTGAAGGGGGAGCTGTGGAATCCTGGTCCATCTGACAGCAGCTGATGGGCGGGACTGTTTAAGAGGATCGCCTGCCAGTGCCTCGTTCTCTCTCGTCCCCTCTCGACTCTACTCGGCTCTGGGCTGTGCGTCGCTGCTCGGTCGTCCAGGATGGCAGCAGCACTTCTTGCTCTTCTTTGCTTTTTCTTTCAGGACGCCTAGGTTACACTTTGCAGATTCACACTACACCTTTTTGGTTTCTCATTTACTGATTACACACCTTTATTAATGAAAGTTATGATTTCGTCGTAGGAAATGACGTTTGAATAAACTATAATTTGATTTAACTAAACAACTGTGTGGTCTCCCCTATGTCACTGCTACTGTGAGCCAGGTAGTCGTGACATATGGGGGCTCATCCGAACCATTTAAGTCCTGAGTTGTAGACGAACCTACTATAATTCGCAGTTCTGTGTAGGCTTAGTTGCGTGGGTAGAGTTACGTCATTGGTTCACATTTTGATGAATAAAACGTACTGGTGATCAGCTGACAGTAGTAGTAGTAGTAAAATCAGCTGACATGCGTTATTTGGTTGTGGGGAGTTCCGCGTCGATTGTTTAGTTCACAAATTGAAAGTTATTTTAGTACCGTGATCGCTAAAATTACTTGGTTGATAATGGCAAAAGTTGGGAGTATTTATGCAGATTAGAAAAATGTAACCACATGTTGTTTACGGAGCTTGAAGGGCGAAGTGTGTTTGGAAGGATACTTATGTTGCAGGGTGGCACTAAACAGAGCCTGTTTTATCCCCATTTAGTGCGCTTCGGCGTTGTGGGTTTAGGTTGCGTGTCACTGAAGTCCGGACGAGGGCACCGCCGTGGAGCACCGGCTGAATTGACTTTTGTCGGGACAGTACGATTCCATCCGTATTGGTGAGTAAATTAGCCTTGTTCTTGGACTTAGGGTGAGGATAGGGGAATAGGTAGGGGGTAAATGTTTAGGGGGAAACTCCGGTGTTGTCCTGTAACATGAGCTTTCCGTTTCGCCCGATTTAATCCGTGTGGTTGTTGGGTAACCCGAAGAACGTCGGAGTTTTTGATTGTTTGGCTAGATGTGTGGCTAGTAGAGTGATTGTATGTAGACCATAGCCTGGTTGGATGGTTGATGGGTGACTTATAATTTAAGTTGAAATAATGAGTGCACTTGATACGTTTTTGGCTGCTCCTTCAGTGGCTTTGCACATTAAACATTTGAATAGTGTGGCTAAGCACTATGAGATTGATGTAACATTACCGAAGGGAGCTAAGAAGCAGGAGCTGCTTGACTTGGTTCGTGTGAGTTTGGTAAATAAGAACGTGCTACCTGACGAGAAAGGGCCAGAGCGTGGTGGTCAGGAAGCATCGGGTGACAGTGAGCTCACTTTGAAAAAATCCATCGTGTTAACATTTGAACAGCAAGTAAAATTGTTAAATCGAATTGCAAGTAAAACGAGAGCAAGAATTTCAAAGGAAAAAATTTGACAATGAATTAGCTCAAAGAAAGCTTGATAACGAATTGGACTGTATAAGAATAGAAGCTGCACAGAAAGACAAAGATCGTGAGTTGGAATGGGGAAGCTTAAAAATTTAGAGCATGAACGTGAAATTAGCAGCTGAAGGCAAACTTGGGAAACCGCAGCAGTCGGGTTTGGACGCTATGATCAAGTTCCTGCCTAAATTTAATGAGCAGGATCCAGATGTGTTTTTTTCGTTATTTGAGAATATTGCTACTGAGCAAAATTGGAGTGACGAGGATAAAATTGTACTGTTACAAACCACCTTGGTTGGCCGTGCTCAGAAGGCATTTGTGGCTTTATCGTCTTCTGAAAAGGGGGTCTATCAGTGCGTTAAGGCAGCGGTGTTAAAATGCTATGAGTTAATCCCTGAGGCTTATAGACAGCGTTTTCGATCATGGAAAAAATCGGACAAGCAAACTTACGCTGAATGGGCGAGGGAATTGACCAGTTTTTTTCAACATTGGCTTACAGCTGAGCAGGTGGACTCGTTCGAGGAGTTGTGTGATCTTATGATTTTAGAACAACTGAAGAACACTGTGCCTGATCGAATAGCCACTTATATTAGCGAACATAAAGTGAAAACAGCAACCGAGGCCGCGGTTCTTGCCGATAATTTTTCTCATTCACAAAACTCCAGTTCGTGATTTTAATCTGCGTTCAAACACGAACTACAAAGAACGTCGCTATAGTCGGGTTAATATGGACGCATCTGTGTTTTCCACTTCACTGGCACGTGGTAAACCATCAGATTTTGATCTTAAAACAGACTGTAATTACTGTTTTGGGAAAAATCATTGGAAAAAAAATTGTCCGGCGTTGTTGGAGCCTAACAGGGGGAAGGTCGAAGGAGGAAAAGTTGGCCTTTGCGCTTCTTCT